>NC_141685.1:2061473638-2061913929 GCF_964263255.1 Lissotriton vulgaris
CAAGCCACGGCGTGGAGCCTGTTTTGCAATCCGGGAGGATTATACCAGCAAGCCCCCACACCTGAGACTTCAAGGCACCTGGATCGATCGCTTTCCCCTGCCGCACCGGAGGGTGTTCGGGGACACAAGCAGGACGTGAAAGGTAGGACCTCTCCGTAACTGTGGGGTACTTGGTGTGCGAGGACGCTAGCGGAACGGAGGGTGATTAACGACTCCGTAACCCAGCTGTATCCTCAAGTTAAATTGGCGTTTTTCCTTCCTGCTGCAAGCAGACATGTCTGCCGACACGTTAAAGGACCGAGAGGCGGCAGCGCAAGGGCTATTCATTAATACCGCCCAGACTCGGGAACGCCCGGAACCAGCAGGGCCGAGCAATTCAAAAACTGACGAAACTCTCAAAAATAAAATGAAAATCTTGGAAAAGTTGATGCGGGGAGAGCAGGCAAAATGGTGGGAGCACAGATCGTTACAAAGCTACCTGGACGCGGGAAGAGTACCGAGGGGATTAAGAATTCTGTTGGCACAGAGTTACGAGCAGCCAAACCCAGAACTAATGAAGGAATGGGCACAAAAAAACCTGGACTCCTCAAGGGAGTTAGTAATTCTGCTCGTCAAATATGCAGAAATCGACCGCATTGAACTCCCGAAAAAAGTGGTGGCACTAACGGACGAAATAGCCCAAATGGGAACACCTGAAGAAATCAACAAATTGAATGCAGAAATGACCGCCCGTCTTAAAAAAGAGGAGGAAAAAATTAAAGCCCGCAAAGCCTACAAGTTCCAACGCGACCTTGCGGACTATGAATGCGGACGCATTTTTACTTTTGCCCGCAAGTTCGACTCCTTAAAGAGCGGCAAACAACCTGGAAGAAACCGAAATAAAACACAGGCCAGTACATCTAATGCCTCCAATGATTCCACGCAATCTGATTTCAGCTCTGCCGCTGAAAGCGAAAATGAAGGGAACCAATCCAGAATGGTACCATCTGACCCCAAAGCGATTCCAACTCCTGGCGATGAAATAATTTTTTTATCAATGGATCGCCTGTCAACGCTGCGGCCAAGAAATCGGCAGACTCAGGCCGCAAGTGGAGAAACCACAAACGCAGCCAAAGGAGGAAAGCAAGGAAACGCACAGGCAAACTCCAATCAGAGGAGCAAAGGGAGAGGTCGCTGGAAACATTAATGATAACAGAAAATGGAACTTGCAATCTGCCTGCCTCCATCAAAGACAATATGAATAAGGACTCAATAAACTCCAATAATCATGTTGAAAAAACAGTCATCAACTTGACAGAGACAGTCCTCACTAAAGCGGAAATTCAAATCCTTTCTTTAGGGCTTTCCCACTGTAAAGAATCCAACTTCGATTATGCCACTACTCGTATGGACATTTACAAGTTCATTCGCAAACTCAAACTGAATAAATTCCATACTCTCAATCCTCCCGAAATAGAGACTGCATGCCAAACGGATAGTCAAGGCACCATGGGAACCTTGCCATGCACAGAACCACCTTCCACCTTGTTAACGGTTCTCACGGACCTCCATGCCCAGAACCGCACAGATTTCTCACAAACATCTCTTGCAAGTCAAACCCAAGGCTTAATGAACAAACCTATCACCACCACGCCCTTCAAAATTAGATCTAAGTTCAATCCGATTATGCCACGTGATGGTATCGATATCTATAACGAACATATAGTTAACGAACTGAAAAAATTGAACTTCAAAACCAGCGCAACAAGAAACAAAATATATAAGCGCAACAGAACATACGATAATCTGGTAACCAAACTTCAACGAAATAACCAGATAATCATTCGAAACTCTGATAAAGGAGGTAACGTGGTGCTTTGGGACAGAAATCAGTATATGAGTGAGGCCATGTCACAGCTGAATGACCGTAGCTGCTACAAATTAAGCAGTGCCGCAGCAGTGAAAGAAACATCCAACTCTTTCTTCCTCAAATTACTTGCCTGGAAAAGTGCGGGCCTAATCACCAAGGAGGAATATCTGTACATGAAAAATGATTACCCAACTATTCCCAACATCTACTTCATCCCCAAAGTCCACAAGGACCCTTTACATCCGCCCGGAAGGCCCATCATTTCCAGGAGAAACGGCCTGTTGGAACACACCTCAAATTACATCGATTACTTCTTGCAGGACTGTGTAACTGGGCTGGCCTCTTACCTCAGAGACACAAGTGACTTCTTGGATAAAATTAGGGATTTTTCTTGGAATCCGGGGTTTCTACTGCTAACTCTAGATGTGTCATCCCTCTACACATGTATTGACCACAGGGATGGCTTAAGGGCATTGGATTTCTTCCTCACCAAAAACAGACCTGCATGCCCAGAACATAACATCATGTTGTTGGATATGGTGACTTTTTGTCTTCACCACAATCTCTTCACCTTCAATCAGACATTCTACCAACAGGTGCGTGGGGTAGCAATGGGGGCCAGCTTCTCCCCCAGCTACGCCTGCATCTTCATGGGCTGGTGGGAGGAGCTGGTCCTAAAAGGGACCCTTGGTGAGTGGTTTGTAAAACACGTGAAAATGTACTATAGGTATATTGATGACCTTATATTTGTCTGTGAGGGTACAAGGGAGGAAGCCCTCGAGTGGGTCAATTTGTTAAACATTAATAACATCAACCTAAAGTTTACCTGTACCGTCAGCCCAACCAACATTTGTTTCCTAGACGTAGAATTGTACATTTTCAACAACACCTTAGAAACCAAACTTTACAGAAAAGAAACGGCTGGCAATTCCATCCTTCATTATACCAGCTTCCATCCCAAACATCTTATTCGAAGTATCCCATACGGGGAAATGCTGAGAATAAAAAGGATTTGCAGCAACCCCATAGACCTTACAATGGCTCAACATGAATGCAAAGAGCGATTCCTCGCACGAGGTTATCCCATGCACATTATTCAAACTGCCATTGACAAGACAATGGAACTGGACAGAACCCTCCTTCTAGTTCCTAAAGCTATCAGAAATCCCCCAACCCCATCCTTGACTAAGCCAGTCGAACCAGATAGTGCCAGGCTTATCGTGCCGTACAGTATCCAAAAGGGTGCGATTAGCAAGATAATCAACCAGAACTGGTCACTAATACGCTCTGATCCAATAATTGGCCACAAAATGCCAGCCAAACCCAGTATCACTTACAAAAGAGCTACCTCTCTTCACAACAGTCTAGTTTCCAACTGTCCAGAGGTCATCCCATCCAAGGATTGGCTTAAAAGCTCACGGGGGTTTACCAAATGTCACACATGCAAAGCCTGTAATTATGGCATAAATAAAACCAGCTACTGTACAGCCTTCAGCAACAAAGAAATCAAGATCTCCAAATCCCTCCATTGCAAAACAGAGTACGCCATCTACATCTTGGAGTGTACCTGTCCCTTACGGTACGTAGGGAGCACTAAACTACCAGCAAGTGCCAGGGTATTACAGCACATTAGAGCGATCAATAATTCTGACCCTACCTACCCAGTGGCGAGACATTTCCGTGAGGTCCACAATAACAACCTGAAGGACCTCCGTTATTATGTTATCGACACTATTCCGAAAACTAAACAGGGAGGTGATAGGGAACGCAGGATGCGCATGTTGGAAACTAGATACATTCTAAATTTCAACAGCAAAAGCCCTGGAGGTCTGAATAACACTGAAGATTTACACACATGTCTGTAATTAACATCTTTGAGTCACACTACCCCCTTCAAAATAATGTATGAAATTTCTCTGTCTGTTGTTCTCTACTCATTTTGTTAACCAGCCCCCTGTATCCTCTTCCAATTTTCAGATGTATTACACTTGCATCCGGTGTATTTTACTGATAGGTTGCACCCCACAACTAGGTCTATATTTCGCTTTAACTTAGAAATAGATCTTATATAACTGCCCAATGCAACTGCCCCATGCCTCTCACCTAATCCTACATATTTAGGATTTTTTAAGAATTTTATTTTCATTTTCAGGATTATCCTCACTGTTATTTTGAGCACTCACAGCACTTTATGCACTTTTTGTAACATCATCCAACTGTGTTCTTCAATTGATTGCTTTGCAATACAACAGAAGGGTCTCTTTTTGATCAAACGGCATTAGGCCGATATTCTTCCAAATGTCCAGTAAATGTTAAAATATGCATTGTGTAAATATATGAATTTTGACACTGTTTGTATATACGCGATCATGTAATTTTGTACATATGGTTCAATGAAATTATATATTTATATATATATATATTTTTTTACCTTAAATGTATATACATACATATATTTATATATTTTTCTATGGGTATTCACACCGATAGTCATGCATTTATGCGGATATATTTTTGTGAAAATAAGACTAATTTTCCTTTTTTCATTTCAATGCAAAACCTCGTTTATGATATTACTGGCATTTGTGTACACCATCAATTGTTTGCCCTTCTATCAGTTGGTAAAAGCAACTTTGTAATTTTCGTGGTATTTTACAAAGCGCAGTCTATCTTTTAAATAGCGCTCAAACGTTGCTTGTTTACACTTTTTTCTATGTCACTCACACTTGCATCACGTGTCTAAAGTGCTAGCTGTTTAAAAGGCCCAGTAAAATCTGTTAACGTTGTCATGTGATCAAGCCACTCCGGTGGTGAAACGCGTTATGGCGGACTCATGAAGGAATAAACGCTACAAGCTTTTTGCACTCACTTTGGGCTCGTGTCTGCTTCTTTGGTGCTGACTGGGACTTCGTCGTTGCACCCAATCTGTGTAAGCAGCCCTTCGGATATATATATATATATATATATATATATATATATATATATATATATATATATATATATATATATATATATATATATATATATATATATATATATATATATATATATATATATATAGTTTTATTTAGTGGCAGAGTGGAGGTCGCCACAGTGTAGTTATAGCTAGGACCTAGTTACAACAGAAAATTGATTTTCTTGGTTTGCTAATAACTTTTGGTTATCTTCACAAAACTTTCCCAAAACCTCCGTTCATCCAGCTCAGCTCCTTCCTGAAAAAGTTTGGGGTAGTCAAGCAAAGGGTGAGAAAAAGGGGTTGGATGGCAAAACACAAATTACCCAAGCAATTTCCTTACGGCTACAGCCAAAACAGCTGAATTAAATGATACAAAATTTGGCAGAAAGCTAGCTCTTTACTCAAAAAGGTGTTTGAGGGGAGGGGGGGGGGGGGGGGGCGTGGCCTGCAGCCGAGCAATATGACCGCAGCCTAGAGAGGCTCCGTTCGACCAACACACAGCCCTGCCAATCCGTTCATTATTCCGCTTTTCCATTGACCCCCCAAAGCGGAGGGATTGCAGCGGAAATTGTGCGGGACCGTCCGTGCCAATTGCGGAGCTCCGCGACCTGCCTGGCTAGATGTGGTGACTGCAGGAAGATTGAGGCCTGGACACGAGAGCAGACCGGGACCCACAGTGTTGGCAGTGTCCCGGGAGGACGATACTCACGCTGGGTGCCCCGCCTGAGGTCGGGAGGAGGCGGCCGCAAAGGCTCTGATTTTCCCCCCCCCTTACCACCCCCGGCATCTAACGAGCAGTGGTGAGTGCCGCTGGTGCACGGGGGCCCCCCTGCTGATCGGCCCTGGGGAGTCGGGCTGGCAGCCCAGGCCTGAGCGGGGGTGATTACCTGGCCGCCGTTTTGGATCGGGGCAGCCTGTGGACTGCATGCCGGCCGCTGCGGGGGGATCTCCATAGGTACTGTTGAGCCCTTGCCCACCTTGGGAGCCGTGGGAGCTGGCGGGAGTACGAATGCTGTGAAACGTGAAAGGACAGAGTGACAACGGGGACCTGGTAGGCACCCCCTCCCCCAAGCCGCCATTTTGCATCTCCCACAACTACTCCCGCACTGATAGTCGGGAGAATTGTGACGGTTGGGGACATCGCCCCGGGGCAGCAGTTCTGCCTCGGTAGTGGGGCACAGACAGAACTAATCTGCAACTAAGGTACATAGATTCATACTCCTCACGCGAAGCATAATAGCCTTGCCTTCGGCGCTCCCGCGGCTTCTCACTCCGAGTCCCTGAGAGCAATTGTGACCATATCTGCAGCGGGCGGCAACAGAAACCTGGTCTGAAGTTACTGCGCACCCACCAGCCTCCTGCTGATTATTGCAGATTGCCTGCCGCCCCCCTCCCCCCCCCCCCTCCTGGTTGACGGGGACACGCTGGGGAGTGAAGTCGGACCCTGGGGGGTACTGACGGTGTCTATGAGGGGGCTACGACCGGACGTGTGCTTCCCCCCCCACCCCCTCCCCCTCTTTTTAGCTGCTCCTCGCTGCATAAAGTTTCGACACTGCCACCTGGAGCAATACCCCTAGAACTCTGATGATTTGTGGCCTGGGTGAGGACACTGCCACGTGTGTTTTAACCTGCTACCTTCAGTGGGCCACCTCGAACTACCACAGCCAAAGAAATCCATCGCTTTTTGCCCTAAGGAAGCAACCCACAGGGACCCGACACGAGTACCGTTTTCCTAACCTGCAGCCACCATGAGTGGCAGAAACTCCAGAGGGGCCACTCAGGGGCTTTTGGACAAATATGCCTTCGCAAAATCGCAAGATGCGACACAGGGCAATGGAGTTTCCTTGACAGTGGGGGGACCAGGTGGAGCTGAACAAGAAGTCAATCTGCAGGACATAATGGCGACCTTAAGTAAGGTGGACACCAGTATTGGTACACTAGCAGTTGACCGGCCTATAATCCGCGCTGATTTCACCAAACTGTCCTCCAAGATCTCGGAAGTCGAGACTACTACTGAGACCCTCGTGACTGACACGGCCACCATTAAAAAACAAGTGCGCCAACTGGAGGAAGACAACCACTTTCTAAAAGCCCGACTTGAGGATCAGGAAGGGCGCTCGAGGTGGAACAACATTCGCTTGGTCGGGGTGCCGGAGAAAATGGGGGAGCTAGCCCTTGACCTCTTTGTGGAGGACCTGTGACGACTCATCTTCAACAACGGGGGCTATCGAACTTTTTCTCTGTGGAAAGGGCTCACCGGGTCCCAGGTGGCAGACCGAACCTCGGAGCGCCCCCGCGACCAATCCTGGCACGAATTTTTAATTTCCGTGATCGCAATGCCATACTTCAAGCAGCCAGAAAGGCTCCGCCGATTTCCATCGACAATGCATACATAAGTTTTCCAGACTATACAGCGGCGGTTGCGAAACAACGCACTGGGTTCTTTGAAGTGAAGAAGGCTCTCCGTGAACGGGAGATAAAATATTCTATGCTATTTCCCGCCAAGTTGCGAGTTGAAGATGCCGGAAAGGTGTGGTTCTTCCTCTCCCCTGAGGAGGCGCAGGAATGGCTGGACGTCTGGAGAAAGGTTGGGAGACAGGGCCGGGATGAGCGCCGTGGGCAGCGGAACGATGAGCGAAGTAGCACCGAGGAGTGACCTAGGAGAGGACGAACAGTCGGCGGCCACATGGCAAGTAGAAGGCCTACGCATTGGCAATCAGACTAACCCAGGTTGTGCCCAGGGGACCTACACCTGACCTGGTAAAATGGTTTGATCACGAATGCGAGATGGGGCTTGAGTATAAGGCACACATCCTGAGACATTGTTTAGGTGGGGTGGGGACGGGGGGACTATCCAAGTAGGGTGGCTGGGCCTGATTGCGGTTTGCTGACATTTGCAGGACTATGTTACTACAGTCTCTTACACACTTTAGATACTCGACAACACTACTGGGTCATAGACACTGATGTGGCATAAGGGCTGGGTGGAGGACTGGAGCGACTTTCTCACGCCTTCACTGTTTAGGATTGGGAATGGGTACTAAGCACTCTGCTTTGTTGGGGTGGCGGGTAGTTCTATATGCAGGGAGGGGGAAAGGGGGGGGAAGAGGGCTTTTTGGAGTATTATTTCAGTTTTTTTTTGTTCCAAATTTAGGGCGAAAACTACTGTACATGTTGCTGCAAAATGGTACCACTGCTTAAGCTGTGGTTTGCGGAGCTGTGTTGTTTATGGCAGAGGAGGCGGAGTCGCCTAGTTCCACTGATGTCCCTACTATGACCCCAGTGCCCCCTTCACGATACTTACCTGGAATGTACACGGTCTAGGGGATAAAATAAAGAGAGGACTGGTGTTACAATATTTGAAGCGAGCTGCGCCAGCAGTGGTATTGTTACAAGAAACCTACCTGGTGGGTTCGGCATGTAAGGCTATGGACAGTTGAGGGTTTAAAATGTTGGCGCACTCCGAGTTTACATTGGGCTCAAGAGGGGTGGTTATTCTAATTCGTAAGCAATTCCCCTTGATCATAACCCACACCTGGTCTGAAGCTCATGGGAGGTTTGCAGCCATCTCTTGCCAGTGGGAAGGGAAAAAGTTCAATATAGTGTGTTTGCATTCCACCTGCCCTTCACTCTATTAGTTTACCGGCGCTCAGTGCTTTTCTGTTAAACCTGCCTGAGGGAGAGCTCCTTTTAGGGGGAGACTAACGCCGTAGTTGATGGGGCCAGGGACCGTTATCCTAGTAGACCCACGGGGGCGAGTGGTACCCACCTGGCTGGTTTTATTAATGCTTTAGGCCTCAAAGATGCCTGGAGGCAACGACACCCCACTGACCTACACTACACATTTCAATCAGGGGTACATAATAGTCTCTCTCGTATTGACTACTTCCTCCTCTCTCCGGAGGGCTCTCCCATGTCACCGACGTAGGGATACGCCCACGCGGCATATCAGACCACTCGCCCGTGTCCCTGACATATACCTTACATGTCAAGGCAAGGAAACGTATTTTCCCCATCTTCCCCGGTTATTTGCAAATCCCTAAGATCCATAAAGACATAGTTGGGACTACCAAGCACTACTTTCGCGGAAACGAGACCTCCGTACAATCCCCAAGTATTTTGTGGGAGGCATTTAAGACGGTGGTTCGGGGCCTGGCTATCACTTCCATAACAGGTTACAAGCGACAGGCAAGGGAAGAGGTGGATACCTTAGAGGCTGAACTGGCACTACTCCAGGAACGACATGAGCGAGATCCCTCCCCTGACACAGCGCAGGACTTGTGGCTTTAACAAAGTGCACTAACAAGATACCAGAGGGAGCAGGTTAAGCTGCGCCTCCTGGCTACTAGACACACGTATACGAGACTGGGGACAAGATAGGCAGGCTCCTAGCATGGTTAGACAGGAGGGATAAGGCGCAGAGGACAACAGCCCAGTTTCACACCCCGACAGGTACCATTGTCTCCACCCAGGAGATATAGTGGGCACCCTGGCTGACTATTTCGAGCAAGTCTATACCCCTAATTCCCCAATGGCAATCGAAGACGCTTATACCTATATAAAAGATATTCAAATGCCGACAATTACGGAGGAAGCAGCACGGACTCTGGAGACCGACCTCACGTTTGATGAGGTTAAAGTGGCGATTCATTCTCTACAGTCCGGGAAAGCTGGGAGGCCCAATGGCATCCCCATTGAACTATACAAACGCACGTCTGATACTACTGCTCCATATCTCCTGAAAATGTTCCTCCATAGCTTGGAGGACGAAATCCTGCCACACGATCAACGTAGAGCCACTATCGTTGCAGTGCCTAAACCGGGAAAGCCCCCAGATGACTGCTCGTCTTACCGTCCGATATCTCTGCTTAATGCCGAAGTAAAGATTTGAGCTAAAATCATTGCTGCCCGCCTTACCCCACACCTTGAGACACTCATCCACCCTGATCAATCAGGGTTTATGCCTAATAGAAACACTGCCCTTAACTTACGGAGAGTCCACGCTGTGGTGGCGCTTATGCCCTGTCTTCAGGAGCCGGCGGTCATTCTTTCCCTAGATGCTTGAATGGGATTTGACAAGCTGGAGTGGGCACATCTATTTGCAGTTCTCAAACATCTGGGCTTTGGTCCCAAGTTCTGTGCCTGGGTGCGCCTATTGCATTCCTGCCCTTTAGCCCATGTGGTGGCCAACGGCCTTATGTCCAGTGACCTTAAGTTAGGTCGTGGCACGCGCCAGGTCTGCCCGTTATCTCCTTTGCTTTTTGCTCTGGTATTGGAGCCTTTGGCGCCTGGATTCGATGGACGTGCATGCTCAGGGGGCTATAATGGACTGCAATGTGGGAGAACTGCATCTCTATATGCGGATGATATTCTTCTCTACTTAACTTCCCCTGGGAGGTTGATCGCAGAGCTATTAGACATTTGTAAAATTTTCGGAATGGTGTCTGGTTATACTATAAACTGGTCTAAATCCACCCTATTTGTCCTCAGAGGCCCACCTTTGCAACTTCCTAAGTAATGCCCCGTTCGGGTTACAGACGATTCCTTTAAGTACCTAGGAGTATGGATTACGCCCAATCCTAGTGTCTTCCTTTTTAAAAAGCTAGAACCTCCCCTAGAGCGTTTCCGATCTGATGTGAAGCATTGGCATACCCTGCCCCTGACCCTTCTGGGTAAAGCGGCTCTTTACAAGACGATGAGGCTCCCCAGGCTGCTCTTTATCCTGGAAAATACCCCATTCACTGTCTTTGTGTAATATTTCAAGCAAATTGATATCCTAGTCTCGGGTTTATTATGGGGCACTAAGAAGGCACGAATATCACCTGGTATATTGATCAGGAGCTGGTACGATGGCGGCATTGCCCTCCCAGACATCCAGTTGTATTACTGGGCCGCCCACTTAAAAATCATAAACCAATGGCTTCACACCCCACAAACTGAGCCAACATTCCAGGCGGATCGCTATGAGATTGGTGGGGCCGGGACTATTTCGGTATTGTACGACAGGCGGGGTTCATCATCCCTGCTTATCCCAACAACGCACACGGTAGATATCTGGTACGCTGCGCAGGCACGTCTTGGGCGTCGTGACACCATTACCCAGATGACCCCACTATGGACTTCACACAGGCTACGCAAGCTATGCAACATCAAAGGGTTTAGGGAATGGGACCTGATAGGAGTCACTACAGTGGGCGACTTGTGGAGGAGGGGTGTCATCATACCATTTGACCAACTCCAAGCCCAATACAAGTTGGCGCACACTGAAAGATTTAGATATGTACAGATCAGCCATGCCCTACGGTCGATTATCCCCCCAGACGCAGACCTACCTGAATCGACCCCGCTAGAGGACAGGCTACTCACTGATCACATGCTTAAAAAAGCGACATCATTCATGTATCGCAAACTAGTTAACAATTTACCTGATCCCACCCTTAAATTAAGGCGTAGTTGGACTGGTGACTTGGGTGATTTTGACGAAGCAGATTGGCAAACTGCGCTCTCTTCACAACGAGAAGTAGCCATACCCTCCAGACTCCGTTTGGTACCGTTGAAAATACTTCATCGGGTATACTACACCAGGACCACTCTGCACACAATAGGACGCGCTACACATCGCTTTTGTTTCAAGGGGTGCGGGGAAGAAGGAACGTTCTTCCACACCATGTGGAAATGCCCCCCTAGTCGCTGCCTATTGGGCTAAAGTTATGCTGACGATGGCACAGGTGGTCAATACGTCTGTGTTGCCCGAGCCGAGGTGTTGCTTATTGAACATATGGGACCCGAACGACCTTACCCACCCTGCTCAAGACTGGGTGACGTTGGGTATAATGTTTGCCAAGAGAAACATTGCTAAATATTGGGGGGCGGCGGAGATACCAAAGTTAAGGGACTGGTGTACGGATTTAGATGAGACTATTTTGGTGGAGAGAGTGGTATACTTGCACCAGGGCTGCCCACGGAAATGGGATAAAATCTGGGGTGCCTGGAATGGATACAGAGGGCATCTGTGCGATCCTCCAAGGCCAGCAGAGGACAGTGATTCTGAGCATTAGGTGGGTTGGGGCGGGGGGCTACGGGACTGTATCGGTGGATCTGGAACAATGTTATCTGACTATTGTGCAAAAGCTATGGACACTGCCTTGTACATTGCCACTTATACCATGTAATGCGTGTACCACTTATTTATTTGAAGCCCTCTTAATGTTCTTTTTTTTTGTAAAATTTTTATTTTGCAGTATATCAGTTGAGAATAGAAAGGGGGGGTGGGAGACAGTAAGAGGGGAAACAGAAAGGGAAGGAAAGGATAGGCGACATAACGCCACGAAACCCCACACAGGGGGTGCAAAGAAGGGGAGGGGCTCATCCAAAGAGGAAGGGCGATAGGGCTCCATAGTCCGCAGGCAATAGAGATTCTAGTCCAGTATAGGCACCCTCGGATCGAGAGAACCGCTCAAACTCCGCTCATGGTCCAGTAGCCCTCCCTAGGCATAGCTAGTCGCAGCGAGAGAGAAGGAAGAAAAATACAAGACAAGCACCCCAACTATCCCCCACCCTCGTCCCTCCCCAACATCACCCTCCCCCCAGTGGCGGCGACCAGCAATCATAGCAAACAATACAGACATTCTTGAGATCAAATCTGGAAGAGATGGAGAGATCGCAGCGTTGACGGGCATACAGCCGAAGGCAAACCTCGGGACAGAAATCTCACAAGCGAGCCCCAATTGTACGTAAAGTTTTTGAAGTTCCCCAGGAAAATGTCAGAGAGGCGTTCCATGCTCAACAGACGCCACAGTCGGGCATGCCACAGGGAAATAGCCGGGGTAGATGGGGACTTCCACGCTGCCGCTAGAGTCAACTTGGCCGCACCCAGACACAACCACATAACACGCTTATCCGCCCTAGTCTGGTGTTCAAGCAGCGGGTCCCTAAGTCCTAATAGGACAAAGTCCATGGAGTTCGGAATCGGGTAACCCAAGATATCTCTAATGTGGGACAGAATCTCAGCCCAAAACGGCTGGATGGTGGGGCAGTCCCACCATATATGCTTAAAGTCTCCCAACATTCCACAGCCCCGCCAACACCTATCCGAAGTAGCCGGGAATATGCGGTGTAATTTGGAGGGGTATAGGTACCAATCAAAGATGAGTTTCATATGTGCTTCTCTGAGGTCAGTAGAGTGATTGTGCGTCGTCACATCCCCCCATAAGGCCCGCCATTCGGTAGCAGAAATTTCCCTCCCCAGTGTGGATTCCCAATGGTCTTGATATCGTGGACGCGGCGACACGGCAGATTCTAATAACAGTTTGTACAGGAAAGAAATCGTACCCCTCATGGTAGAAGTGTGAAGAAGGAAGGATTCAAATTTTGACAAGGGTCTGGTAGCCGCGTCTACTACAGCAGGCGACGTCGCCCAATGCAGGAGTTGGAGATGTCTGAAGCGTTCTGTCGGGAGGACACCATAGTCCCTCATACAGTTGTGGAAAGTGAGGGGTTCGAAGCCATGGAACAAGTGGGTGAGGGCTCTACAGCCACCCTCCCTCCAAGCGTCAAAGGGACCCTCCGCCAGGGCTGGGGGAAAAGCCGGATTGAAGTGAATTGGGGTGAATGGGGACGGGAACGTAGTCCAACGGTCGTCACCGCTCACCGTGTCCCATACCTTCAGCACCGTGCTCGTGGGGGTGCTAATGTAAGCATTCTTGGGGCGGTCTGCCTTAGGCTTCCAGGCCAGGTCCCAGATGGAGCGGCCCGCAACGCTACGATCCATGTGGAGCCAGTGCTTTTCCGACTTCTGTTGGGACCACTCCACGATGACCCTCAGTTGGGCAGCTTTGTAGTACAAATGCATGTCCGGAAAGCCAACCCCCCCCTCTAAGCGTGGGCGCCTCAGGAGGTAGAATGGAAGCCGTGCTCGGCCACCCTGCCAGACATATCTTAGCATCATGGTCTTCAATCGGCGGAAGTAGTCTAGCCCTATCGGAATAGGCAAGGCCTGAAATAAGTACAACAGCTTGGGAAGTACCACCATTTTAAGGGCGTGTATCCTGCCCAGCCACGAGATGAATTTAGGCTTCCAACGTTCCAGCTCAGTTCTTACGGAGGATAACATCGGAGGTAAGTTAGCGTGGAACAGGGCATTCACGGTGGAAGTCAACCGCACGCCCAAGTAGAGCAAGGACTCCGACGCCCAAGCAAGCGGTGTGAGCTGCCTGGTCATCTGCACCTCCCCCGCCGAGAGGGTCAGGTTTAGAATGTAGGATTTATCGAAATTAACCTTGAAACCCGCCACCTCTTCGTAGGCAGAGAGCACTGAGTGGACGTGTGGCAGCGACAGCGCCGGCTCCTTGATAGACAGCAGGACATCGTCCGCAAAGAGCGAGATCTTGTGCTGCTCGCCCGTAAAGGGAAGTCCTAGAATCCTCTCATTATCTCGCACCGCTAATGCTAATGGCTCAATACTCAGAGCAAAGAGAAGGGGTGAGAGGGGACACCCCTGGCGCGTCCCTCGGGAATGGCAAAAACTCGTGGATCTATGGCCATTGACCAGCACACGGGATGTGGGCCCACTATAGTTGGCCTCAATCATCTTCACGAAAGCAGGCGAGAAACCTAAAGCTATTAGGGTCTGGTGCAAAAACCCCCAGTCGACACGGTCGAAAGCCTTCTCTGCGTCGAGCCCTACTAGCACCGCGGGTATGCGGAATCGCTCCGCCTTTTCGATGAGGTGTATGACGTGGCGCAGGTTATCGTGGGTCTGCCTGCCTTTAATAAATCCCGATTGATCAGGATGGATCAGGGCAGGCATCAGGTCCTGCAGCCTACCAGCCAAGATAGAGGAATACAGTTTGGCGTCCAGATTGAGAAGCGCTATCGGGCGGTAGGAAGTACAAAGGGTAGGATCCTTCCCCGGTTTGGGAATAATACTGATCAATGCTTCAGCCATAGAGTCCGTGGTCCTGCCATCAACCGCCATTGCGTTGAAAAGGGAGACCAGGTAGTCGCATACTTCAGAAGCAAACGTTTTGTAAAAGAGGGCCGTATAGCCGTCAGGCCCGGGGGCCTTGTGCAGCTTCAGGCCTTTAATGGCATCCAAGATTTCCTCTCGAGTGATGGGGGAGGATAGTGACTCGTTCCATTCCCTAGCAACCTTCGGGAGGGACAGGCCCTCCAGGAATTTGGATTGTGCGTCGGGATCGAGAGCGTCACTCGAGTAGAGTGTCGCATAAAAGCGCCCGAATACGGCCGCCTTGTCCGCGTCCCTATGTTGAACAGAGCCCGCTTGATCGTGAATACCCCCGATATAGTCCTTCTCGCGTTTGTCCCGGAGTTGCCGGGCCAGGTGACGCCCAATCTTGTTGCCCTGGGAGTAGGAGGTACGTCTAAGTCGCAAAAGAGTAAATTCCGCCCTATTATTATAATGGGCCCTCAGTTTCCCTCGGACCGCCGTCAGGGGGCGTAGGGTCACCCTGGAGGGGTTTGCCTTGTGGGCCTGTTCCAAGGTAGCCAATTCCAATTCCAGAGCTTCCCTCTCCTCGCGCCGTAGTTTATTCAGGTTCGCGTTGAGGGCGAGGCACGTGCCCCGTAAGGAGGCCTTGCACGCGTCCCACGTGGTATACACCGACGTGTCTGAGGGCGGGTTAAGGAGGAAAAAATCACCAATCGCCTTACGAAGGGCCTTACACGATGCCTCATCTCGCACCAGAGCTGCCGGGAAATACCACTTACGCCAACCATCCCCCCCGGTAGCCCAGTGCAGTCCCAGAACCACAAGGCTATGATCCGATAGCGAGAGTGGAAAAATACTTGCTAATCGTATATCCCCTCGAAGGGCCTGACTAAGCAAGATATAATCAATGCGGGAGTACGAGTGATGTACGTTGGAAAAAAAAGTGTAATCTCTGGTCTGTGTGTGGAGAAAGCGCCAACTGTCAATCAGCCCCAGGTCTCCCAACTGCTGTTTAGTTTCGTCTGAGAAGATGCCTGTGTCTGCCCTGCGGCCCCTAGAGCTATCCAGACCCCTGTCCCACACCATATTGAAATCGCCTAGTAAGAGTAAATGACCCTCCACAAAGTCCCCCATCCTGTCCAGTAGATCCTGCAGAAAGCCATTCTGTCCCGCATTAGGGGCATACAATACAGCAAAAGTACACAGGCGGCCCCGCAATAGTCCCTTCACCAGCAGCCAACGGCCGTCCCTATCCACACTCACACCCATGGGCTGAAAATGCAGGGAAGCCCGAAAGAGTAGGGCCACCCCTCTATGCTTCGTGGCTGCAGAGGCCCTGTAGATAAGGGGGAACTGCCGATGCCGAAGCCTCAACTCATCCTTCCTAGCCAGGTGGGTCTCCTGGAGGGCCACTACATCCAAATGGTGATCTATGATATACTTCCAGAGCTTCTGCCTCTTCTGCGGGGAGTTAAGGCCCTTTACATTCCAAGTCCCTATGCTGACAGGCATAAGAGCTTACACACACTCCACGCCATGCTCACAGCCGAATAGTCACAGTGCCCACTCCGACCTCGCACACGCTCCACAAACCAGGCCCAGGGAAGACAAACAAACATGGGAGCTCCAGGGAAGAAGCCCAGCCACAACCAACCCAGGAGGCCCGCCCGGCCACCCCGCAAGTTCCGTGAGGCATCCACAGTCCCAAGGCTTGCAAGGGTCAACGAAGGCAGATCCCAAAACCATATACAAAACACAGAGGAAAATATCGACAAAGTCCCTGTCAACACACACTCGTCACACAATGCCGCCGCCACCCCCCGAACTCCCATCCCCAACCCAAAACATCCCGCCATGACACCCATATTCAGAGCGCCGACAATCCCCCCCCCACCCCCCCCCCCCAAGAACAAAGAACAACAAAATGCAACGCAAGGCACTGAACCTGAACCTCACAGTCTTCAGTTCCAGCAGGTCATGGTTCAAAAGTCCCCCGCTGGACTGTGGTTGGGGCAGGGGTGTCCACCTGGGGACCCCCAGGTCCAAAATCCGGGGTGTCTTCTCCAAAAGTATCTTAGTACCCCGAGGACCTCAGGCCAAGAGCCCCTCCGACGCCATTCCACGAATGTGGGGTCATGCTGCTCCAGAGCCCATCTGTGAGTCCGCCATGGTGGCGGAAGCCACGGAGGCCACTGCGGCTCCTCTCTCCTGCACACTAGCCGCTGAGTCCGGGCGTCGCCGCTCCGGGGACGGGCCCACCCTGTGCCACGAGGAAGAGCGTCGCCGCCTTCGAAATGGGGAGCCACGTGCCTCCTGCGATGGTCCCGTCTCTTCGATACCCAGTAGATCCTTCGCTTCCTGCAGGGAATTGATCTGTCTCAGCCTATTCTCCCATCGAAAGATGATCCGGAAAGGGTGGCCCCAGGAGTAGGATACTCCGCGCTCCCGGAGAAGGGCGGTCACAGGCCGGAAGTCCCTTCGCTTCTGCAAGGTCGTCGCCGCTAGGTCCTGGTAAAGCTGGGGGCGATGGCCTCTAAACTGCAACGAGGAAATGGTTCTAGCTTTCCTCAATATCTTCTCCTTCACTTGAAAGTCATGCACACAGACGAGGCTATCCGGCGGCGGGCCCCCACCCCTCCTGGGCAGCCCCACTCTATGCACTCTGTCCATCTGGATATCACGCACCTCTTCATCCTCCAGGATCTGAAGAAACAAGGCTTGGACGTGCCCACGCAGGTCCCCCGCTTCACCGTCCCACGGCACCGCTTTAATACGAATGTTGTTCCTTCTGGAGCGATTCTCCAAATCCTCCGCGTGGGTCTGCAAATCCAGATTCTGCTCCGTGAGACGTATGATGTCCTGCTGGAGCTGGTGAACATCATTCGCCACGCTAAGGTCATGGTCCTCCAGCGTCGCCACCCTCTCGCCAATCCCATCCACGTCCCTCCGCACTTCCCTGAGGTCCGAGGCCAGCTGCGTACGGAGTTCGGTAATGTCCTCCTTGATGGTAGCGAAGAGCTCCTTCATGAATGCTTTAGTAGCCGGTGCCTCATCGTCTGACTGTTTTGAGGAACCGCTGGCTCCTGGCGACGCAGGTTGCTGCGATGACTTGGGGGACGTCCCCTTATTCCCCCCTCTGCGTTGTGAATTGGACATGGCTGTGAACTGTTTCCGCCCGCCCAGCACTAGCCTCTCGGTAGGCGCAGTCTGGAGGATAAGGCACAGGATAGGGACTCACCGCGCCGGGACTCCTGTCAGCGGTGCTGCTCGTCTCCCCCTGAGTGCATTCAGGCTAGTCTCGTCGGTAATGCGGCCTCTTCCCCTCAGGGCCTCCACTACTCGCCGGCGCTCGAGTGTCCAAGGGTCTTCCCAACCCCCGGGGTAGACAGTGGGCGGTGAGGCACCCCCCTCCAAAGCTTGCAGGACCACGCGGGCCGTCGCAGGGAGAGTCCTCCTCTCGGTGGGCGACGAGCTCGGCACCCCACCACCCGATCTCCGTGCTCTCCAGCTATGGCCCCTCCTCTAAGTCCGGGTGCAAGAGGTAGCACCACAGGCCCAATGGTCAATCAACCGCAGGCGTGGGGAGATGGCAAAGCCGAGCGCCATACAGGGACTCTCAAAGATGGCGTCGCAGGCTTGCTCGGCGGGTCCGCCCACCTCAGGCAGCTAAGCGTCTCGGTCGCTCGGACCGTTCAAAGAGCTCCTCCGAGCAAGTCCCAGCAATTTCCAGGGGGGCCCACCCCGATCATAGAGTGCAGGGAGGCCGAGAGAGCTCCCCCGGCGCCGCCGGTCAAGCTCCCGCCCCTCCAAGGCCAAAACGTCGCTCCTGGTCTGCCCCCGGCCCAGGTCCTCCGTTGCTGCGATGCCCTGCACTCCTCCGCCGGTTCCGGCCTCCCCACAGTCACTCCTGCTCACCTCCGCTGTGCTCTGGTGATGGGGGCAGCAAACGCTCTCTCGGCTGGTCCGCCCCCGCCGGTGCTCAGCTCATCCGTCCACGGCCCCGCTCCGCCGGCACTGCCGATGCGTCCCTCCTCACAGCACCTGCGCCCAGCGGCCCCACAGGGAGGTGCGTCCCGCTCCCGTCCGACCCAAGCCGGGGTCGCTGGTACTGGTCGGGCCCGATAATGGCCAGGCGCCGCTCAGGCCGAGGCCGGCCCTTCCAGCACGCGAGGTCGCGGCTTCACAGGCCGCCGCCCGGACCCGCTCCCAAAGGAGCCGCAGGTCCCAAATCGTCACTTCGGCGGTACCGGAGCACTCCGCCAGCCACCACTGTTCGTGGAGCGCCTTGCAGCACTCCCGGGACCCCGCTATAAGTTGCTTTTTTCGGTGCGGCGTCGGAGAGGCTCAGAAGTGCGTCCTACTCCGACGCCATCTTGGCCACGCCTCCCTCTTAATGTTCTTAATAAAAACTGTTTAAAAAAAAAGAATACAAAAAGGTGTTTGAGGGACTTTACTGAAGTCCCCCGGGCACAGTCTGATTAGCCGAGGGGGCTTTTTTCTCCCCCGTCGGCTGCCTCGCTCCTGCGTGGGTGGGGGTAAAAAAAAGTTAACTTACCCTCGTCGGCCCGGTCCTGCGTCTCTTCCCTGAAACCGGAAGCAGCTGCAGGTAGCCTTTCTCCCCGCCCCTAAACCTATCACAATGCTGCAATGGCAGCATTGCGATTGGCTGGGACGCCAACCACAAAGGCGTCTATGGGGAGGCCATTTTCTCCATGTAGGCTGCATGCAGACTAAATGGAGAAAAGGGAGAGTGCGTATGACTGGTTTGGTCGGGCCTGGGGCCGACCAAACAATCAGTGCCCTCAGAGTAGGCAAGCCACTCCCCTGCCCTAAAGCAGGAACGCCCACCCGCCCCAACTAAACCCTCCTGCTTTCTCGCGGTGCAAGACGCAGAAACATGGTATTTACAATACCATTTTAGGTTTGTGCTTCTCGCACTGTTAGAAAGCAGTGGGGCGACGCTCCTCCGCCCATGGAGGAGCCGCCCCCGATGCCAATGGCTTGTATTCTGGGTGGACCAGCTAGGATACTTTCCACCAAAGGCTAGTGTATTTTTGTGCTAATCTAGCACAGCAGGAAAGCTTAAGGTTATTGAAGTGCAAAGAGAAGCTTTAAATTATCAAAATATTGTACCCCTCAGTAGTTTATTTCTCCAGTGACAACCATACAAAGTTCAGTCTGGGTGAGATAGTACCGCACTGACAGCATTCTAGAGCATGAGCTTCCCTGAGGGCACAGAATAATTAATCTGCGCACTCTACATTTGAGAAGAGGAGTCGGCTCGAGTGGCCCCTAAAGAAATTAAGATTTGTTGTCTGGAACGCGCTCTCAATCTCAAGTACCAAGCAGAGAGTAATTCCACAGCGCGCGCTGAATGAGTGCACAACAACTGCCTGTAACCAAGGCTTTCCTAAACATTAAGAGAAAGGTGTTCAAACCACAGCCATGCCATACAAGTCGTAGGGTCAAATGCAGCTTTTCCTTTGAAATGCTTTGTAAACTGGAACAAAGAGAGGATGAGCCACAGAAATTGGCTCGCAAGAATCCATCAGTAGAAAATCAATTGAAGCGCAATGAGCAAAAGAATCGTATTCAAGGCCACGATATGTGATAGTAAGCCTGTCCACTGTGAAATGGGGCAAGTATGACCCCACAGTATTATCAATAGTGCATACTTTACACATTTTTCAAATGCTACACCTGAACACTAGAAACAGAAGAGGACAGTTTTCACTTGATGGAAATTTAGATTTTTTCCTGAAGGTTTCTCAGACTCTTTGCCGGTTTAAAAAATCACAATATTAGCTTTATCTTTGTATTCATAAGGTGATAGACAAAATAAATCCCTTTACAATTCCCTCCTGTTCCTATGCCTTGATCAGTTGAGGAGAACAAAATGGCAAATCTGTGACATAATTCTCTGCACTGAAGGACTCAGTATAAGATCAAAATATTTGGACTTGGTTGAGGTATACCACCTCCATTCCTGAAGGCTGCGCATTGCCTATTTTGTGATTGATATCTTCGGGTGACTCTTGAAGAATAAAGTATTTCAGTATCCAATGGCTTGCTCACCACGTACCCCAGCACTGGTAGGTATTATGATACTACAAATCCAAAGAAAGAACTTCAGACGGATAAGAATGGGCCTTCATTTGAAAAACAATTAACCCCTTTTTCACTTTAATGTAACACACTCTGACATCAATTCAAAGTTTTCTTAGAATTTATCTCCATAGGCAAACACCACAATGCTTACTTCGATCAGGGACCGTATTCTTGTCCACAGAGTGAGTCTCTGTGATGCACATGACCCCGGTGAAAAATGATGTTGAGGAAAGCAGGTTTTGTAATAGTGAATTCAAATGAAGAACAATAATGAATGCAAGATCAAGACACTTCCTCCTACATCAAATATAGCCTATGACACTGAAGAGGTTTGTGGACCAGGAACCTAAGGAACAACCATGACACCAGCAAAATGACACATGTCAATGAATAGCTCCAGTAATCTAGGAGTTCAGCGAACTCACTTCAACTATGTCAACATTAGTGACCTCTGTTTATGATGCATAGAATTTGCTATTATTGTCTACCATTTCTACAGTTACTGAACTGTCTGTAAAACGTAGGCATCAACTAGTCAGGATGTTGCTACGCAAGATAAGGACAAGGCCTTGACGAATCCACGAAAAACAGATTGGTGAACCATACATGGCAATAGAGAACCAAAACCTCTATTCACCCTACAAGACTATGGTTCTTAAAATGGTCATGATTTCGATAGGAGATACAGTCAAGGCCTTTATGAATCCATGAGAAAATGAGATTGGAGAACCATACATGGCCATAGAGAACCAACACCTCTATTCACCCTGAAAGGACTGTGGTTCTTAAAACGGGCATGATTTCGATAGGAGATTACCCCGGTGTGATCACAGTTATCCATGAGGTGAGTGACAGCTGAGATTTGTCAGAAGCTATATACAAGACATTCATGAAAGAAATCAGTGAACAAGGATGATGGGGGGAGGGGGTAGTGCACTATTACTTAGGCATGACAAGCCAGGCTACAGCACTGATATGTTTTAAGTATTTTAGAGTTCGAGACAGTACCCTGCAGAGATTTCTTCCCAGCCGATGGCTACTGCTTTCTAGGTCCCCCGGATACTGTTATCCCAGTGCTTATTTCGTATCTCTTGTTGACCCAATTGAACAGATTGCGATTTTATGGTCACTGCTTCCTTACGTTCAACACAATTAGTGCCCCATGCTGATGCCTTAGTTGTTCCCGTTCCCAGAAATTCAAATAAGTTTGGAGATTCAATACCCAATTGTCCTTGTCTGAATTTTGTTTAATTATATTTGTGCTCAGCAAGAGTAAAGAAGTAAATGTCACTAAAAAGGAAAAATCATGGAAAGCAAAAACGTTCTGTACTTCCACTGTTAAAATTGTACCAGTAATCAAGACAAGTTAGAATTTACGCATTTTCAAGACTTTTGTGCACTTGTTATATATCTGACAACCAACTCAATTAACAGTGTTCCCCAAAATCACTGTCAAAGTACAAGGCTGCACCCAAATATGCTAAATGTAATATACGTTATTTTGCTTATTTGCTGTGTGCTGCCTTTTTGCTAATTTCTCATGAAGGCGTAGCTGAATCTCATGATCTGCTCCTAATGCTGGTCTCTTGTCAACTGATTATATCATCCTTGACATGTTTTTACTTGATTTGGGTTATGTTCCATTTTATGTTAGAAAAATGACACTAATTATATAAAAAAAGCAAAGAAATCAACTCAGTAATATTAGGCCTTTTTGGTAGCCATTTTCTTGTCTTTCCACGTGATTACTGAGCCAGGGCAAAGATATAGCTTGTAAAATATTTCAAACCTCCACACCCAATTTCAGTGGCTCTAATGTAGGGGTCTCCAAGCTTTACTGTAATAAGGTAAACTTATGTTCAATGGAAATCATTCAGAGCTACTAATATATGTGTCCATATCAAAAAAGATTACATTACTGGCCACCAAATGCACGATTACCAGAGGTGGTCAGCTCAGTTGATCAGGCAGGGTTACAGGCAGGCACGTTAACAAAAATATTTTTTAAAAAGGCTTTGTCAGTTTGGGATGCCTCTACTTAGGTAATAAACATTCGTAGCTGCAGTGCCGATGATGTCAAGGAAATATTTTTGGTCTCCCCAACGTCGCATGATTTCAGCAAAAATATATCAGCTTTAAATATATTTTAGAAAAGCAACAATTTTTCTCCCTAGTTTCTCTAATGAGTTCTGAAAATAGACGCTACTGCAATCAACGCTGGGCTAATCCACACCACTTTACTCTATGCCACTGTGCTCTACCCGGCACCACTATACTCTACCCGGCACCACTCCATTCTACTCTAAAATAATCTATTCTACACCACGGCACTATACGCTGCATCACTCTATGCCTCTGCAGTCTATGCTAAGATACTGTACTCTAAACCACTGCACTCCAAACCACTGCACTCTACACCACTTTACTCAAAACCAATGCCCCCTATGCCACTGCACCTACGCCAACTACTTTGCATCATTGCACTTTACGCCACTATAGTCTAAAACATTCTACTCTATGCCACTGCACCCAATGCCACTACAAGCTATGTCACTCTACACCATTGCACTCTACTCTACTCTGCACCACCTTACTCTAGGTCACTTTCTGCACCACTCTAATTTGCACAACTGTAGGACCTTGCACTTTGACACTCTATTGTTCATGACTGCACTCTATGCTACTGCACTCTACTCTGCACCACTCTACAACACTGTGCACCAATACACTCTACACCATTTCACTCAAACCCAATGCACTCTATGCACTGTAATCTATGCCAATTTACTGTGCTCCACTGTACTTTACGCCACTTCACACTACACCACTCTACACTCCACAATAATCCATTCTTACCCATTAAACTGTGCAACAATGACACTCGACTTCACTATGCCAATTCACTCTAATCAACTCTATGCCATCATATAACATCACAACGCTTTATGCAACTCCCTCTATGCCACTCCATGCCTATTTACTCCACTCTATTCTATGCTACTACACTCTATGAAAATCTACTCTTCTCTACTCAGCACCCTCTGCACTACTCTGCTCCACTCCAAGACACTATATGCCACTCCAATCTATGACACTAAACTCTATGCCCTTTCATTCAACCCTACCCCCTTCCACTCCACGACATGCTACTCCCTCCACGTCACTCCACAACACTATACGCTACTTCATGAGACTCCTCTCCACACCACTGAACTGTACGCCACTCCATAACACTACAAGCCACTCATTTACCACACTAACTTTTAGATATGCTGAACAGCAGCCATTCTGGTGTACAATATTGCTAAAACATATTGACAAAGCAAATAGCTCTTGCATCGGCGAGACCTATTGACACTGCCAATGTTTAACAGAAGCAACCAAAGCTTTTGCATAAGTCAACGTTTTAAAACGCCGATCAAGCTCTGGAATGAGGTCTAAACAAGAATGCCTCATATTTGCATTGCATGGCTAAGTAAACTAGTAGGTACGTCATCAACGCTAAACCTGTTGATACAAATTAGCTTATTTGCTTGAGAATAGAAAAAGGATGGTCGCCACTCTTCTCATAGAGTTATCAGAGTACACTCTGGTGGCTCTCACAGAGAGAAGCTGGAACTAACTAGACCATGCATGATCAGAATTCGAACTAAATCAAATATCTTCGTATGCATAAAACTTAAAATGCTCATTAAGTTAACTTTACAAAATATATTCATTCCGATCCTTTGCAGCATTTTTTTATGACTGAATTACACCTTACAAGTACACAGTGTTAAGCAACTGATTCCCTGTGGTAATAAATGTAATTTAGGTTAATTAAACTTCAAGGAAAAGCTGGGAATATAAGTACACCAGCAATTTTGCTTGACCCTATGTTCAATAGTTAATTATGGCAACTGTGACAGGGGACTGTTCTGTAAGCAAAGACAATGTGCCTGCGGTATGGCAACCTTTATAAATGCATTCAACTTTGAAAGACCACACAATCTTCCAAGTTAAACTGCACACTTACTATTATGCGGCAAACTCCTGTTGTACATTTTCAAGCCGGTTTATGCACTGGAGCAGGCTACTATTGAACTTCTTCCTGTATTCAAAGAATTGCTGAACAGTTCCTTCGAGGCAGCCCAGGTACCTCTTAACTGGAAACATGCCTCTGTTGTTTCTCTGCTAAAAAAAACTTTTTCTTGATCACTGTAAGCCAGAGAATTATTGGCCCATCTCCTTCCTTCCCTTGTTACCTAAAGTAGCTGAAAAATACATCATCCAGCAATTGTCAGGCTTCATTGAGGAGAGGGATCTTCTACAAAGTACACAATCTGGTTTCTGCCCCCATTACAGCAGGGAGTCGGCCCTTTTGTTAGCCTCAGAGTCCATGCGCCAGGCAATGGACAATCTGCAGATTTACTGCTACAGGACCTAAGTACGGCTTTTGACACTGTGTCCCTTAGCCGTATTGTGGAGTGGTTATGGAGTTACTGTGTTGGCCATAAAGCCCTACAGTGGTTGCCATCTTTCCTGGAAAACTGCACTTTCCAGGTCCTCCAGAAACCTTTCGGCTCTAAGGTGGTTCATCTGCCTCAGGGAGTTCTACAGGGCTCCTCTCTGAGCCCTACACTTTTTAATTTGTACATCCACGCCCTGTCAGACATTGTGCGACATGGCTTTGAAATAATATCCTATGCCGACGACACTCAGTTGATCGTCACCTTGTCCCATAACTCAGCCGCTGCTGCGTGGCTTTGAGAGCCTGCTTGTCAGAGGTATCCTCCCACTGGATGGACCTTAACTGCCTGAAATTGAATGCAGGTAAGACGGTGGTCTTGATCCTTGACAATAAGGCTTGATCCGGTCTTAAGCCTGGTGGCCACAATCCTGGGTCCCTTTCCTCAGTCTAACCCCCAGGTTAAAAACTTGGGTATTTGGTTTGACAATAAACTTACTTGTGTGAGTCAAATCACAGCCTTAGCAGGCAAGTGTTTTAGCATCATTAGATCTCGCAAAAGTATTATCAATCGCCTATCATTCGCAGCCCAGAAATCTATGATCCAGGCTTTAGTGGTCTCTCGGGTGGACTATTGTAACGTCTTATACCTGGGAGCATTTCAGGCTAGGATCAGGAGACTCCAGCGAGAACAGAATTTGGTGGCTTGTCTGTTGCTTAAACTCCCCATCTATGAGTAGGGCATTTCAGAAACAGCACTGGCCCCGGTGGAAAAGCGCCTTTCTTTTAAGGCCCCGAACTACAGTTATGGGATCCATAGCAAGACTGGGCCGATGTATCTACACTCTCTTATCGCTCCATACTCTCCTAGAAGGTGCCTCAGGTCCTCTGAGGCACTTCTTTTGTAGGTGCCCAGAATCAAGAAAGCTTGCACTGGCGGTAGATCTTTTTGCTTTCTTGCTTCTAAACTCTGAAATTCCCTCCCGATGCCGCTGAGGCAATCCCATCAGAGTCTCAGTTTAGCAAAAACCTTATAACTTTGCTTTTTTGGACCCCCGTCCCTCTCCCGTTTGTCTCCTCAGCTCGTTTCTGACTGCTCAGCGCTGGGACACTCCACACAGGAGTAACTATGCACGCTATAAACGTGTATTTTTATAAAAGAGTAGACAAAGAAGCAACACTGCCTCCAAGAGCTTGCTCAAAGATTGGGCAAAACAGTTGGAAATGAGCTGTTGCGCTAAGAGGTTAGGCACATTACGCAAAACACAGATTTCAACAGTGGCTAAAGTAAGTTTGCTAGCATAAACCAACAGGTTACTGGCTGCATGAAAAACGAATTATGCGAAATCCCTGCACTCCCCTCACTGGTGCTGGTTCTGATGTATTGCTCGCTAATAACTCCAAAAATAAAATGTCGTTGTCAGTAATGTGGGGGAGGGAGGAGGGAACTCAGGGACTGTCTGATGCGGAGAGAATTGCTACATTTGGCCACGCCAGTGTACAACAGTGTGTTGTTTCCTTTGTCTTTGTATTCTTTGCCATGTCTTTAATGAAAAGATTTATACATTTGTGTTTTTTTAACAGACAAAAACTAATTTTGCAGTTCACCATTCGACTGGAATGTATATTCTGGAGGGCACACAGCACTGGTTTCTCCAAGGATATTTTCACTGCCATGTACGTTCAAGACTGAGGAAGTAAGTTGCTTTATGAATCTTGAGAACTGGGAGTGTTGAGTACTAAAAAGAATCTTGACTGCAAGCCTGTCAGAGTAGCCCTAAAACGGTGGCTTTTTCTGGTATTATTTAAATGGATTTCCTCATGTAAAATGTATATGTTGTCGACTAAGATTAATGTTGAGATGTCTTTGCTTAAACTCTATTTACATTACATATTGCTTGCTCCACATATCTACACGTCGATCTGCCCGAGCCAGGCTAATGCTTTACAACAGAAATCCAGCATTGGGGTTTGAGTAGGTTGAGAGTTAAATAGCGTACCTGAGCAGGTTTACTTAGTTATATGTTCACAAAGAACTAGGAAAATGTCAGCTGGTGGTCACAGAATGGCAAAGTAGCACACAAATAAGAAAAGCAGGGTCCTGAGCTCTAAAGGCTATGTAGCAAAAGGGTGCACTGACTGAAGGAGGGAGGGGGGGGGTAGGTGGGGGAGATGGCAGCACCTCGAGTAAGGCCTTCTGAGAGCAGAGCAATAAACGTGCCTTGCTCTTAACTCTTGACCGAAATGAACATGGCACTGGGTCTTGTGAGAGACAACTGAGAACTGTCATATCAAAGCTCTAATATCGCATTTGCCAGACTACACGGCCTCAGTGATCGATGTGAGATGAGCCTTTAATTATATTGAGGATAATCTATGGCAGGCTATATGCAGCCGATCGAAAGACAGATAAGCTATGCACCTTGAAATGAAAAATGTTTTACCGGTATTATTATTATTGAATCTTACAGGGCGTGCGGCTACCCAAAATGTGCCTCCAGGACAAGGCAGCAAGCAGAGCCACAGCAGGCAGCTAACAACCGCCAATAGCAGAAAATCAGACATGACAGCTAAAAAGTAACGTCTTCAGGTTCTTACGAAAGGTAAGCAGGGTGTGACAGTTGCTAAAGAGGGAATTCCAAAGTTTCGGGCCCAGGTAGGAAAACGAGCAACCCTTCATGCGAGCAAGACAAAACCTGGGCATTGTGAACAGTGAGAGGTTGGATCATCTCAGATACCCCCTTGAAAAGATCTAGAGGTTCCTTAAGGGAGATGCTATTAGACCTGGTATTTACAAAGTAGGTGCAAGATTCTATGGCTAAATGTTTGTTCACAATGTGGGATCAGTGTAACTATATTCCATCTTATTCGAGGCATTTATGACAAACTCGAGGCATATATATTTAAAACCAGTCAGCAGGTCTAAGATCAAAAAGATCAAAGCTGCGTTAAAAGCGATGGAAAGCTGCAATGTTGGATCTGGGTATCGAAGGAACCTAGGACAGCTCAACAACGCTCTTCTATAGAGAGGCTGCTGAATACAAACCGTCAGAACGAGTGCTCGTCTATAGACAAAGGCGAAGAGATATATCCCCTCTCCGATGTTGCTACTTAAGAGAAACAATGCCCAGAAAATGGAAGTTCCATTTATTACTCTACAGGCGGCGCAGTAACTGAAAAATCACATACTGGAGACTTTTCCAGGCTAATATTTATTTATTATTTAAGCTTATTAAGCGCGACAGCTACCCAAAAAGGGTTTCCCGGCGCTAGACAGGCAAGTTACTTGGGAGTCACCAATATCAGCTGCTGGAGGTTATTGATTAAAAAGCCAGGTCTTAATGGCCCTGCAAAAGTGAACATAGTTGGTTTCAGTACAAATATTCAGGGGCAAGGAGTTCCAACGGGTAGGGCCTACGTAAGCAAAGGACCTGCCTCCCATTCTAGTGAGTCTAAATCTGGGCACAGTGAAGTAGGCCAAATCCGAGGATCTCAGTTTGTGTGAAGGTATGCAAGTATGGACAAGGATTGCAGGTACAAGGGAGCTGAGCCGGCCTTGATCTTGAACATGTAGCTCAGGGTTTTGAATTATTATTATTATTATTGACATTTGTTAAGCGCACAGCTACCCCCAACGGGGGTGTCCCGGCGCTGAGATTGCAGAATTGCGAGAGAGTCAACATGGGAGAGCTAACCATCGGAGAATAGAAAGGTCTTTAGTTTACCCCTGAACTGGGCTTCAGTGTCGATGAGGCGGAGGCTGATAGGGAGGGCATTACATAATTTTGAGGCATTTACAGCAAAAGCTCTACCACCTTTCCTTACCCGGCGGAATCTGGGAGGGAGTAGGAGGCGGAGGTGGTTGGATCTGAGATTGAGGGAAGAGTGGACCAGTTTCAGTCTGTGTCTGAGATATCCAGGACCCTTACCATTCAAAGCTCTGAAAAAAAGTACCAGGGCCTTGAATTTGACACGATCGGAAGCCAATGCAGTTTCCTCAGGAAGGGTGAGATGGAGTGCCGAAAGGGGACTTTACAAATCAGTCTAGCCGCAGCATTCTGCACGATCTGCAGCCGATGCAAAAGATAGGCCGGAAGTCCCACATATAGGCTGTTCGCATAGTCCAGATGCGACGTGATCAAAGCGTGCATCACCGTCTTCAGTGATTCCGTAGGAAGAAAGGGAGCAATTTTTTTTTAACATGTGGAGCTTACCAAAACATGCTGAGGTAACTTTCTGGATTTGAGGTTTAAAAGAGAGTTCAGTGTCGAATTGAACTCCCAAATTGCGTGGTACTGTGACTGGGGAAGGTGCAGGGTTGAGTTCAGACGGCCACCAAGTGGTCGAGGACATGGGATTCATTTGGTTAAAAAACAGCACCTCGGTTTTGTCGGAATTTAATGCGCCTCTCAACCCCGAGCCAATGCAGATCACGGAGGGGTCCTGTAATGTGGCTAGATCTGGGAATATTACACAACAATCTTGCGGCGGCGTTTTGAACTAGTTGTAGAGGTCTTGTCACTGCCTTGTTCACCCCGAGGTAGAGAACATTCCCGTAATCCAGCCGAGAAGTTATGAGGGCATGGACCACGGATTTTTGGGTGTCACAAGGCAGCATCCAGATAATTTTCTTAAGCCATTGCAGTATGGTGAAGCAGGTGGCCGAAACCTTGTTTACTTGATGTTGCATTGTCAGAGCGTTGTCGACGGTAAAACCTAAGTTTCGAATATGCTCTGATGGGAGAGGGAGGGGACCAATCTCGGAGGGCCAATGCTTAGAGCACCAAAGATCTTGTTTTTTTCCCCAGGATTAAAACTTCGGTTTTATCACCGTTCAGTTTAAAAAAATTTAGATTCATCCAGCCGGCAATTTTACTCACACCCGATTTCAGGAGAGATGTAGAACCCTGGTCAGTGTTCGAAAGGGAGAATGCAATCTGGGAGACGTCGGCAAAGGGGAAAAGCGTAAGGCCTCCTTGCTCTGCTATATTGGCCAAAGGTTTAACATAAAGAATAAAAAGAAGAGGACTAAGCACCGAACCCTGGGGCACTCCATAGGGAGAAGCATGAGTTTTGGAAGTAGACGTGTTGGAAAACATTTGAAATGTACGGTGAGAGAGAAAGGAGACCAGCCAGCTCAGAGCAGAGCCACCAATACCCATAGAGGCTAATGTCTCTATGAGTATGGTGTGGGAGATGGTATCGAATGGGGCACTGAGATCAAGAAGAATCAGTGCCACTCTGTCCCCTCTGTCTAAGAGCTGGCGTAGGTTCTCCTTAACTCCCAACAGAGTTGTTTCGGTGGAAAAACCAGGACGGAATTCAGATTTTGAAGAATGTAGTATTTGATTGGCCTCAGTAAAGTGGGCGAGAGGGGAATGAATGTGCCTCTCGAGAATCTTAGAGAAGGCTGGCCAAAAGGAGTTGAGACGGAAGTTTGAAAGGACGTTTGGATCAGCCGTGGGTTTTTTCAAAAGAGGTGACACCATGGCATGCTTCCAGCTGGCCGGAACAGTTGCGTCTTGCAAGGAGAGATTAAGAGTTTTGCAGATCTTGGATAGTTGGGAGAGGTTAAGTTGTTTAAGTATAGGAATGGGAAGTGGATCGTTCGGTGAACCGGATTTGAGATTGCCTAAAATATTGTTTAGGGTCTCCTCACTGAGATGTGGCCATGCATTCAGGGATACCGGAGTACGATACATTTGAGGCGATGATAAGCAGCTAGGGCTGTTCAACATAGAAGATTGTAACAGCTGGGGCCTGTTACAGTGATATTTAGCTATGTCCTGGTAGATGTTTTCTATTTTTTGTGTGAAAAATTGAGCTAGTTCGCCACATTGTTTGCTGTTCAGGGGGTGGGCAGTTTTTCTGTAGTTTCGGAACCAGCAAGCTCTTTGACCAGAGCAAAAAGCGTTTTCGATTTATTAGTGGCCTCAGTGATAGTTGTGGCTACATGGCTGGCCCTAGTGGTAGCAAATGCATTATGGTATAGTTTTAGTTCTTTTTTATAGGTATCTCTAGACTCAGGGGAATAATTTGACCATTAAATCTACAAATCACCAATGCCAGTTCCACACATTAACCCATATATGGGTTGATGAGAAGCAGAGTCAGCTGCTATGTGAACCCTTATCTCTTGTAAAAATCCAGGAGGCCTGACTTTACCACTAAATAAACTTCTGATGAGTGTTTGCTGCTGCCACACCAGGTTGGCTTTGCTCCTGGAAGTGCTACTTTCTCAAAGTATTTTTATCTTATTTGTGGTGATGCAGATTATCCATACCAGCAGTGGCTGTCTTTGTAGATGCAGAAAAGAAAATAGTTTCTCTCAAATGGCATTTTCTAAAGACCATATCGAAACAGCGAGGCTTGGGAAACTACGCTGCAGGCTTGTCAACTTACTTAATAAAACATGATTTCTATTGTCATTTCCTGGCAAACCCATTAAGCCTGCGCCTTTATGAATCAGGAAAACATAACTAGCACAAAAGCATCATATATCCAGTAATATTATTTATGTATACAGATAATAACTAGCTCTTCGAAGAGCACCACAACATCCACCTCCCCATTATTAGACATCATTAGATTTGGATATTTCACCAGTATATAGTCAAATTGGGTTAAATTGAGATGTTACCACTTACTTTATTAATAGATCAGCTGGTTATTCAATAAACTACTCCACTGGCATACTTATTCTATAAAATATCCTAGTATTATGATACTTTCATATAATAAACTAGCTATCACTGAAAAAGATCACCTGAAATAAATCAGTTATTTGACATGGTGGAGCACTGGATCAAAATGGACCAAAATGCTGCCGTCGAAAAGTGACTCATCAAATAGGTTAGTTCTTCCAAACGTGTTTTATCTATTTGTCAATATTCAATGCTACTCTCCACACGCTTTTTTGTTACCTTACATTCACTTCTTCTCCATTTAGGCTTGTTGGGTGATCAGAAGGGAATTAATTGCAAGGTAAAAACCTTAAAGTTTGAGAAAGGATGCTCATCTCAACCAATCCCAATTTACAGTTTTTTGGTTCCTTCTGCCCCATGGTATACCACACTTGGTTGCAGAAAGACTTTGTAGATGCATGGATAGTGCAGATGCAGATCACTGTTGAGAACTGATTACAAAGGTCAAATACGAATTCCACTAATTAGGCAACTCTGCATTCTGCTTGAAGACAGAAAAGGGAGCTAAAGAGGTAGAATAACTACATCACTTGATGTGTTTACATGTTACAGGCTTCATCACAATGTACGAGCAGCAAGGCAGGTGTTCTCGTAAATTCTGCAAGGTGCCTCCTGGCAGTGCTAGAGAGTCACTGAGGGGGAAAACGTTTTCTGATTAAGTTTAAACAATGGAATTCATATTCAAAGGTATGGAATCTTCTAGAAAATGCAGTCGTCAAAAAATTAATTTAGGTATCATAGGATCAAGGATTTTAACAATAATTAAGAATTAATAATCTTAATTGGATTGCAATGTAATGGGAGCATTAGAGTCACCTTCCTACATTAAGAATTGATTGATACATTAGTCAAGTGTATGTAGCAGAGAATTAAAACCTCATGAAGGCAATGACAATGCAAAGTAAATCAAAAAAACAGTTTACTATTATCATCAAATATTACTTAAACCTAGTCAGAGTGGCAAAGGTTTTTCGACCCCAAATTTGAGCACACATATAATGGTTTAAAATGACTTCATTAAGCTATCTCAGGAAGCCCCTAGATCCTGGATTTGGTTCACAATATAAAAGGTTAATAATATAGCATAATTTTCCAATCACTTTTTTCTTACAGCCTAAACTAAAAGTCTTAAATGGCCGTTTCGAATGCATTTAACACAGTACGGTATACAGATATTTCCTAAAATAACTATTGGTACCATCTAGTTTCCAGAGTCAGAAAATTACTTAGATTTCTGCTGGAGACTAAGGGCCAGATGTATCAAAGGGTTTTGCCCATTCTGTGTCTATGGGAAAATGTGTTGATGCATATGGCCCTAAGCTTCAATGTGTATTTGCAGTCCCCTAATTTAGGGATATTCCTTTTGAAACTCCCTTCACCACACTGCAGAAGAACCATCTTGAAGAACACAAAGCAGTTCAGATCTTAGATTTGAGACCCAAAAGTTGAGAAAACATAAAAGGAAAATAATCTTGAACTAGAAAGGCCACCTCAACAACTAATAGGTTACATGTTAATATTAAAAGTACAAGTTAATTTAATGTCTCTGGCTAGTTTGTAATTTTTTTTTTTTAATGTAAGCCATTTGTGCTGTCGCTTGCTTTTTTATAATTGCTTTTCATCTATGGGCGACTCAGCTGTATAAATATGATGCCCTTCAGCTATCAATGGTTTCAGAAAACTGGTTTCAAATTCAAATACTCAAAAGCAGAGTTAAAGAGCATAAGAACAGTATATGTCTCGTAATATTACACTGCTTTGCTTTCAACAACTTATAAGTGTTTTTGAGCTTTAAGCTCTATTTTCCAAAATAGAGTATGACATAAATAATATCAATCAATTTTTAAAGGGCCAGGAACGTGAAGATGTTCAAATGTTAGGATGTGTTTCCTGCAGCCATTGCGTTTCTAATTTGTACAAGCATTTTTATTACCCTTCTTAGTTGTTGGCTAAAATACTGAGAGAACATACAATGCATGGCTAGACCTCTAATGTAAGCCAATTAAACTGACTGCATATCCACAAGTCAGTGTTTCATTAATAGTTTGCCAATATTTTACAGGTCACTTTACTGTTCAGTGCCCCGTCAACTACTTGACAAGTGTAAGTACTTGACAGATTAAGAGATCCACTTAAGGAACAAAGTAAGTGTTCTTCAACGACCGGGACTCAGTCCTGTAATGTTATCCCATTGCAACAAATAAAAAGCCTTCTTCACACAGTACACATATATCATGCAATGAATACATGTTCCCCAGATACTCACACCATCTGTTCATGTAGATAGCACAGACTGTAGATTGGTATTCTGATTTGCTACCATCACAATTCATCAGGTATAACATTTCTTTAAAGGAGATTATAAATCAATTTCACACATTCCTCTCCCTGTCTTTCATTAATATAGCAACATAATGTAATCTCCAATTTTCCATTTCCCGTTTGCTTAGCTCCTCCTCTTGCTACCCACTACAAACATTTTCTCATATGTTGCACAATCATACAGGTTTCATAATTTGATGTGAAATATGACAAATTTATAGAATAATAAAAAAAAGATTCCCTCGACCGATTGGACGGTGGACATGAGGCCCCATTCATAATGAGAAAGAGTGCTACTGAGTGAGTATACCAGAGCAATGTGCAACATCTCATCAATTAATCATTTTAGGATCACAGTGATAAAATCCAACCAACAATTTCTGGAGAAATTCAGTTTACTTTTCAGTATGCTGATAAACAAATTATGCAGGAAAGCTTACAGAGAGCCTACCTGTGCCCCAGATTGCAGTGAGCAGAGTCCAGGAAGTGGTAAGGAGACAGACTAGTGCTGTCTCTTCCCAAAACAAAAGCTGTTTAAAAAACGATTTTCCCTATCTGTGATTACTGTCTTTGCATGTGGTTGTTACAGTTTAAAATTGCAGTTTTGACCTGCCTGTGATTGCATAATTTATCATCTGTTTTGTGTTTTAAACTTGTGGTTTTCCCTGCCCAGGATTGCTTGCATTTAACGTGTTGAATTGTGGGATTTGCAGTCCAACCTCTGTAGTTTGTCCCTCTCATTCCTTGGTGACAAATCTGTTTTCCCTCCAAATTTCTCCTTTGCTCTGTGCTAAGTGTTAAAACAGTGCACCCCCAGCCACCATTTTGAGTTCACAAGCCAGTGAAGGCCAGCTCCCCCCCCCCCCCCCCTCCCAGCAACAGGGATATTCTACATCAGAGGGTGCTTCTGTGAGCTGTTTAAACTGTATTTACTGGGGCCTGTGCACTTCGTTTTTTGGCCAGCAGGGGGAGTAAAGTTTTATTCAAATAGTATTGTTAGATTTCGAGTTAGTGAAGCCTTTACCTGCAGAAGTCCAAAGTGTGGATTGAGCCTGTCTGTCTCCTAGGAGATTCTGAACAGGAGAAGCAGCTCCCAAATCCCTGGCCAGCAAACCTTGTCTGAGGTTGCTGGGACCATATATGGTCTGCTAGTGGTTGGCACATGTGTACACTGACTGGCGGTTGTATCTGATGTTTCTATTGGGTTAGGGTTAATGTCCTCATTGGTTGGGTATTTGAGGGTTCGTATTGTTTTCTGGGTCTGTGATTCAATCTTTGTAGGGTTGGGACTAGGGTTAGGCTTTCTATTGGAAGTAGGGACTAGGGCTTCCTATGTTATTGGTTGTTGGGAGTAGGGTGGGACTAGGGCTAGGGTTAGACCTTTAATTGCAAGTAGCTATTTAGGGCTTCTGGTGTGATTGGTTGTTGGACTAGTTGTGGGACTGAGAGTCGGGTTAGGCTTTCTATTGGAAGTATGGACTAGGGCTACCTGTACCACTGGCTGCTTGGACTTGGGTTGGGACTACTGGCAGGGCTAAGGCCTTTATTGGGCGTAGAGATCAGGGTTTTTGAACTGATTGGGTGTTTGCACTAGGGCTAAGATTGGCTGCAAGGTCTCCTATTGGTTCCTAGATTTTAGGGCTAGTGTTGTGATTGGATAATGTTAGGGATAGGGTTCCCATTGGCTGAAAGGGTCACCTGATAACTAGGGCTATAAAAGGCCAGGCTTAGGGCGTCTCAGCAAGGGCGTCAAGGCTAAGGGTGGAGAGGACAAGGGTAGTTGCCTGTTTGAGCCAGTTAAGGGTGGAGAGGACAAGGGTAGTTGCCTATTTGAGCCTGTTCGAGACTGACCGGGACCAGGGCCAGAAATGCTGCCCTTTATCTCATTTAACAATACCCAGCCCACACCATCCACAAACAGAGCAACACACTCGCACCACATGTACACCACGCACAACACTATGCACAGATTAATGTACCAGCATGCACCACCAAACCACACCTACACACCCTACTATCCCAACTACCACACATATGCACCATCACCCACAAACAGACACAACTCTATCCTATACCACTAACCAATACACTCATCACTAACACAACGCCAATCAACACCATACATAACTACATCCCATTCAGACACTCTCCCTGCTGTAATTACACCTAACAGACCACCTTTTATCTCCTACTCTACCTCCTCCTTGCATCATCGGACACCTCTTTTAGTATACAGATCCCCTAAAACAAACCTTTCTAAACACTTTTCTCCGAGTCCTCCCCTCCAAAACTCATTTTTAATCATCCAAAAGCCTCCTCCTATTGCTAAGACCAAAACAAAAAAAAATCACTCGTTTATATCTCCACTATCCTTTTCAATCGAAATTAACAGACTAACATGTTCACTTCTCAAATTCCATAATGAACGATACTAATATACTACCCAAATAACTGAATAACATATCCACTACTCAAATTACTTCATATTTTTTACTATACTAATTTTCAACAGTAATCCTTTCCGGGTTCCGGAGTGGCCTGCTACTCGCCAGAAAAGCGCTTCAACACCCATCAGGGGTAACAAGTGCTATATGAATGTAAATCTTTCTCCCCCTTTTATCCCTCCGCTATCCTTCTCACTCCAAGTAACAGACTAATATCCACCACTGAAATTACCTCATATTTCACCATATTATTTCACCACTAATCCTTTATAGGCTTCCTGAATAGCATGCATCAACAAGTGATAAATAAATACAAACCTTTGTCCTCCTCTATCCTTTTGCTAGCATTCCAAATCCAAATAACTGACTAACCTATCCAACACTTAAAATGTACTAGAATGCTTCACAATACTAATTCAACACTAATCCTCTGTGGGTCCCGGAGTAGCATGCTAACCGCCGAAAAAGCGCTTTGACGCCTCGTCAGGGATAGTAAGCGCTATATAAATGCAAATACAATACAATACAATATGGAATGTATAACCAAATGATGGCCAGAAATCAGCAAAAGCATGATACAAACAATAAGGCGAAAGTGCCAAACATCATTTAAATCAGGCTCTCAAGGGATGCTTCTTTTTTGTACTTTCATAAAGCAACTGTAGATACTCAGCAGCAGACATTTTTCTTATTAATTACCAATCTAACACTGCACATTAAATGTAAAATATTCTCACAAGTAAAACTGAAATATAACATTTTGCAATACACTTTTTAAAAAAATTTAATAAAACAGAAAGATTATCCATTACTCAGAGTGAAAAACGGCAGAGGCAAATAAAATAAATAAATCAATTTGAAAGCATTTGTTATTAAGAAAAATATTACTGAACTGGTGAATTTATATGAAAAAGATGTGCTATATAGATGCCATATTTTCCAGCACTTCATCCTCTTCATCAAGTTCAGATTTCTGTATCTGTAAGTAAGCTCATCCTTCGGTTAATCATCCATAATTCATATACAGTTTTGAATTAAAAGATCTTTCTTTCAAAACGGTTGCTTTCCTATTGTGACAAGTTTTGGGTGCCATCTAAGTAATTTCAAATGAAATAACATGGGGATTTGGGGAAAGGAGGAAATGTTATTTCCTCTACTCTCCACTGGGACCTACATGCTTAAGCAAATATGTTATGTTTTGGGTATTTTCAGAATACATAATCACTGGAGCTTCTTGGTGCTTAATAAAATACCGAAAAAAGTAAAAAACGGATTTGAAAAGTTGAGCTTTTAGTTCCTTTTTGAATATGACCAACGAAGATAAAGTGTTTAAATCTATCAGTAGCTAATTACACTCCTTCCATAATGGTTTTTATGTCTTGGCTAGCGTAGGCTGCGCACATGCGCAGTCTCGCTGGCGAGATTTAATGACTTGGAGTAACAAGGTTCAGCCCCGTCCCTCTTCTCCATTGGCTGGCCTCCTAAACAGTGACCAGCCATTGGAGAAGAGGTCCCAGTGACGTTTTTTGGATCTAAGCCCCGTCCTTTTCGGATGGGGGGGGGGGGGGGGGGGGGAGGCGGGGGGTGTTTTTGACATTCTTTCGAGGCTGTAAACAACATCAAAAACACACCCCCGTCTGAAAAGGACGGGGCTTACAGACAAAAGGCTGTGTCATGGCGAGCCCTTCGTCCAAAGTGCCGGTGAGATTTCTTTGCTAATATTGGGGACTTTGTGACATTCTCATACCTCTAGCGGGTGCCCACCCTGCCAGGGGATTTGTATTTAATTTTTTTTTTAAAGGAAAAAACGAGCCCGAGCCTGTGCCGGCGCCCGCGCCTGACCGTGGGCGGAGCCGACCAAGACAAGAGATGAGCCTTGCGGGCTCCATTTCTGCTTCCCCCAGAACAACCCATCCATCCACCCTACTGCCCGAGGCAGTGTCCGAGCTCCCCAAGCACGAGCTCTGAGCCATGGTGACCAGCGCGCCCAGTTGTAACCGGGGCTCCCGGGACGCAACCTTCTAGCTGGCGGCCCGAGTCCCTGTGCTACAAGCTGGGCTGGCGGCTGAGCGAGGAGCAGCAGCTGGAGAGGGACCCGCGGTGCCCCCGCTACGTCTGGAACAGCCTGGTGATCGCCTTGCACATGCCTGGCAAGAGCGAGGTGCTGAGGGTCGAGCGAGGCTGGGTGCGGGCCAGGCTGGAGACCTGCCTGCCGCTGCTCCCCTACAGGCCGTGGGTGTGCAGCGCCTGGGAGCCCGTCAGAGACAAAGTGCCCCCGAAGGCGGACAAGGCGGGTGAGTAGAAGTGATCAGTCTGTCGTGGTCTGGACCTGTGCCCTCGCCTGCTCCGGCCCCTCCCTCTGCTCGCAGGTTATGAACACAGGCGTCAGGGGCCCAATGGCTGTAGGACCTCGAATCAACGCCTGCTCTGTAGACACCTCTTGTGTCGTCCATAGCTGTGCACACCAACCCTCGCTCACCGTCCAGCCCCTGCAGATCTCCCTCTCCTCACTGCCGCCCCGCAGCCCTCTCCCTCACCCTGTCCACCCCCACAGTCCAGTCCCTCACCACCTCCCGTCCAGCCCTCTCCCTCACCATGTCCAACTCTTAGAGTCCTCTCGCTCACTCACGCTCCATCCCTCTCCCTCTCCCCTCACATGCCGGCTGCACTCTCCGTCCCTGGGGTCTGCCCTCATTTACTGTCCATGCTCCCAGCACACACACCCCCCACCGTCCTGACGGCTCTTTCTCTCTCCACCAACCTTCGCTCACTGTCCAGCCCCAGCAGATATCCCCCTCCTCACTGCCGCCCGCAGCCCTCTCCCTCAACCTGTCCATTCCCACAGTCCGCTCCCTCACCACCTCCCGCCCAGCCCCCTCCTGTGTGTGGCTGTGTGTGTTTGGCTGTGTGTGTGTGGCTGTGTGTGTTTGGCTGTGTGTGTGTGTGTGTGTCTAACACTGCACATTAAATGTAAAATATTCTCACAAGTAAAACTGAAATATAACATTTTGCAATACACTTTTTAAAAAAATTTAATAAAACAGAAAGATTATCCATTACTCAGAGTGAAAAACGGCAGAGGCAAATAAAATAAATAAATCAATTTGAAAGCATTTGTTATTAAGAAAAATATTACTGAACTGGTGAATTTATATGAAAAAGATGTGCTATATAGATGCCATATTTTCCAGCACTTCACCCTCTTCATCAAGTTCAGATTTCTGTATCTGTAAGTAAGCTCATCCTTCAGTTAATCATCAATAATTCATATACAGTTTTGAATTAAAAGATCTTTCTTTCAAAACGGTTGCTTTCCAATTGTGACAAGTTTTGGGTGCCATCTAAGTAATTTCAAATGAAATAACATGGGGATTTGGGGAAAGGAGGAAATGTTATTTCCTCTACTCTCCACTGGGACCTACATGCTTAAGCAAATATGTTATGTTTTGGGTATTTTCAGAATACATAATCACTGGAGCTTCTTGGTGCTTAATAAAATACCGAAAAAAGTAAAAAACGGATTTGAAAAGTTGAGCTTTTAGTTCCTTTTTAAATATGACCAACGAAGATAAAGTGTTTAAATCTATCAGTAGCTAATTACACTCCTTCCATAATGGTTTTTATGTCTTGGCTAGCGTAGGCTGCGCACATGCGCAGTCTCGCTGGCGAGATTTAATGACTTGGAGTAACAAGGTTCAGCCCCGTCCCTCTTCTCCATTGGCTGGCCTCCTAAACAGTGACCAGCCATTGGAGAAGAGGTCCCAGTGACGTTCTTTGGATCTAAGCCCCGTCCTTTTCGGATGGGGGGGGAGGCGGGGGGTGTTTTTGACATTCTTTCGAGGCTGTAAACAACATCAAAAACACCCCCCCCGTCTGAAAAGGACGGGGCTTACAGACAAAAGGCTGTGTCATGGCGAGCCCTTCATCCAAAGTGCCGGTGAGATTTCTTTGCTAATATTGGGGACTTTGTGACATTCTCATACCTCTAGCGGGTGCCCACCCTGCCAGGGGATTTGTATTTAATTTTTTTTTAAAGGAAAAAACGAGCCCGAGCCTGTGCCGGCGCCTGACGGTGGGCGGAGCCGACCAAGACAAGAGATGAGCCTTGCGGGCTCCATTTCTGCTTCCCCCAGAACAACCCATCCATCCACCCTACTGCCCGAGGCAGTGTCCGAGCTCCCCAAGCACGAGCTCTGAGCCATGGTGACCAGCGCGCCCAGTTGTAACCGGGGCTCCCGGGACGCAACCTTCTAGCTGGCGGCCCGAGTCCCTGTGCTACAAGCTGGGCTGGCGGCTGAGCGAGGAGCAGCAGCTGGAGAGGGACCCGCGGTGCCCCCGCTACGTCTGGAACAGCCTGGTGATCGCCTTGCACATGCCTGGCAAGAGCGAGGTGCTGAGGGTCGAGCGAGGCTGGGTGCGGGCCAGGCTGGAGGCCTGCCTGCCGCTGCTCCCCTACAGGCCGTGGGTGTGCAGCGCCCGGGAGCCCGTCAGAGACAAGGTGCCCCCGAAGGCGGACAAGGCGAGTGAGTAGAAGTGATCCGTCTGTCGTGGTCTGGACCTGTGCCCTCGCCTGCTCCGGCCCCTCCCTCTGCTCGCAGGTTATGAACACAGGCGTCAGGGGCCCAATGGCTGTAGGACCTCGAATCAACGCCTGCTCTGTAGACACCTCTTGTGTCGTCCACAGCTGTGCACACCAACCCTCGCTCACCGTCCAGCCCCTGCAGATCTCCCTCTCCTCACTGCCGCCCCGCAGCCCTCTCCCTCACCCTGTCCACCCCCACAGTCCAGTCCCTCACCACCTCCCGTCCAGCCCTCTCCCTCACCATGTCCAACTCTTAGAGTCCTCTCGCTCACTCACGCTCCATCCCTCTCCCTCTCCCCTCACATGCCGGCTGCACTCTCCGTCCCTGGGGTCTGCCCTCATTTACTGTCCATGCTCCCAGCACACACACCCCCCACCGTCCTGACGGCTCTTTCTCTCTCCACCAACCTTCGCTCACTGTCCAGCCCCAGCAGATATCCCCCTCCTCACTGCCGCCCGCAGCCCTCTCCCTCAACCTGTCCATTCCCACAGTCCGCTCCCTCACCACCTCCCGCCCAGCCCCCTCCTGTGTGTGGCTGTGTGTGTTTGGCTGTGTGTGTGTGTGTGGCTGTGTGTGTGTGTGTGTGGCTGTGTGTGGCTGTGTGTGTGTGGCTGTGTGTGTGTGGCTGTGTGTGTGTGGCTGTGTGTGTGTGTGGCTGTGTGTGTGTGTGTGTGTGTGTGTGTGTGTGTGTGCGTGTCTGTGCGTGTGTGTCTGTGCGTGTGTGTGTGTGTCTGTGTGTGGCTGTGTGTGTGTGGCTGTGTGTGGCTGTGTGTGTGTGGCTGGGTGTGTGTGTGTGTGTGCGTGTGTGTCTGTGTGTGTGTGTGTGTGTGTGTGTGTGTGTGTGTGTGTGTGTGTGTGTGTGTGTGTGTGTGTGTGTGTGTGTGTGTGTGTGTGTGTGTGTGTGTGTGTGTGTGTGTGTGCCTGTGTGGCTGTGTGGGTGCGGGTCTGTGTGTTTGTGTGTGGCATTTGCGAGAGATTAAGGTATTGGCATTGTAAATGACGATGCCACTTATTTATCGGTTTTCAAAACCAACACAAAAATAAAAATGTTGTCATTTACAATGCCAATAGCTCAAACTTTTGCAAAAGCTAGACAGTTTTTCTTTTACAAAAGGAGGCAGTGTGAATTTTACAACATCTAGAAGGTTTGTCTCCAGATCGGAGACTGCATTATGGAGGCCTAATGTCAAATTTATCTGACAAAAATATAAGGAGTGTGGTCATAAAGAATCTTGTGTATGATGAGCAAAGATTTAAACTGGACTTTTTGAGCCACCAAAAACCAGCGAGGTTGAATGAGAGAGAGTAATGAGATCCCAGATTGTGCCTTTGTTAATGCTGTGCAAACACAAGGAGATGATGGACGGAGCTCCGAAACTTTTCAGACACTCACCCCCAGTCACAGATCTGGGTTGAATTCATCATCATTCTTTAGCTCACTTTGACACCTTAGGTCAGACCCAGCTATAAGCAAATCAGTCTTGACCCTGTGTCTCATGGGAACTGTCCAGGCTGAACTGCCAAGCCAGGTCTTCCCTGAACCGGAAACAAGCATCCTGGGACCGGTTTCTGGGTAACACCCTTCATCAGCCAGGCTTGTTTCCAGTACAGGAAGGACCTGGCTTGGCAGTTCGGGGTGGACTGTTTCCATGAGGCACAGGGTCAAGACTGATTTGCATATGGCTGGGTTCAAACTGGAATGGCATGGTGAGCAGAAAAACAATGGATTTAGGCCCAGACCTCTGTACTGGGGTGAATGTATGGCATCGTTCTGCATTCCGTCCAACTGTTGTTTTTGCACTTGTCACCCCGAGTGGGACAGGTATGACCAGACATGGGCCCTGTACTCTCCAAGACACTGGAATCAAGATATCCTGGCTGAAGAGGAGTGAAACCCTGAAACCGGTCCTAAGATGCTGGTTTCCAGTCCTGGGAGGACCTGGCTTGGCAGCAAGGATCTAAGACGCGGGGTGGGTCCAGCGGCAAGGTAAGTATGTAATTATTTTTTTTTTTAAATGTTTTTCATTGCGTTACCTTGCACCAACCAAATCCCCCCTCTCCTTCCCCCTACACCCCCCCAACCAGCGAGTCATGCTGGCTGTCACTCGGGATTCCCCTGGGACAGTATGATGAAATGGAACCTGTTTAACCCCCAATTTACTCTTGAGGTTACAGTCTCTACTATTAAAAAAAATAAAAAGGCAGGGGGAGTCGTTCATCTAGAATACAAACAGAAGCGTAATACAGTTGTTTCTGTGAGGCAACATTATTTCTCTATTCAAGGATGAACATAACTCTGAAACATGAACTGTGTCTGACAGTCCATATGGCACTATAGAGTAATATTTTAACATTATTCATTGAACATCTGTAGTATTCACTGTTTTGTGCCTTCCTGGCACCTGTAGTTAGAACCCCTGTGTTCTTATGTTCCATGGCTTTTGTTGTAGAATGTTGCCTTCTGGCAGTTTATAGCTCTGCCTGCTGCCTGTCGCTGTGCTTCTCCTAAGCTAATTAAACCAAGACTACAAGCTACTTTGTGTGGTGTCTCCATACTTACTACAAATTTGTTGGCGACGATGCTGCTTAGGAGAAGGTAAAAGAACCTGCCTTACCTCGTTTCTCCTCGCATTCCTGAAGAAAGAGCGCCGTGGATCGAGTACCAGGGGGGCAAGGTGGTACACTAAGCTGGACTTGGCCTCCGCTTACCACCAGGTGGTGTTGAGTCAATCTTCTAGACACCTGACTGCATTTGTATCCCCCTTTGGCAGTTTTCAGTACTGTAGGATGCCGTTTGGCCTTGCGTCAGCGGCCGCAGTTTTCCAAAGGTTGATGAGTCAGATGTTTAGGGACACACCTGGAGTGATTGTCTTCCAGGATGATGTTCTGATTTTTGGCAAGAACAAGGACGATCATGACTTTTCCTTAAATCAGGTCCTAGAAATCATGCAAGAAAAGGGTATTGTTTTAAAGAAAGAGAAATGCGTTTTCTCCAAAGAAAAGATGGAATTTCTGGGTCATGTGGTTTCTCATGCAGGTGTGGAACCACGTCCTGGTTTGGTGAAAGCCATTGTTGATGCTTCCCCACCTGCTGACAAATCTGGACTAAAATCTTTCATTGGTCTCAGTGAATTTTACTCGAGATTTATCAAAGACTACGCGTCAAAGGTTCAACCTTTGACTAACATGTTAAAGAAAAGTGTGCCTTTTGTTTGGGATGAAAATTGCCAAGAAATTTTCAAGTGGATCAAATCTCAGCTTGTTGGGGAAAGTATTCTCAAACCATTCGATCCCAACAAGGAGTGTGTCGTGACTGTTGATGCGAGTGGGTTCGGACTTGGGGCTGTTCTTACTCAGAGGAATGGTCAAGTTGACAACACCATCGCATACGCCTCTAGGGTACTTCGTGGAGCAGAAGTTAACTTCTCTGTTATTGAGAAAGAGCTCTTGGCCTGTTGGTGGGCGGTCAGGAAGTTCAATCCTTATCTCTGGGGCAGTCATTTCACTATTCGCACTGATCACAGTCCCCTAGTTTCTATTTTGTCTGGGGAAAAAATTAAGGAGCACACCCCTAGAATTGCGAGGCTGTCCACTAAGCTTCTTCAGTATGACTTTAAGGTTGTTTATCTGCCAGGCCCAAAGAATGTCAGAGCCGACTATTTTTCCCGTTTTCCTTTAACCGATAATGACCCCGAGGTTGAAAAAGATGAAGATCTTGAGGATTGTTTTGTTGCGGGTTTGGATCTTGAAGGGATGTGTGCAATCAGTGAGGCTGAGTGGAAAAGAGAGTTTTCGAAGGATGCGGTTCTCCTACAGGTTGTCGACTATCTGAAGTCTGGTTGGCCCAAAGAAAAGAATGTTACTGGGCTTTTCCAAACTTTTGTCAAAGTTGCTGATGAGCTCACTGTTGAAGATGGCATTCTCATGCGGTGTGGGAGGCTTATTCCTCCCGAGAGCTTGCGGAAGCGTCTGGTGGATGGTGCACATGAAGGGCATTTAGGGAAGACTTTCACCAAACGTAGGTTGAGAGATGTGTTCTGGTGGCCACAGATGGACGTGTGTGTTGATTCTCTGGTTGACAACTGTGTCATTTGTAAGTCCTCAGATAAAAGTCACAAAGTTAGGTCTCCCCCTATGGAGCCCGTTCAACTTCCGGAAAGAGCGTGGGAAAAGATTGGGGTTGATCTGGTCGGTCCTTTTTACCTTTTACCCTCCTGTTCTCGTTTTGCCATTGTTGCCATTGACTACTACTCCAAATGGCCGGAAATTCGCTTCGTCAGTGAAGCATCCTCTGCTTGTGTAATTTCTTTTTTGAAAGACATCTTTTTGAGAGAAGGGTTTCCCTCTGTTGTCATGACTGACAATGGTGTCCAATTTGTCAGTTGTGAGTTTGAATCTTTCCTCAAACAAGGTGGTGTGACACATAAGAAAAGTTCCCTTTACCACCCCCAGGCCAATGGTCTCGTTGAGAGGATGAACCGCGTTCTCAACAACTGTATCCAGTGGGCCATTGCTAGCAAGTGTGTGGTTGAGAATGCTGTGCGTTCCATGTTATGGTTTTATCGTACAACAGCTCATTCTTCTACTGGGGTTTCCCCCTTTGAGCTCCTGAGGGGTAGAAAACCCTCCACCAAAATCTGTCCGGGTTGGATGTCCAAGTGGGTAAAAATGAATTTTATGGATGGAATTGATGTTTTGGTCAGAGAAAATGTCTCTGAAGCTCAGAAGAAGCAGAAAACCTATTTTGATGAAAGGAAGAGATCTGCTGCCCATGACATCTGTGTTGGTGATGTGGTTCGGATTAAAAATCCTGTTCATGTCACTAAAGGCAGGAGCAAATTCTCTCAACCACTTGTGGTTGACAAGGTCTGTGGAAATGCTGTACGTGTAAATAATAAGGATTGGTGGAACGTCTGCAAAATTGTTAAAATTAGTAGTGATGATGCTCACACTGGTGTCTCTCAGCCCAATCCCAGCTTTGTTTCAAGTGACAAACGTTCTAGTACTGTTGCTATTAATGATAATGGCAGAAATGTTGTTGATGCTTCTGTTCCAGGACCTCGCAGGAGTCATAGAGTGTGTAAGGTTCCTGCCAGGTTCAGATAACCTTTTCCTTCTGTTTTCTCCTTCACTCCCTGTTGTGCTTTTTCCCTTCTCCTATTCTCGTTCTAATTTCCTGGCTACTTCTCTCCTCCTTTCTTTTGCTTCTTCTGTTCTTTTCTTCTCTTCTCTTTCCTTCTTCTTCTTGTAGGTACACTTCTTCTTTTGTTTTACAGAAAAGAGGATAATGTAGTATTCACTGTTTTGTGCCTTCCTGGCACCTGTAGTTAGAACCCCTGTGTTCTTATGTTCCATGGCTTTTGTTGTAGAATGTTGCCTTCTGGCAGTCTATAGCTCTGCCTGCTGCCTGTCGCTGTGCTTCTCCTAAGCTAATTAAACCAAGACTACAAGCTACTTTGTGTGGTGTCTCCATACTTACTACAACATCCCTAGGAGAAACTGGCGGCGATAGAACCACAATGGAATGCTTTAAGGGTGAGTGCAAAAGAAAGTTCTCTTTTTTTTATATTTGAAGGGAGATCTTAATCACTGCTAAAAAAAAAGATCACCATGGGGACAGGTAAAAATAGTAAGATTGCCTGCTGCGTCTTGCCAATGGGTATATGAAAGAGCAGCAAGTTTGGCAAACACTGGGCGTGGACAGGTTTGCCTTTGGCTCGCCCACTGTGCAGCAGCACAGCCCCTGCCCTTAAAAGACTTTGGAATGGAAGCAAATTCATGCAAACTACAGCTAGTGTGAAAACTCTAGGAAACAAAACTCCCAAACCCTCCTAAGACGACAGCAGTGGAGGCTGAAAGGTTAAAAACAAGATCATCTGGATACTGTTAAAAGTATAAAGTGCACCTCATTAAATAAATGGGCAATAACATTTAAAACTTGTGAAGCGTAGCACTCATCCTTACATAGGAGCCACAATGGTGGCACATTCACACAACAATGTGCAGACTTGAGCAAACAAAACTGGAACCTGAAATGGCCAAAATACTCTACAATCACTACTGGCTTGGGAAAAGACGCCCTGTTTAACCGAGTAAGGAGAGATAACGAAGGAAGCAAGAAACCCAAAGGCAAGAGACTCGAATGTACCCTAATAAACCCCCACCCCCCCAAAAAAAGCAGTCTAACTAAAGTGCATGTGCATGCCTAATTAAGTAAAAACAAAAGAATCTATTTAAATGTATAAAGTGTAAAGTGCACCTTGTTGAATAAAACTGCAGCGATATCAATGTGGTAAAATAAGAGTGAGTTTGAAGACCAAGAACCAAAAGACTAGCACTGAAGACCAGATTATGTAAGGTTGCCTTCTTACTTCTACAATTTTGTGGAGGACCAAAAATCCAAGGCGGGGGACTGGAGTGAACTAAAGGACGCAACACAAAACGACGCCAGCAGATTACCAGAAGTCCAAATGAAGAGGTTGATGTGGCAGTGCCCAGGTTACCCAGATCTTCTCCAAACTCCGGCGTAGCACCTGGGCCCCAGAAAAGAGCTCAGCTGAGGGTAAGCAAATGTAGGGCACAAATATTGCAACAGTCCACCCACCCCCTAAGACCAGCGTCATGCAGAATCTATGTCCACAGCTTGAAAACAATGGCCACCCGCGATAGGAGGGCTTGCAGTCTGACAGGAGGGCCAACAAAGGGAAACTGTCTTCCAGGGCTCCATGGAGCTCCTGTTGGCTGTCCTGACTCCACTGTCTTAGACTTCTCTACAATGTGGTTCAACCAGGTTCACTCCTCGACAAAATAGGCTATCAGTATTGAATTGTCTTAATCATTTGGAAGGTAGGGGTTGGAGGAATCTACCTACTACAAGAAAACACACCCAATGACGAAGGCTGGCAATCGGTTGGGTTGCTATAGTTCTTCGCAAAGTACTTCTCATCAGGGTTCATGAAAACAGACGATGTGGCTTTTCTTATAGTCCAAGGCTAGAATTGTGATTGAGGGTGAATCTGGGAAACTGCTTTGAGTTGATGTTGATCTAGGCTTAATCAGTATACAATTTAAAATCTGTATGTACTTAGACCAGGATCATTTTATTAAAAAGGCTAGCTATATCAGAAAAATTGGAGGAGGTGGAGTGGGACACTATGGCGAGGCGATTTCGACATAGTCATGAATGCACACCTAGGTAGAAATGGGGGTGGTGATGGACGGAGCATCTGAACCAATCAAACACTCACACCCAGTCAACAGATCTGGGTTTAATCCATCACCGTTCTATAGCCCACTCTGCCACCCCAGTTCAGACATGGCCATATGCACATCAGTCTGACCCTGTGCCCCATGGGAACAGTCCAGCCAAAACTGCCAAGCCATGCCTTTCCTGGACCAGAAACAAGCTTCCGAGGACCGGTTTCTGGCATTTCAGCCGTCTTCAGCCCGGCGTGCATGAATCCAGTGGCAAAGTGAGCAAGGGACTCACGTCTGAGCATACCCTGCCAACTTATGGCGAACAAAGAGGTACAAAAGGGGGTTGTGATGGACGGAGCATCTGAACCAATCAAACACTCACACCCAGTCAACAGATCTGGGTTTAATCCATCACCGTTCTATAGCACACCTAGGTAGGACATCAACTGACTAGATGACTGGCTCTATGTTGAAGGGGTGTAAGAAATAGATAGAAGTAGTAATCTGCTGGATTTATAGCACACTCAATGCCCTAACAAACCTAAGTTAAATTTTTTTTCTTCTTCTCACAAATCCAATGCAAGAATTGATCACTTCTTGGTGGGATTGTGGGTAATGCAGAGGGTTCAAGTATAATACTGCAAATTGGCTCCCGTTCATGCAATATGCTCATTTGTTTTTTTACTTTTTGGGATCACCCAGTTTTGAACCTTTCACTGTACACTTGAACACGTGCACAGGTGTGAGGGCTGCAAATGTGAGCCTACAGCTGTGCGCAGTGAAGTAACTGCGCACCGGTAGCCTTGCACAACAGGACTCTGCAGGTTTAAATATTGACCTGGGTTAGGCCTTATATCAGTGGGCACTTTTCGGTAAAGTCGTTGTGATTTACTGTTTTGACTTCAGTGACACCTTATATACACAAGGGGTAAAACTACCTTACAGTGCAGGGTATATTCCTGTGAACTATTTTTATAATAATGGTGCATTTTCCTCATTCTATGTTCTCTATTTGTAAAAAAATGGTTGGAGAATTGTATTGTGCTGTGTTCCTTACTTTAAAATTGTTGCAACTGCTTGGTTCTTAGGAGGTCTGGTTTTACTGACCCATATCAGTAAAGCTTCATAAAAGTTAGTATGGGGATGCTGCAGAATTGCTGTAGTGCTGCTGCTGGGAAGGACTTCAATATTCAGCATTCCACAGGGCACCGTAAGGTGGTCCCTGCATTGTTCCTCAGCTGAACCATGTTGGCGCTATAAAGCGCTAACCCACCGACCTAGTCGGTGGCATGCTTCATCATCGGGCCCACCACAGTAACGCCGAATGCGTCCCGGGTGTGCTTCGACTCCAGATTACTGAGGAGCTGGTATACTTCTCTGAGTGTGCTGTGAGGGGGTGTATAAGAAAGTGATTTAAAAGCTATGCTGTAGGTCCCAGTGCCCGAGGGTATACAGAACTTTAATAGCTGGGCCCACGCTAGCGTATAAAAAGGCAAGCGGACGCGATGGAGCGGGTTATGAACTCCCGCGTCCTATGTGGTCGACATGTTTCAGCCAGGCCTTTTCTTTATAAAACTGGCTTTCCTCAGGACCAATGAGAGTGTGGGTGAAAAAAAATTAATATTAAGTGAAGTGTTTAAAAATGTGTCGCACACGCTAAGGTGCTATACGTGTGTGGAGGGGGGTTCTACGTCGTCCGGGTTCATACCCGGCCTATCCACTTCTCTAATGAAGCAGTTTATAAGAAACCGCAATATCTTGGCTTTAGTATCCACTTTCTGGTAGGTCATGGCCTCCTTAATACTGTCAGGCCCTACTCCTGTCTGAACAAACTGATATATTCTATCTAGGTGCTCCGTCATTCCAGGCAATGTCATTAGGAAGTTCGTGACTCGCCGTAAACGTATTGACGCGAGTAACATTCTCTCGTCATTCTTTCTACCAGGTACAGGATCATATCTGCAGTCTGCAAGGCGATCTCCAAGAATTGTAATATCTGTTCTCGGTGTACGCTGTTGCGCTATTTCTCTGAAACTTATGCGATGGGCAGCTGGCGGGGTCTGGAAACCTATCGCTCCTCCGGACGCACCTCCTGAGGCGCCGGCTCCGAAGGGGTTAGTCGGGTTCGTATCAAGGGAAGTAGGTACAGTAAGAGGTGGAAGGAGTGCTGGAAGACCAGGAGGAATCGGGGGAGTAGCTTGTCGGGGAGGAAGAGCATAATTGTCCTGACCATCAGGTGCAGGCACTTGTGCCAATGCAGCATTAACGTATGCGGGAGCTACATCGTCTAAATAGGAGGAGAGGAAAATGTCCTTTGCTGTCTTCTGGTGCGTTTTAGTCGGGAGCAATGGGGGTGGTAGGTCCTTCGGTACTTCCGGAGAGGCCTTTGGCAAGCCCTTTGACAGGATGGGGAACATGCCATTCATCAGTGTATTTCGCTGTCTGTCTACTTGTTCTAACTTTACTCTGATACCTTCCTCAACTAATGCGTTCTCTTGGATCTTGTCAGACTCTTCCTTACTCTTTTCTTCTAATCTGTTATCTTTTTCGGTACGCCTATGCGATTCTTTACGCCATAACTCGATGGCATCCTTCTGTGACTGTCTGGCTTTCTTTTTCCACAATGCTTCTTCTACTCTCATGATGCATTCTGCATCCCATGTCCCAGCAGCGGGCCATCTCTGATTTTCTGACAGTTCTTTAGTGTAATCCACCCATAAGTCAAGAAACAAAACGGCATCTAGGCCGTGCTTATGGTACATAAAGTACCCTGGAGTGTCCCTAGGTGGAACGGGAACAGCTTCTTCTAGAACCCCTTTACGGTTTTTTATTTGTCTTAGTTTGGAAAACAACGGCATTCTGAAATCTGGCTACTTGATTCTTACTTGGATATGAACATACTGTACATAAAACACATATAAGCACAATAATGAAGATCGAACATTCACTCATACCACGACATCAATACATTTACATTTACATTTACATTTACATTGAAAACCTACCAACCACGTGAAACAGGATGTACCGCTAAACGGCACGGATACACCTTACAGGTGCAATCTAGATATACTGCTAAACAGTATAGATACACTGCTAAACAGTGCAGACCAGGCTCGTGTACCCGAACCTGTCTTGACCGGCACAAACTAATGCGCACGTCAGGATGCGTCCCTAGCAACGGTACTCACCAGGAAGCACGGAAACAGAAGGCCTCGGAAACCCTGGACTGGACTGGGCTCGGACTGGATTCGGACTCGACTCGCGACGTAGATACTTCGGAACTTCGGAATCTGGTGGGCCTCCGTATACCTCGGATCTTGCTCTCTCAGCTAGGCTCAGGTCGGGATCCTCCGCACTCCTCACCGCCTCGTCTGGGTGTCGATCGCAGCCTCAGTCACCTCCGTTGGCCTGAGGGAGATACAGGAAATCCTGCGGATACGCGTAGTTGTCCGTCCGGCTGTGGCAGGGGGCTAGGCCTGCAACGCACCTCCGGCGCGTGGGGTGGGGGAGGGGTCCCTGTTCGGGCGCCAAAACTGTGGTAAAATTGATTACCTGTGCATAATTTATAATCAATAATCAATCGACAGTCTATGTACACTGTTGGCGCATTATTTGGGATGAAAACACAGCAACTTGACCCGATGACCTTACAGAGACTTTAACAGCAAATAGCATGTGTGAGGAAAACATTGTTACCCATTCTCACCCATTGACTATCTTCCGCTGTTTAGTCCACCACTTTTCACTTCGCTTAGAAAACGCCCTTTATTTTCACTGCCGCCATACATTTTCATGGCCACGTTATAGTCCCGCCGATAGAGGTCGTTCACTCACCTTTAACTTGCCGGCAGGACGTTGTGTTTTTGGTAATTAATACTTACCTGACTCTACCATGTACGTCTGTCTTCGTCCTTTATGTTTTGTGTACAGTAAAGCGGAGGGAACCCCCCTCCACACACGTATAGCACCTTAGCGTGTGCGACACATTTTTAAACACTTCACTTAATATTAATTTTTTTTCACCCACACTCTCATTGGTCCTGAGGAAAGCCAGTTTTATAAAGAAAAGGCCTGGCTGAAACATGTCGACCACATAGGACGCGGGAGTTCATAACCCGCTCCATCGCGTCCGCTTGCCTTTTTATACGCTAGCGTGGGCCCAGCTATTAAAGTTCTGTATACCCTCGGGCACTGGGACCTACAGCATAGCTTTTAAATCACTTTCTTATACACCCCCTCACAGCACACTCAGAGAAGTATACCAGCTCCTCAGTAATCTGGAGTCGAAGCACACCCGGGACGCATTCGGCGTTACTGTGGTGGGCCCGATGATGAAGCATGCCACCGACTAGGTCGGTGGGTGAGGGCTTAACAACCAAACCAAATGGTTTGCCGTCATACGTACTGAGTCTCCACTGGTAAAACACAACCCAGCTAGTCCTTTTTTGATATTTACATATTAAATTGGGGATTCGGACTGGCTTATCTAGTCCTCTCTCTCCGTTTTGATTTGCTGGCGCTATAAAGCGCACATTTTCCTCCAGCAGTGCAGGACTCTGTGGTGTTGCTCTAGTGCTGCAGTTAGGAAGGACCTCAATATCCAGTATTTCACAGGGCACCAGAAGGTGATCTCTTCATCATTCCTCAGCTGAACCGTGGTGGGGCTATATATTTTGTGCTCTCCTCCAACAGCGGAGGACTCTGTAGTGCTGCTGCTGTGAAGTACCTCAAAATTCAGCATTCCACAGGGCCACAGGAGGAGGTCCCTGCATCGTTCCTCAGCTGAACAGGATTGGCACTTGCTTTCCTCCCACAACACAGGACACTGTAGTGTTGCTGTAGTGCTGCTGCTGGCAAGGGCTTTAATATCCAGCATGCCACAGGGCCCCAGGTTTCTCAGCTGAACCGCGTTGGCACTACATAACATGTGATTCCCTTACGCAGCGCGTCCCGCGTGTGCCGTACCAAGGGCTGGGCCCATCCGCGCCCATCAGGGTCTCTGCTGGTCCCCCCTGTTTGGCTTAGAGTATGGAGACCAACTATCTTTTGCTTTAGAACATTTAATCACTAAACTGAGATTGAGGAGTCAAGCCGGAAGTATACAGTAAGTTTTGTTGACTCCGTATTAGTTGACATCTAGCAGCTGAACTGATTTCCTTGTCTTTGTTACTGCTTTGATCGAATTATTTAATAGACCCCAATTATCAAATTATTTAAACATCAATCATTATCCAACCAAATACATCATGGGTAAACAAACGGATAGTATGTTAAAAAAGGCAATGGGAATAATTTCTAAGGAAATCACGCTGACTGCAGATTATCCATTGATAGTGGCCGTGATTGCGAGGCCTCCCTCATATGAGAATCCCAAGATGACACCCTGTAATATAGGGCATTCATCACACTTTTGAACATCTCATGCCGCCCAGGGCTTGATGAACACTGGAGCTGACAAGTCAACAGCCTAACAAGGCCCTACTAGTATTTTGTCGGAAACTAAGCCAACCATCAAAATAAAAAAGACCCATAGGGGGCAGCAGAAAGAATGAAGTCCGCCAAATTCAACTTTCTGTATGGCATAGTAATCAGCCGCTCACCCAGTCAACTCAAACATCCGAATTTTGATTAATATGGTACAGATAAACCCTCTTATGCACCCTCTTATAGGATAATTTGAAACCAGTTAAGGCACAGTTGGTCAATATTGAAATTAGCATGACTAGCATTATTCATAAGATCTGACCCTTGAGAATGCTCGGTTTCCACCAAATAGTTAATTAATTCTATAGCGACTAACATGTAAGCTGCTACAAGTCAAACTGCAGGTTCAACTGCCACAAAAATAAATACTAGAAATAGTACCATCATTGCTGATGGTGCCCTAAGGCTATTAATAGTTTGGGCCCACTTGGGGTATTGCCTTCATATTCAGCCCACATGGCTATGCGAAATTCTGGTTTATCGGGGAACTGTGATACTGATGATATCCAGACCGGGACATGCTATACAGCCAATAAAGAGCAACTGTATCTTCCCCCGGCCTCCTGCCCCTACATTTGGTGTTAGGAGGCCCTCCACTTAAAGAATTGCAAATAGAATCATGGACTGAGTTACATAATAAGAGTGCCAACTAGCTCACTAAACAAACACTTTAGGAGCATAAATTTGAATGAGATATTAAAGGTACGAAGGGTAGTGAGCATAGGCCACTTTAAGGAGGACATTGACGGGGATTGTATTGTAAGGAATTTTCGGAGCCCTCAAATTGTAAGAAATCTGCTGGGTGTCCAGGAGGTCCAGGGGTGTGGAATTTAATAAAATATCTACTTGTCCATGGGGCAGGTTGTTTCACAAATCTACTAGTCCTGTAACAAAATCCACTTCTCCCTTTTTTGCCATGAAATGTGGCGACAAATTACGGCAGCAAGCTCATTATGTAAGAGTTCTGATAAAGCCTCTCTAATTATGCCAGGGCTTTTACCATAGTAGGGCATTAATACTAGCAAATCCTCTTATGTTGCTACGTTTCTGCAGGTCTACATACTGGGGCTAAATGTAGTGGAAAGAAATAGTTCACGGGTTGGAATGCCCATTTGAGTCTGTGCAAACCTACTAACTTGCATGTTTTAAGGATTTTCACCAACTCTTTTCTAATCTTTTCCCATACTGAAAAAGGGTGAAAATTTACTCCTGACAGTGGAAGACGTGAAACTTCTTCCGGGGTTGAGAAAAAAGTGGTTGGAGGAAAAGTCAACTTGAAACATTCAGATTTTCACATGAGCAAATCTACACATGCACATTTGCTCATGCAAAAATGCAGGTCACATATATTTTCTAGGAATACTATTTCTTGGCCCACTTCTGTAAATTCTTTTGAATTCACAGAAACTGTATATGTGCACTTAATGCAAGGATGTATACCATGGATACTCTTTTGAGACTTTCTTCATTAATTGGGTCTCTAATTAGGCCTGGGGTTAACCATGACCTTTTGTGTTTAATAAAATTATGTCGCTCTCTCTCCTTCTCTAGGTCTATCAGCTGGCTTCACTGTGAGTGACAGTATTCTGCTCTTTTACAAGGAGCATATTGGCACACAAAGTAGTTTTGTTCAGTGCCTGGAACTACTGTGGCAATGTGCGCTTTTTGCGACCAAAAACTATTTTTGCTTTTGCCATTGCTTGTTAGAATGGTGTTCTAGACGCTCCCGTAACAAAATTAATTCCGATTAGAGCGTACTGCTGCTTCTTAAAGAGAGAGGCACTAGCTACTTTAAAATGTAAAAATGAACATATATTATTATTAAAACTAGATTGACTGTTGAATTTCTCACGGGTAGCTTGTGTTAAAAGCAATGAAATGACTGGATCGTTTCCAAAAAGGTCATAAAGGGAATCTGCTTTTTATGCTGTGAGGACATGAATCCGTAATCGGAGCTTTATTTTCAAGCTGGAGTTAAGGTTTTGTAAGCATTTCTGTAGTGAGACATGAATTGGGATTACCAAACTAAAGAGCTCGTCTTTATAGATTGCGTCTTTAATGCGGTCTGTCAATAAAGTCTTGTGTGGCATAATTAGCTATACACGGCAGCCTTCATTCAGAAGCTAATGAACAAACAACCTTGATCTTTGCAGTATCAAGTACTTAGTTTCTGAAGTATATAATTGGAAACACTTTATTCATCACGTGAGTATTGCATTCATATTAAACTATTTTTGGCTCACACTCCTCAAAACATTGCATATTAAAAATGTGTTAAGTAAAGTGCCTTATTAAAAGATGAATTTAGCAGAATGGCCAGTTCTACTGTAAATGTCAGAACTATTCCATACCAAAGATTCTGCAGAAGTAAAGAACACATTAGGTGTGAAGTGGGGTGAATTAGTATCCCATAAATTAAGTGATAAGTCATGTAAGCATCAAATGACAGTAAGATACACAGTATGGTACCAATATTACATATCATGATGACCGATTAGAATACTCATGAATAAAAATAATAAAGTTAACATTTGCTAAAAAAACATTCAATAAATATCACGACACATTAACTACTTTATTCAAAACTCGCTGTACTGTGAATATGCAATGTAATCAGATTCCAAGACTATTGTTAAATAGATTCTTGATATTTTTCTTGATATTTTGGACATACAAAAGGAAGTGCTGATTACAATTATTTTTTCCGATCTACGCCTGCTGCCTCGGCCCATACCAAGGGCTACTCTATAAACAAATACCACTAGATAACCAAGTATCCTGGGTTTTTTAGTAAATGAATACTACGACTGCCAAACGTGTTTCCTATGCAGTGTCCCAGTTACCCAGAGTCCTCTTGTATCCCTACTTATACATGGTGTCTTGCCATCAAGTGCCACCTCTTTAGATCTCAAGCACACACAGACGGACACTCATACTGGATGACTTGTGAAATAAATGCACTTACAATGCACTGAGAAATCTCCAGACATTAAAATAACTTCCAAATCTGGCTTTCTGCAGCCTAACATTCAAATAGGCATGGCATGTTAGGTCATGCTAATTTGTAAAAGCGCACTATCATCCAAGAGAGAATCTTGGCGCTAAGCAATTAAGAGATACGCCTATTCCAGGGAAACCAGAGATGACTCTACAAGCAAGGTCTTCAGCTTTCTTTATGAATCAGAAAAGTGAGGAGGAGGTGCGAAAATGTGGTGGCAGGTCGTTCCACACTTTAGGGGCGATTTAGAAGAAGGCCCGGCCTCTGGTAATCTGTATACTTTCACCATGCCCTCAATGCAGACCCAATAAATTGTCTTCTGTCATTCCCAACAGTAAAGCCCCATTAGATCATGTCCTGCTATTCTCATTGCCCAAAACAGACCTTATCACTGGCATTCTGGCTCACCACAAAGCAAACAACAAACCTTACAGATTTTTTTTTCGGAGTTTTTTTTATATAGCGCGACCTTGACCCGAAGGTATCGGAGCGCTTTACATAGCACCAATTGCGTTACATGAGGACACATACATTTTTGCTAGGCACAGGGAGATTAAGTGATTTGCCCAGAATCACAGGATGTTGAGCATCATTGCCGAGACTCGAACATAGCTCCCCAGATTCGAGGTCGACGGTCCTAGTCATTAGGCCAACTCCTCTTCCCTAAAGCCTATCATTTTCCTGGCCCATACAACAGATCTTCATGCATAGAAACCTGCCACCAATCAGACTCCTAAAACAGACATTATACCCGTCATAGTCCTCCAACCAATCCCCCAAGCCTGGTTCTGCCTCTCTTGCCACCAAAACAAAGTTATATTTTACTGTGCCTCTTCTATCAACCCATCGAGAAAAAAAAACAGACTCCTTCACCTTGCTCACTCCATGCTCTGCATGCCAGTCCCCGCATGAAGCTATGTGAGGGAGCTGCAACATGAGAACAAAGGATGGCAAGGTAGCCAGAGTTGTGCCATCTCTCGATGAGTTGTTCCCTTATAATGTTTGTCTCGGAGACAGATATGCAGAGAAAACTGCATTGTCACGGTCAATCTTGCATGTGTTGTAAAAAGCCCTAGTTTATCAACAGCAAAATCCCAATAAACTGAAGAATCTGTCCAACATATTATAAAGCATTCAACTTCACACCGTTGAACCCTGTTACAGTGGAGGCCTGGACTGAGGCGCAATAAATCTGAAAATAGCCAAAAATTTGATTAGGTTTATAGGTTGTACTTTATTGTGATATAAAAAAGACAAGAAATTCTTTAGTGATTCACATTGCAAGTAGGATTAAACACCTTTGAAGGAATCTGGATTTTAAATGTGAAATGTTAAAAGACAGCTGAAGGTACCGTAAAGTGCAGAAGGACACTAATTTTTTCAGTTCCCATTCGTAGGTCTCACCTGTGGGAGCACTCTTGCTTGCAAGATATATTGTCACTTATTTGTTGCCTCATAAATGACCAACTCATTCATGCCGGTTTCACTTCCTCTTTAGTGTGGAACCTTGGCAAAATACTGATTGCTTCCTATTAAATAATGTCCTTCTACAGATCGAGGCACTATTTTTCTTTCTTCTTCCCGTAATCCATGTGTTTTGTCGCTCCCCCTGCATCCTGTTGCTTCTTCCCCTCCCACCACCAGTTGTCAGTGTAGTTTTTACTCCCCAACACCCCACTCGCACATTTTCTGTGTTGCTCGCCATAAGAAAACAAAATACGCTGGAGCTCGTCAAGCCATGACGCTTTTTAGGTTGAGCCTGAGCCAGCGTGCAAGCACTGCTCTGCCGATCAGTTGTAGTACAGTACGGAGAGAAGCCCCGCCCATATTTTTCATGGGCTTGTGTCTTTGTTCTTCGTAAATGCTGGCGTCTGATTCCTATATAGGCTTGTTAGTCCCGGCTTAGAACAGCCATGACTTCATTTGTAACCTCCGATAGCTACTGGTCCCTTTACTTGGTTGTTACATGGTACGTGTACTATTTTCTTTATTGAGTTTCTCCCACATTAGGCACAACGACGTGCTGTGCTTACATTCAGAGGGCCATGCCCGCTTTCACTTTCGAAGCAGCCGGAATAATGGAGGACATTAGTTTGCAATGCCATGGGTCTCGCATTTAAAAGCGTGACCTATAGCATTGCAAATATTTCTTCATTCATCAACCTGCTGCGAAGGGTGGAATGAGGTTACCTTCGCTTGCATGTATCGCTGTGTCCACACCAGTCTCGCGACTCACTGAGGCATGCTACACATGAAATAAAGACAGAGGTCCCACCATGTGGGAAACAACCACAAAAGTTCCCATAAGTGCGTTTGTGAAGAGCGACCAATGATGCAGTCTTTCAACCCGTGATGTTTGTATCACTAGTGTCTATATTTACCTCATGTGTACAGTTTATGTTGTGACCGACTCTGCTCTGCCAAGTTTATGACCTGTGCCCTAACCGGTTACACACATACCTATGAGTTGTCACAGGGACGGTAGTCAACCGGGCTATCACGGGGCAAATAATACTCACATCATGTGTAAAGGTGGTGCGCCTTCCTTGGACCTTCAGAGCTCCTTCTCCCAAGCCTCAAGGGTTGAGGTCAGGTCCGGGGGCCATGCTGTGAGTGTCTGTTCTGGAGGCCACCACCATGGTCGGTACCTGGGTGCCGCAAACTTTAAATCCGATGGAACGAGGTGAACGCACCACTCGAGGGGGAACTTTGCCAAAGTTCTGAAAGTGCCAACCCGTTAATGCCAGCCCCTGCACCAGGGAGGACTCGCCTGCGACCCCCACGGAGGCCAGAAGGGAGCAGCTCGCCAGGGCCCAGCGGGGGCCCTTTGCACCGGCAAGGTAAAGCGGCTGGAGCAGGGTTGTCAGAAGAGAGCCCGGCTCACGATTTTCCACTCGAATTGCTGCCGAAGGAATGGGCGGGGGGTGGGCAGCAGCATCTGTCGCTCCCCTCCTTCCCACTGGAATGTGCTTGCAGTTTTCCAACTTCACTTGCTGGCTCCCCTAGCACCCACCTCCCGGTTCCATGGAATGAATGTGGGGGAGGGTCAGTGGCTCCCAAAATTGTTGCCTACTGCTACAGACAAGGGGAGCTCTGCCCCTGCTGTCACCCATTGTTCCTCGGCAAAATCTGTCTACAGACGCTTCAAAGTGGAGGGAAGGCCCAAAAAAGGAAGGCGTGTGGGGGTAAGGAATATTGATGGGAATACTGCATGGCACTTGCTTCCAAAGCAAGTCGCTGATCTCAACTGGGCATGTAACGTGTCTACCTACGAATATGTGTCGAAATCCCGCAGCCTTTTTCCCAGCATGGAATCACAACGCGGTCGTTACAACAACCGCGTTGTGATTCCGCCTACCATTACTCTGCAAGTCTGAACAACGACTTGAGGAGGGGGCGCGCTGGATGTATAATTTACTATTCCAAGTCCAGTCTGTGCGGACACTAGGGAAGGTGTTGGATTATAAACCCAAAACCTTCCCCCCCCTCCGCAAGTCGTTGTTCCGACTTGCGGAGTAATTGTATGCGGAATCACAACACGGTCATGGTAACGACAGAGTTGTGAATCCCTGCGGGAAAAAAGTTTTGGGGTAAACGTTGTTTACATTTTTGCTACTGTTCCCCACCAGCCTCAGACACACACGCCAATCCCTGCAACATCATCAACTCACTGAAGAAGGAATGTCGCCCCGAGGATGGACTAGAGGGGTACTTGTGCAACTCTGGGAGAACCATCACTGGGTCATAGAGGAAAGTGACCCCTTTTATATATGGCCACACAGGCAAGAAGTGATTTGAAACAATTACGTCTGCAGTGCTATAGAAATACTCAATTCATTCATGCAGTTTTTTTTCTGTCAAACCGTACCCTCAACTCCCGAATTGTATATTGCATCTCCCGAGCTGAAGGAACCCGATTCACAGAAAGCAACCGTAACTCTTAATCTGAAGTAGTACTACCCGTATAAACGTATTCATTTCTGTCACAAGCAGTGGCAGCAGCATGCCTAGGATGCAGCACTAGAGGCAGGTTCCCAGGTGTACTGCTGGGAGTGTAGTGTAGTTCCTAGTTTCCCACTAGGCCCCACTAGGCCCTGCGCATTGGAATAACATAAACAGTAGTATCGACGTGGAACTGCGGATATTCCAGGCCTCCACTGACTATGCTAAACTTAATTGGGTTGTGTTACCAACTAGCTCAGAGGTCACTGGAAACTTTCTTCTCTGCATAGGAAGTGATCAGCTTCCTTGGCACAGACAAGAAGGGATTCAGCTTTCCAACAACCGTGCAACATGACAACTTTGCTCCTGAGATCAAGAGTCAATCTCTAGGGTCGTGTGAAACAATAGACATGTATTTCACTCAGTCAGTCGAGTGCAGTTTACTTTCACGAGATGTAGAGAATAGAGAGACGGGCGTTTGTCAATAAAGGGTTAACATTTATTGAACAGTCTTTCTTCTCGTACAAGAGAAATGTATTGCCACAATTGCAATAATTATTATAAAAAGTACGTACAGTAAGATAAGTATTGCGAAATAGAACTGTAAAAGCATTGATATGGTTTCTTAGCCATACAATGGTTTAAAAGTAATAAAACATATATACAGCCATATATACATTAGGCTAACATACTCAACTGGTGCTTCTAACTAAGCCTACCCCAGTGTGCCTGACCTAAGCCTCACACGTGAAAGGGGAGTAAGTAAGTAGCTTTAAGTTAAGTTGGTTTTGCCAAGGTTTGTTTCAAGAATTCTCGTGTAAGGGTTTAGTCAACACCATACCTCTGAATAGAATGATGGAGGATTGGTATCTCCTTCAGGGGTCTCTCTCGATATCCCAGTCACCCGCGAGGGTAAACCGGAAACGCCGTGGCTGGATTTCTCTGCACGAGAAAGGCAGCGGCTTCTCTTCAGCGCGTCGAGGAAGGAGGGGGGACAGCGTCCGCGGGCAGCTGGAATCTGCTGGATGTCTTCGCAGAGGGACGGCTGTTCAGCTCCTTAAGCGTACTGCACCATAGTTCGCGCTTTAGCGGCGATAATGGTATCAGCAGCTTCACCACCACAGGATAGCAGGCTGCAGCAACAGAGTGCTAGATTTACCAACACGGGGTCTTGCAGGCAGCCAGCAACAGTAGCTTGCAGCTCACATTGCTTAAGGCAACGTTGGTAATATTTATACCTGACAGGTGCCGGGTTTGACGCAAGTTTGCTGGACATAAGACGTCAATTAAAGATGTCACTAGGAAGTGATAGTTATCAGTTGCTCATTAGAGTTCCATTACTAATCAAAACATAGCAAGCGGGGATTTCCAGGTTTGCTGAGTTTTTATCTTGTTGAAGAACTCGGAGTGTTATCTAGGAATATCAGATAGTGACTACTGCTCTGTCATTGCACTAATTGGTCGCAAAGGAAGTGGCAGAGAGAACTATGCTGGAATGTGGCTCTGTTCGTGTGAGGCCAGAGATGACTTTTCAGAAAATCGCACTTGAACGGTTACGCCAATATAGGGAATAAATGGATTTATAGCCGAATAGGGGCATAAGGTCACAGTATCGATCAGGAACCTAGATAAACACGCAACAGGAGTGTCGTGGGCCACTTTACTGAGTTGCTGTGTCTCCAGAGTTGAGATGTCAGCGCTGTACAACACCACACAGGGGAAAACAGCTCTCGGTCAATGGGCATTTTTTTAAATTATAAAGATTATTCTTGGAGGTGAAACACCTACACTTCACCTACAATCCCATTAAGTTTGGCGGGCTTCTGTTCCCATCCCACTCTGGAAAAGAGTCTATTTCAGCACTATATTTTCGCAAATTTTACAGCGCGAACTCGAGAGCACTTTACACAAGTACTACTTGCATTACAGAAGGGCATATTAATTGTTAGGCACAGGGAGATTAAGTGATTTCTAGAATCCCAGTATATTTGACTCTCCCTCCAGACTCGAACCTGGTTCCCCTTCTTCTGAGTCGGCCCCTCTAGCCGTTAAGCCGCTAGAGAACCGCTGACCACTTCCTGGGAGGCTGGAGAGAAGGATGTGATGCTCACAAACTGGCAGGATTGCAGGTGTTGACAAACTCTCCAGGAAAAGCACGCTATGATACTCTCATTCGACAGTGTTTTTTGACTGTGTAATTTGGAAGCCATTTTGGCACACAATTACGCAGTAGTAAAAGCATTTATGGTGGCTACGTAGCCTTTTATTGAAAACAGACTTACAAAACGGAGTCATTTTGGGCAGTAAAATATGCTTACCAATAAAAATGTCTTTGTGAATTGGTCCCAGCGTTGTTTTAGATACCCGTGCCCCCAGAACGTGAACATTCAGCATTTGCACCACACTTAGGATCCTTGACATCGTGCAAAGACGGAGCAGGTCGGTGCTGTGACGCAATTCCCAGGAAGGTCTGCAGTCTGTGGGCCAGACCATTTTAGGCTACCTCCTGTCCACTTGTCTGAGCACTGATCTCTTCCTTTTGTTTCATGCCTGGTGAGAATGAGGACTTTCGGACTACCTGCGTATTATTAAAGCTTTGATGCTCAATTGCCACCATTCTCGCACTTTAAATAAACGATTTAAGACTCAAAGTGCAGCCACTACATCGTTTACTCGTCCTGGCTTCACCTAGACAGCCTGCCACCCTGTGCATTCTTACTGTATGACCCACATCTGGTTCGAACTTTAGTTAGGCGAGGGTGTAGGGTAAGGGGTTGGGGGTGAGCGGTAATGCACTTCCTGCTGTAATTTGTATATAATCTGCAAGTCACTCACTCCAATTCAAGAATCTGATTAGTCATGTGTTGCCTTTCACTTTATAACACTTTATACCGTGGCGCAGGTTTCAAAGAACTTTGAATATTAACATTAGTTTTTACTTATCGACACTGTCACTCTTTTTATTGACCTTGGAAGGATGACAGGTGGTGATGTGATTCCAGCTTGGTTTTTGGAAGGGCTGGTCTCCTCCCACTCCCATCCTCATTCGTTACATTCAAGGGAGCTTTTCCCCCAGGTTTAATGTAATAGCTTAGTCAGTCAACGCACCTGGTGTATCTGTGTCGAAAGTTGCAGTTCAAGCAGGACAGCCTTTCCTCCTTTAGCTGTCGAGACATTTGGTATCATCCATTTGGTATCAGTATTTTTCATCAAACGTTTGACACAATTTATAGGGTGCAAACTGATATGAATGTTCAATGATACCAAGGCCCATGCGAACACAGCAGAGAGGCAGCCCCTCTTTTTAGGTTGAGCCTGGGCAGCGCATGCACTGCTCTGCGAGGCATGCAGTACTGAGGTATGGACTTGAAGCTCTGCCCACTCTCCACCCACATTTTTCATGGGCTTGTGTCATTGTACACCATAAACTTTGGCTTTTCATTGACCAATCGACTTAGTAGTCCCTCCTTAGTACCACCTTGTCTCATTTTGTAATCTCCCATGAGGACACCCTGTTATGTGTGTTACTCGGTAGGCTTTACTTACAGCCTCTGAGCACTATTTTCTCAAATCGCTTTGTCCTTCCTGCTGTCGCAGGACGGACACGCTCTCTCCTAACACTTTAAAAAAAAAAAAATCTTCATAACACGGGTGCCGAACTCATTTGCAAGGCAATAGGTCTCGTGTTTACAAGAGTTTAAGCTATTGACATTATAAATGACCACGCCTTTTATTTAAAGGTTTTAAAAACAAAACAAATAAAATGCAGTCATTTACAATGCCAATAGCTCAAACTCCTGTAAATGTGAGACCTATTGCATTGCAAATGCTTGCTTACCGTCTTGTTGCACCGAAGTAAACAAAGAAAACTACACTGAAGAAACGGACAACGAGATAACGGAAAGCCAGGCTTTTTTTGTTAAAAAGGAAGAATGGGGGCTAAGGAGAAGGTCATATTTTTTCACAGTCAATGGGAAATTCAACAACTGGAGTCTAGGTTTTCTTTGCAAATGCTCCATTTTAAGTTGTGCCCCATGTGCTAAAATATGTTCCTTTGATTGACAAGAATGAGAGTAACCAGTGCGTGCCTCGTAAACAAGACGACACCCAGTGTGTAATTCTGCCAAAAAGCTTTCACATTATGAAAAGTAAAAGTCGTTGCCCAAATATGACCTTGTGTCTGAATTCCTCAAAGCTGGTGCCTTGAATGGCTATTGAAGTAGGATAATCAGCAACAATCGTGAAAAGCTTGAATCTCAAGATACACGATTTTTGATAAATCAGTTCATGAGTTATAAACAGTGCCTCTTGTGAACACAACCATCCACAGTCACCATGGGCATCCGCAGAAATGTTTCCAGGGGGGGGGCAAAATGTTAACTTCATCACCATCCTCAGACATAATTGAGCACAAGTAATAAATACATTTAATAAAAATTCTAATAAGACAAAGAGCTTAAATAAACAAAGAAACCCATAGGGGGAACAGAAAAATCTTGTGAGGTGCCACAGTAGATGACGTGGCAACTACCATAACACAGAGGAAAAAACTAAAAATGGCCAGAAAAAACAAAAAAATTCTATATCAGGTTGATGTGGTTCTAGAGCATGGGTACTCACAAACTTTCTCTCGGTGCGGGGGGCAATTTACAGTGTGGTTTGTGGCCGAGGGCTGCACTGGTGGGGGCGGGGTCAGTGGGGGAGGGGGTTGGGGCTAGAGCAACATAAAAACTATGACCATGAGGTTGAACACATGCCCCTGCAGCGGACGCCTTCATCCACTGAGCCACCAGACCAAGCATACACACATCTCTATCTCTCTCTCTCTCTCTCCTATCTCTCTCTCTCTCTCTCCTACCTCTCTCTCTTCTACCTCTCCCTATCTCTCTCTCTCTCCCTCTCCCTCTCTGTCTCCCTCCCTCTATCTATCTCTCTTCTCTCCCTCTATCTGTCTCCCTCGCTCTATTCATCTCTCTTCTCTCCCTCTCTCCGTCTCCCCCCCCTCTCTCTCCCTCTCTCTGTCTCCCTCCCTTTCTCTCTGTCTCCCTCTTTGTCCGTCTCCGTCTCCCTCCATCTGTCTCCCTCCCTCTGTCTCCCTCCCTCTCCCTCCCTCACCCTCTGTCTCCCTCCCTCTCCCTCCCTCACCCTCTGTCTCTCTCCCTCTCCCTCTCTAATTATCCCTCAGTCTCCGTCTCCCTCTCTGTCTGTCTTAGTCCCTGCCGCTGTCTGTCCCTGCCCCTGTCTCTGTCTAACCCGGTCTGTCCCTGTTTCCCTCCCTCCATCTCCCTCTCAGTTTCTCTCTGCCTGTCTGCCCCTGTCTCTGCCTCCATCTCTCTCTGTCTGTCTCTATCTCTATCTGTCTCCCTCCCTCCCTCTCGCTCTCTCTCACTCACTCTGTCTGTCTGTCTCCCGCTCTCTCTGTCTCCCTCTCTCTGTCTCCCTCCCTCTCCCTCCCTCTCTCTCCCTCTGTCTGTCTCCCTCCCTCTCTCTCCCTCTGTCTGTCTCCCTCCCTCTGCCTCCCTCCCTCTGTCTCTCTCCCTCCGTCTCCCTCCCTGTCTCCCTCTCTCTCCGTCTCCCTCTCTTTCCTTCTCTCTCTGTCTCCCTCCCACTATCTGTCTCTCTCACTCTATCTGTCTCCGTCTGTCTCCCTCCCTTCGTCGCCCCCCTCCCTCTGTCGCCCTCTGTCTCCCTCCGTCAGAAGCCATTTATTTATTTCAGGATCTATTCATAAAATATAATCCTAGTACATTAATAAATCACTGGATGCATTTTTCATAATCCTTCACCTATCAAAGTGTTTTCTGTTAAAGAAGAGCAGGTCTGATCAACAAATTGGTCTTTTTAATTAGAGAAAACAGCCGAAAGAACAAAAGGAAGGTGACTTGGAAGGCTCTGGCCTGCTTCTGTGTAAGGATGCTGTGCGGTCCGTGCATTGCCCACATATCCGAACCCATGTGGATGCTGCCATTACAGTGAAGCATGCCAGTGAATCCCCCCCTGTAATGGTTTTAAGTAACCACACAATAAAGTTATTCATTCATTCATTCATTCATTCAGTGAATCCCCCCTCACCCCACCGCTTTCTGCAGGCACGTAACATGGCCACTTCAAGACTCGTCTGCAGCGTTCTCTTGTTCCATCAGGTCTGCATTTCTGCACACTGCATCCTGCCACAGCACCATGGACGTCATATTGGGGTCACCAGGGGCCGCGGCTGTGACCCCTGGCTCGTGCCTTTCAACCCATAACACTGCCTTTGTGACACCTGGCCCGACAGATCACAAAAAATGAGGGAGGGAAACAGACAGACAGGGAGTCTTTAAAAGACCATTTACTTGTTAATGGGCTAAGTTGTGAATCGCAGCACTGCTGCTTTGGTGTCAGCTGACACTATTTAATAAAAAAAAAAAACACAGGTAGGATGTCTGCACTACAAAGCACCTTAAAGGCAGAGGGCCCATTGTCATTCTTTATGTGATGATCAGGAGCTGACAGAATGACAATGGGCCACGCCACAGTCTGCATGAGATTCGGAAGGGGTTTAGAGTTCAGAGAGAAGTGCGAGAGGCCCCAAGTGAGAGAATGTTTCAACTCCTGGGGCTTCTCGCACGAGAACAGCACAGCCTGCTGTAATTACCACATTTTCACTGGGCCAGCACAGGACAGACAGGCGATCCAGGGGGGGGGGGGGGGTCGGGGGGAGTGACCCCCCTTGCCCCCCCCTGCGGACGCCCATGACAGTCACCAGAAGCTCACTGGGTTAAAACACTCACTGTCATCAAGAGGGAACAAGAATGTTTGTCACTGATTCATTCACTGTGTAGAAAGCTTGCCGGTCAGAACTTAGGACCAACTACTCTCTTCACTAATCCGGTTTCTCTTTCACTTGGCTCATTTTCATCCAAGGATTTATCATCATGTCGGTATGCTTGGACAGAGGTTCCTTCCAGCAGCCTCTGTCTTCCTGCGGGCTGATTTGTTCTTTTACCTTGTGGACCCTTAGACATTTTGCTTTTCTTGTGCTTTCTGCCTCTCATACGTCCCTATAACAGAGCACTGTGGGGCTTTCACAAAGTGGTGATATCCAGTGATACACAGCTCTTTACCAAAAAAACCTCAAATACAAATAAATAGAATGCACGAAACATTGGCTAATGGCAATGCTTTTGGTAACCTAGATAGATTGACACAGACATCAAAATTCATCCGACACTCTTGTATTTCAGAAAGAGGCAGAAGGCACACCTTCAACGCACGTTGAAGAGTAACAATTGCAATTATTGGGGCCCAAAACCATGTACAGCACTCTAGTGCTTCCAAGTAAGTTTCTGGCTTCACAAGTACCTGAATATATATACATATATACATACAAGTATCGTGCTTGATAATGTTTTAGTGTGAAAGAATTGTAAAAGTGCCTTTTATAGTCTATTTTCTCAAAAACGACTGAAGCACGGCTTCCTTGAATCTGGATACCCAAGATGTGGTATGGAACATATGCACTGATGGTGCTTTCAAAGCTATGCCAGAAATTTAGTTTAACCCGGAATAGGGATAATGATCTTGAGATAGAGAGGGTCACCTGGACTTCTCATTAAGACCATCGCTGCTGATGGTATTCCCCCCTCCTGTGCTGAGGGTCAATGATTATGGCTGTGTTCATGACGAGCTCAGCTCGTCATCAGCAGAGCTCAACCGTGCCTCATGACGAGCTGAGCTCGTCATGAGCATCGAAGGAGTTAAATTCTAAACAGGCTCCAGAAACAACAAAGCTAACACTAAAAAATTGCATTTTAAAACCCAAGTTACCATCCTCAGTCTATGAGTAGGACTTCATACGAAAGAGGGGACTGTTTCTGGCCCTTGAACATATTTCGGCTGTTGGACTTGGCACTTTCTGCAGGTTCATATCCCAAATTTTTGCCTTCACCCTCCAGTTTCTTGAACCGGTTTTGTTGGCTTTTAGGACACTGTGGACTTTACCACTGTTAACCAGTGCTACAATGCTTGTGCTCTCTCCTTTAAATATGGTATACTTGGCTTACACTTAATTGACACATTTAATTTACTTTTAAGTCCCTAGTAAAGTGGTACAAACAATATGTGCCCAGGGCCTGTACATTAAATGCTATTAGTAGGCCTGCAGCACTGACTGTGCCACCCACCTAAGTATTCTTTAAACCTGTCCCATGCCTGCCATTGCAGCCTGTGTACCCAGTTTTAAACTGCCATTTCAACCAGGCAAAGTAAACCTTTTGTCGGCCTAAGCTTTTCTTTTTAATACATATAAGTCAGAAGGCAGGGTATAGTGAATTCAAAAATTTGGACATGTACTTTTAAGTTTTACTTGTCCAAGTATGGAAAAGCTCTTAAATTCATTTTTCACTACAGCAAGGCCTGCATCTTCCATAACATAACATTGGGTTGCCATATTGCATGTAGTAAGTGCTAACATTTGATTGGGAACAGGTAAACCTGTTTGATGCATGTAGAACTGAAATTAAAAATCCTCTTTAATGGCAAACTCAGATTTTAAACAATTTTGAAAATGCCACTTTTAGAAAGCTGGTATTTTCCTGCTTTAACTATTTGGTGCCTTCAGAATGTCCTGGGTCACCACTGGCTGTAGTTTGCAGTTGGACTTTGTTGATTCCTCCCAGACAGCCACACATTAGAAGGATTAGGTGTGTCTTGATGGCCATCAACTGGCAGGATGTAGGGCGGAACAAGGCACCACCCCACTTATAACTAAATAGGATGTGCTCAGCCTTCACACAAATGAATTTTCACCACTGTATTGTTCATGCAGTTAACTTAGAGCCAGTGCAGGGGAGTCAGGACACTTCAGGGACATAAAAGGGGATTCTCTAGAAACGTCTCCTACTACATAATAGCACCAGGTATATATACTGGATCCTCAGACCCAACTCTTGAGTACATTCCTAGACCTGTGAATGCTATAGAAGAAAGACTGCTATACTGCTTTGCTGCCAGAAGGAAGGCCATTCTGCTACTATGTGGCCTGCTTCCTGAGAAGGAAGACTATACCTGCACCCTTCTTCCCAGTCTGAAGTGACTACAAGTGTCATCAGACTGAAGTCTTTTGAGCTACAGGGATATAACAAGCTCCCAAGGTTCCAGACAACTGCCCAGCTAGCGGTACCTGCAACTGGATCTGCCTGGGGCCTGCTAGCCTTTGCTGGATTGGGTTTCCGACTGCCAAGGCATGCCCCTCAGGTCCTGGACTCTTGGTGTGGACTCAGCTGAGCTCCTCTCCAAAGAAAAGGAAAATTTCTGAAGTTTTGGGCTCTCCACGAAAGCGCCCAAATATTACTGCCTACAGAGCCTGCCAATAGGAAGTTCTTGCAAATCAGACTCTCTCTACCACAGCGACACCAATGACGCCTGGAAGTGCAAGATCTGCTCTTCATGCTACAGCATCAACAGTTTGAGGTGACTGCCAACACGGAGCTCCAGTAACAACTGTCCCAGACATCCAAGAGGATCTTCGCTATCCAGCGACTACTTCCTGCAATGCCCGACCTGCTCTTCACACTACATCAACAACCATCTGCGACGCTCTCCCTCCTGGCCCGCTCCACCGCAAATTGAATTCTTTGCATTGGACTTTGAAGAAAACTCTTTCAGCTGGAATAACCTGGTCCCTGTTTCCAGTCCATGTTCCATCACTGACTCCCTGTACTTGTTGACTTTCACCCGTTATTGCACAACCAGATTACCACAAGTGTTTCTTTGTGCTTTTAGGTGCTTTACTTACCTGAAATCTTTCAAATTGCATATCTCCGGTTCTACTGATTGGATTTGTGAAGTTTTGGTGTCACATTATATATAACATTTTACTCTGTTTCTAGATTGTTGTGTAGTGTTTTCACGATATAAGTGTTTGAAGTGCCACATAAATACTTTACACATTGCCTTTAAATTAAGCCTGACTGCTTTGTGCAAAGTTACCAAAGGGTTAAGCACAGTTTAATTTGGGGTTTGCTATTGTACTGTAGAAATTCTGTTTGTTGCTTGAGAAGGGTTTCACCCCTTCAACCAGTAACCAAAGTTACAACATCAGCAATAAAGGAAAAGATTTTGTGTCTATTCTTTGCAGAACATCATTACTTCCTCCTTTTATTGTTAATTATATACCATTTCGGATGGGAGGCGCTAGGGGGCGCACAGCGGAATGGCTGTGTGATCCACAGCTCCGCTGGGCGACCACCAACATAATGGACTGTCCATGCTTCTAACCCCCACCGCTTCGCCTACCAAACCGATCCTTGCACATGGGAAGGCTCCGTGCACCGGCGGCCGAAGGCTGGTCGGACTACCCCAGAGAAAACCGGAGTAATTTGCGGTGTCCTGTGGACGGGTTCGACGTGACCGGCAAGATGGCGGACTGCCGACTCACTGCCCGGCTTGCGGCCACTGCGGATGAGTAATCAACAGACGGCTTGCGGCTGCACTGAGGAATAGAGGTGGGTGGGTCGAGATCAGCGGCACTGCAAACTGCCTTTACACACGCGCCGAGGCTCAGGAGCTAATCTGCATCGGCAGGCTGATCCCGACCACACAATCGGCATGATGGCGGCGCCCACACAGACAGCGTTGGTGCTTACACGCTCGAGCAACCCTAAACACGCATCCAGATAGCACCGTGCCACCCTGCCCGCCCCCAATGCTGCACTGAGGAGGCTCTGTGTCCTGGAGGTTGAGCTGAACTGCCCGCCACTGCGCAGTTTGACACTGCAACACATCTACACGCGGGAGGCGCGAAAGTGCAGAGTAGAACGGCGAAACGCCACTGGCAGCCGTCGTGCTTGCGACCATACTGCATTGGCCCTCCGTGGAAGGTGAGGAGGACGGAGAACTATCTTTATTAGAAATATTGCGCAGGTTTGGCTGACTGGAGCGACGGACCCCCCCCCCCCCCCCCCCCCTTCCCCCCATAGATACACGGGGTTGACTCTTGCCTCTCCTTTACTGGTGGGACAACTTGGGAAATAACATGCTCCTCCAGGCAATACGCAGGGACACCGTGATATTGCGAACTCGCCTGACCTGACCAACCTGACACACTTGACATTTGTGCGTGCACGAAACCATCAGTGGCATCTTCTCGCTTTTGACACCACGGCGGCAGCAGCGAGAACGACGAGGGCGTCGGGCCCCGCTTCAAAAGCAGCTACCCCTCAAGCAGTGGCAATGGATAAGCCGGACTAACAACAGCCAAAGATATCATTTGAAAACAGGAAAACCAACAAACACTCAGAAGAAGTGGCGGACACCGGTGGCGCAACCGATTCAACACCAAACAGCAACATGGAAAAAATATTGCTGGCCATCCAGGCGAATTTACAAGACATTAACGGCAAATTAGACAGCTTAACATGTAGAATGGATGGTATGGCTGCAAGGCAGGAGAAGCACGGTGAGCGTCTGGACGAAGCCGAAGCACGCATATCAGCCGTTGAAGACGAAGCTCGCACTTCGACCGCCAAATGTACCGGTATGGAACGCATCCTGGAGGTAATCAAAGCATAGGAGGAGGAATTGGAAGCGCGCTCGAGGCGCAATAATGTGCGCATTACAGGTTTACCAGAGACGACCAACACCGGGCGGATGGAGCTATACGTTGAAAACCTATGCAAAGACCTCTTTGGAGCAGAAGCGTTATCGCCAGTATTTATTGTGGAGCGGGCGCACAGATCGTTGGCGCCTCGACTGCCACCTGGGGCGACGCCGAGACCGATAGTGGCGAGGATACTAAATTATCGTGACAGGGACACCATCCTCCGGCTTGCACGCGAAAAAGGAAAAATCACTCACCAAGGTAACTCCCTGGAATTTTATCCGGACCATACTGTTGCGGTTCAGCAGGCTAGAAAAGAATTCACGTCCGTCCGTCAAGGCCAAACTACGGGATTTCAACATCAGCTACTCCATGCTGTATCCAGCCAGACTCCGCGTTACATGGAAAGATAAGGCGATTGTGTTACCCTCACCCAAAGCGGCTCAGGAATTCGTTAAAAAGGTTCTACGAGACAACAGGTCCAATGAACAGGAGAGACAGCACCAGGATTCGGAATAATGATACCGGTGGGACCCACCAGGACTGGCGGTAAGACTTTTCCTGGTTGCAAACTGGATGTGTATGGTCCTGGGGATCACTGCTAACAGTAGACTATGGCTGCTTGTGGGTCTGTGGGTGTGACAAACTTATTACCACGGCGGCCTGGATCACCCCCCTTAACCTTCAATGCGATTGTAGATATGTGGCCTTGGGGTGATTAAAAGTAGGACATGTCACGCGTTCTGACACACATTATCCTGCTACTCAGTGGCGGTTTTCTTATTAGGGCGGCAGGGCTCCGCCCGCTTAAATTTCTGCTTCTTATTCTTTCCTTTTTATTTCGAAGAATTCTGAATCCATTACACCTGCGACCCTCGCTCTGCGCAATGATCAGGCAAAACCAGGCACATGTGGTGTTAGAGCGCATGTGCCGGGCGTCGCAGGATTTTAAGAGCTGGCCTTATTTCAGCCCCGTCCCGGTGGCTTCCAACAATCGAAGTCGCTGCCCTCTGATGACGTAATGCAGCCTCGCTGATTGCAAGCAGCCTGGGCGCTTTAAGCAGAAGCCCTGGGTTTCAAAGTCTGCTTGTCAATCAGCGAGGGTGCACTACGTACGTCACTGCACCCTACCCATTTTCTATCAAGACGTCAGCATCGGGTGGGAGCAAGACTCCATGGCCCCACCCCCTGGGAAGAGCTGGGAAAGGCCTGTGGTGCTCACGACACGAGGCTGTCTGAGGCGACCTGATCTGCTGCACTCGTGCTCTTCTTAAAAGCAAGCAGCAAAGTTGCTCGGACCAGAGAGGCTGGCAGTTAGTATCCCAGGCAAGTGCGGGTGGGGGCTTAGAGAGGGTTTTCATGGGCTGTATGATTTAGGTTACAAGAAAAGTGGGCCTTGAAATGTGTCCTTACCAGGCCCATATTTATAATATCCAAAGGGGACCAACCAATTATATCACGCCAGGTTTTGTTGCTCGGCAGGCAGTGTGTGAATCATCAGTTCTTTGACTGGACGTTATTTCTTGAAGTCTGTTAATTGGAAAACGTCACATTGTGCTCATTTGGGTAATAAAAGGTCACGGCTACTCATCATGGGGAATATGGAAATGTAACGTAAAAGTAAAACTGACAGTATTCAGTAAATAATTGTGCATCTTTCATTAAAAGGCCTAAGCATCTGATGGTTTATTAAACTTTTGCAGTGAGTACCTTGCTCCTAGATGAGCAAAGACAGAAGCCCGTCATAAATCAGCAGCTTGTGATGATGGGGCAGGTTTTAAGGAACTTGATTAGTATTGTGGATGGTTTGTGAGGATTATTTCCTTATCCGGGGGTCTAGATTGAGGGGTGTAGTTAGAAGATAGAAACATTTCATTGTTTAGTGGTGGTGACCTTCATTTCCTGCGATTTCACTTTAGATGTTTTTTTCTGTAAAGATAAGACACATCTAGCACGTAAAAAAAGGACTTAATAAACCTTTCTGAATTCAACACACTTGGTAACTGCATCACTGTGAAAAATGTATTTAGTGTCATTCAACCACAGCAAATGTATGAGTATACATTTAAGTTGGGGGAAGAATTGCCTTTTTCTTAAGTGAATCCCACCAATTCATTAACATGTAGTGGTTTCGCTGCAGTCTTCAACAGTTCATTAATTTACAAACTGTTGAAGACTGCAGCAAAACCACTACAGATGATGACATCAAGCTGTCTTTTCAGTTTTCCACTGTTCTCTTCATAGATCACTGCGCTGAATGTCTGAGCTCTAGATTTTAGTAATACAAATAAATCTGCAAGTCCTTTTTCTATGAATAGACCTTTGGTTGCTATCATTTTAAATGATTCACTGTTCACTGGTTTCTTCTCTTTGCTAAACCTCATCTTGACTTGGGGTTCACTGTTTCTCCCAACTTAACTACAATGTACATTTCAAAGAATCAAAACTAAAGGTTTTATCTTCCTAATGTGAGGTAAACGCAAGCCTAATGCCAGCAGGGCTGTACAGAAGGGCCTTGCTACTCACTTTTAGGCATGCTTTGTAGCTTGAGATCACATACTAGTTTGCACACTTTATGGTAAATATTGACAGACCTCATTCACTTACTTATTAATCGTACTTAATTTAAGCCAGTGGTTGTAGGTGGGGCCCGCCATTCAGTAGCACCAGTCGCTAGGTTCTGAGCAAAACATTGTGCCTGCCACTTATTCTTTTACAAATTAATCACTGCTAGTTAGCCAAAAGTTTAGCACAAGACATTCATAGAGTAGGCGTGTTGATACGAAAAATACTCATTCTGAGGTGCTGTGTGTTTGACCATTTTGTGTTCACACCCTAAACATAGTCTCTTTGCCAGAAACTATTTTTTAAAGGTGCTTAATAAGATCTTTTTTAATTGAAGCAAACCCTTGGATGATATTCTAATAGTATATCTGCTAAGCTTTGATGACACAAGAATTACTCTTTGTCACAGTGAACAATTGAGGTTGGTAGATGATGTTGCTTCTGTTTGTGCAGGGCTGATGCTGTAGACCATATGAACCCCAAAGAGGAGGAAGTTGGATCATGTTAATTATATGAGCTCTACCCATGAGATACATTTCTTCCTTTAACGTTTGATTTCACTCTTTGCTGATCTTATCCACCAATATCTGGCTTGGTGTGTGCTGCCTTGGGATGGCATGAAAAGTGACAGATGTCTGCAATGACTTGTTAAGTCTTATTCTGTGGTACTGGGTAGTGACTTGCTACAACCAAAAAAGCGCTGCAATACCCCATCAGGGGTAACAAGCACTATATAAATGCAAACCTTTTTCCCTCTTCTATTCCTTTGCTATCCTTCTCATTCCAAATAACTGACTAACCTATTCACCACTCAAATTACCTTCATATTGCACTATACTAATTCAACACTAATCCTTTATGGATTCCGGAGTAGCATGCTACTCGCCGAAAAAGGGCTTCAACGCTTCATCAATACAAAACATGCGCATAAAGGAATCATTTCCTTAGTTACGTTGCCGAACTTACAAGCTCCTCTGCTTTTGTCTATCAAGGGTTGATGGGCATTGTGTGGTCAGAATGTATAATTATAATAAGCATCTAGTTCCAGGTCTAGGTCTAGGACCTCTCCTCTCAAGTCTAGTGAAAACAGATGCCAAAATAACTAGGTTTATTGTGCTGACCCTATTGTGTCACTCTCTAGCAACCCATCTGTTTATCAGAAAAAAGCCTGTTCCAGTTTGTGAAAATGAGGAGCGGACGGTGGATGGAGGTGTCCACTGGACCGATGTTGACATGTACAGTACCAGTTTCTCTGACTTACTTCCATCTCCTTGCTTAGCAGCTTGACTTGGTAGTGTGGAGCAGAGTCAACTGGAATCCAGCCTAATCCCAAGTCTGGTGCCAATGGGATTGGTCATTCGTTAATGCTCGAGCCAGTAAATCCATCGCTATCCATCAGCTGCAGCTTTATTGAAGAGAGCAGATGAACATACCAGAGGGCAGGGTGGTGTTGTCTGTAGACTGGTATTTGGTATTTACTTCTTCCAGCCTTGTAAATTGGGTGGGAAGACAAATAATCCCTCCCTTGAAGTTGGCACTTCAATGGGCACACATGCTACTATACCCCTGAATTCCGTGCACCAGGACAGTGTAAATTATGAGCTTTGTAGGCTCCAACAGTCAGCCGGTATGCTGAAGAAAATGAAGCTTTTAAATTGCATGAACAAGTTTATTTTGAATGAGTTTCATTTTATGGTGGTGTTTTCTTGTACTGAATAGGATGTATTTCTTTGTGTGCTTTAGGTGGAAGACATATTAAGATTTTTTCATATGTTGTAATATTTGAGGCTGCTAATGACCGAGCCACAACTGTATTTGTATTCATTCTCAAAAGGCATATTTCTTAGTGTGCTTTAAGAGTGCATTAGTGCAATGGCATTTTCAATGCTTGACTTGAAAAATATAACATCCCACTCCGCTTCTCCTAACAGTTCCCATTCTAAAGATAAACAGGCATAACATAATATGTACTCAAGCCTAAATTATTTATTATGTCACTATTGTTTCCAGGATGATCCACTTAGAAATGGGAAGCAGGTTACTAAACTTTCCTACATGCTTGTGCACTATAGCTGTTTTAAGATTGTCTCTGGTAAATTATATCGTGTAAAGCAGGATCATTTGTTAAGTCTTTCTCATGCATTAACATTATTGCTTTGATCTATTCAAAGTAAGGTGTCACTCAGTGTTGCACCAAAAAGTTGACATGTTACACGTAAACATACCAGAAATGTCACACATAAGCAAATTGAAAACTTGGCAGCTATGGAAGCAATAGGATCTCTGGGAAATATCTGTGCCCAGAAGTACGATTTTAACACAGTGTGCAGTGCACTGCAAAGTGTTGTTTTAAATCACCTGAATATGGAATAAACTAACATCCAGTGAAGATCTGCTTTGCATACTAATCTTAGAGAGAGAAAGAGAAACACGCTCAGTTCCCCGCCTGCTGCTGCAAGTCTCATGCCAATGCTGCACTCTCTACTTCCAGATTCCAGATATTTCCGAGAGTCATGCAGATGGCGCTGGCAGGTTCCTGCTAGCAGCCTGCTGCAGATGGTGATGACAGTCTCTTCTATCTTGTTTCCTGCTGAGAGTCTCAGTCAGATGCTGCAGCTGCTAGCAGTCTAGCAGTCTCTTGTCTACGGTGGATGTGGCTGAGTGTCCCGTACTCTGCTGACAGTCCCAGCTTGCACTACTGTGAGTCCAATTAAGATTCTGCTGCCAGCCTATTATGTCCAGCCGATGTGACTCAGTTGCTTGTACCCAGCTGGGAGCCTTGGCAGACACTTCTATATGTCTCGGGAAGACTCTGCAGACAGCCTCTTGCCTTTTGTTGGGCCTGAGACACTCTCTGTGTACTGAGACTGAAACGCCTATGCAGTGTGTCCCTCGCATGGACCTTTCAATGAACCTTGCCGTCTGCACACACACCCTGGTGCGATCTCCTCCTCTGCCAGGGCTGGGCATATATCTCCTAGCACAGTTCTTCACAATTCAGGGCCTGACATGGAACTGAAACTGCCCCAGCACTGCTGACCATTGAAAGGCACCTGCCTGACGTGACTGACACCACCTCAGTCCAGCTGGTCATTAAGGCACAAGACAAACATGTGACTGACACTGTCGCACCCTTCTAACCTTTCCGATGATCAACCTGGCAAGTGACGAACAGTGAGCCAGCCCTGCTGACCTTAAAGAGGCACCAGCCTGATAAGCTACTAAGCGACTGACACCAACCCAGTCCAGCTGGTCTGTTGGAGGCACCAGTCAGGCATGTGACTGACACACACTGTCACCCCCTGCCTAGCCTTTCAGGGTCAATCAACCTGACAAGTGACTGCCACTGTCACAGCCATGCTGACTATTCAGAGACCCAGACCTGACATGTGATTGACTTTTCTCCAGCCCTACTATCCGTCAGATATTGTAGATTAGCATTTGCCTCTGTGCCACAGCCTTGCCTTCCTCAATGTACAGGTACCAACAAGAACATGGGGCCTTTGGAATGCACGTCCAGAGCACCCCAGCTTGCCACAGTTTCTGCTGTTAAAGTAATGCCACCCAGAGGCTCTTTATTGATGTCATAGCTACACTTTCACAATTGCTTTATTAACCTTCTTGCTTTCTCATATTTGCTTGAAAATGCACCATTTTGTCACTCTTTTTTCAAATATTTCGTGGGGGGAGAACCCACCCCCAAACCCCCCTTATAGAAGTTGTGCTCGCTCGCTACGCTCGCTCGCCGTACATTCCGTTGGCCCACACTGTTACGCCCCACCAATTTCAGATGTCACCAGCCGCCACTGCTGCTACTACAGGCCAACATCACTGCTGCCAGGCGCGCCACTCTGTTCACCATTGGTAGTCTCCTCCTTGACCAGTACGATCTAACGGTGTCCTCAGAGGCCCATACTCACTCTGGTCACTGGCGCACCCTAATTGCGCCTTAGACATGGGCTATGTACAGCGCAGATGCTTGACTGTAGGGGGCTACGATACTATGCTGTATTACCGCAAGAACCATTGATGCGCACTTGTGCACCCGGGGATGTATGTTGCTTTATATTGAAAGTGCGTTTGGATCTATGGGGGGGATGCACTGTGTTCTGTTGATGCTGCAGAACAGCACAAATTTTCTGTTTGAAACATACTGTGGTATATGTGACTGTCCAGATGACCACTATTGAGCTGAACGTCGCTCTGCGCCGCTGCTTTTGCTGGCGTGAGGGGGGGTGGTGGATACACAGTCACGTAAAAATGCATGTGTGACAGCGGTTGAAAGTGTCGCCCACACCTGATACACCTGGTGTAGAGTTGTGCTCCGAGCGGACCTCCACAAGGGTAATACCCAACTCAAGTTCAATAGTATGGGTAATGGTTTGTTTGGTTCAGGTTTGAGGGATTTAAATTCACAGGGACTATGGGTTGCTGGAGTGGGTGGGATGGGTGGGTTTGGGGGTTTTGGTTGTATAGAAAGACCACGACCATTGAAACTGGGCATGGCGCTGTGTTCTCTCTGGCAGAGGGCTGTCGACTCTAATGTATGTGCTCATGATGCAATGGGTTCAGAATTCACCTCTGATTGCTGTTTGCTTATGGATTGCTCACTAAGGCCTATTAGATGACACTGGACATACAGGTAGAATACACTTAAACTTCCTCACTTGGAACATTAGGGGCTTCGCCCAACCAAAGAAAATCAGGCAGATTTTTGCTTGTCTGAACAGATGGGGTATAGATATTGCACTACTGCAGGAAACTCATCTCGCACCCACATCTGGGTTCATGGTGGGCAGAATCGTCTTATAGGGCCTCCTATTCCTCTTATTCTAGGGGTGTACTCATACTGGTCCGTAAAGGAGTAAATTTCACATCACATCACACTGTACAAGACCCCAATGGCAGATATGTGATAGTATCGGGCACATTACGTGGCCAACGCGTAACACTTCTTAATGTCTATGGTCCGAATACCAATACACCAGAGTTTTTCCGAGAGGTATGGGGACACTTGCAATCACTCACAAACACGTATATAATATGTGGAGGGGATTGGAACGTAACTCTGTTGGATGGGCTGGATCGCTCCCCCAACTCGTCGGAACAGCATAGGCAAGCACGGACAATGTTAGGACATATGAGGAAGATTAGTCATTAACCGATATTTGGAGAAATCGATATGCTAATGAGCCAGGGGCCACTCACATCTCAGCGATTCATGGTAGCTGGTCTCGCCTGGACTACTGGTTAGGCTCGAATGATATTGCTTTGTGGGCAAAGAGGGTGCAGGTATTGCCACGCACATTATCAGACCACAACCCTGTCTTGCTACAGCTCATTCTACCACACTACACGCCACCCCCATTTCAGTGGAGGTTCAATTCACAAGCTCTAGCCGATTCTATCTACACTGATACCTTAACGAAGGCGATCAGGGAATATTTCCAAATCAATTCACCTGTCATTGAGGATCCAGGCCTATTGTGGGAAGCCTTCAAGGCCACGACAAGGGGTGTATGCATCAGCACCACTATAGGGGTTTTGAAAGACATCAGACGTCAGATTAAGCACTGCGAGGCACGCATAAGGGACATAGAACTGGTTTTTGAAAACACGCAGGATGTCTCACTGTTAGCAGAACTGTGCGACCTACACACTGAACATCAAGATTTTGTGGCTGATGAAATCAAGTATCTAGATCGCAAACACATTGCTAAGTCCTGTGGGGAAGGGGGTAGGACCAGGGGGGGACGCTAGCGAGGAAGATATGCGAAGGGAGGAGTCACTCGGCCATACTTCGAGTTAAATCACCAGACTGTCGGATACAGACACAATCTGCAGACATCCTACATAACTTTGTGGACTCATTTAGCACACTTTACAAATCACAACCCACGGCCTCTGCGGATGAGATTTTTCATTACATGCAAGATATAGCAATAGGATGGCTATCGGACGAACAAAGGGAACATTTAGCAATGCCCATCACAGTGGAAGAGGTGACTGCAGTAATTAAATCGCTCCCTAACGGCAAGGCACCGGGTCCCGATGGGTACACTAATGAATTCTACAAACACTTTGCCGACACTCTCGCACCCTACATGGTAGACATGTTTGGCACATCTTTCGAGAAATCCATACTTCCGCCTACAATCCGTGAAGCATTAGTCATTGCCCTCTTAAAACCATCCAAGGACCTGGAAGAGTGTGACTCCTACAGGCCTCTATCGCTCATTAACGTGGACTCAAAAATACTTGCGAAATTACTTGCGGTTTGCTTATCCCCTCTGATGACACACATGGTCCTTCCAGATCAGACTGGATTTATCCCCACTAGATCAACTTCCCACAATACAAGGTCCTTATTTGCTCTGTCCCACTACCTCCAGCCCTCCGTTAAAGCCGTGGCGGTCATGCGTGACGCCGCCAAGGCGTTTGACTCCATTGAATGGAGTTATATGATTGCTATTTTAAACAGGATGGGCTTTCCCAAACGTTTTGTCCAATGGGTTTCCCTGCTTTACACCCAACCATGCGCCAGAGTCCGTATCAATGGGTACATCTCTGCATCCTTTAAAGTGGAACGTGGCACCAGATAAGGGTGCCCTCTTTCTCCCTTACTTTTCGCGTTAGAACCTCTGGCCTGCATAGTGCAGCAAAATTACAAACAATCCGCCTTACAGTTCGCGGGCAGACCACTGCACATATCTCTGTACGCAGATGATATGCTGCTATATGTACGCGATCCCGACATTCATCTGAACAGTTTGCTCAGGGAATACATTAGATTTGGGGGTCATTCAGGACTGTCAATCAATTGGTCCAAATCTTTTATCATACCCTTAACGGATACTACCACTCCCATTGACATCGACTACCCGCTGGAATGGCAGAAGGATCCCTTTCGCTACCTAGGGGTCATGTACCATAGGGATCCAGAGGAATTCGTACGATCTAACTATGGGGTTGTGATATCCAAGCTAGAGGACAAGGTCCAGCGCTGGATCCACTTCCCGCTGTCACTGGCGGATCGGATAGCAATAGTGAAAATGAATATTTTACCCAAACTACTGTACCTCTTTAACAATATTCCCATCACACCATCAGGGACAATATTCCGCAGTATAAAGTCGCTAGTACTGAAACTAATTTGGGCTGGCAAGCAAGCCCGTATAGATCTCCAGACATTAACACTCCCTTATACATATGGAGGTTTTGGAGTACCGGATTTCCTCCTATATTACCTCTGTGCTCAAGCGCAGTATGCAGCTTATTGGTATCATGAGATACCATATCTCACTCACACAGCCATAGAAGAGGGGGACGCGGATCCTATCCCCTTGTCAAAGATCATATCACATGATAGGCCACCACTGCATGCGAAAGACATTAACACCGTAGATACCACAGTGAGAGCCTGGCGTAAACTAGGACAATTGGCCCACAAGCTCCCGTTATATGTACCAGCAATGCCCTTACATAACCATAACGCGCTATCAGTCACTAGCGAAAAGGTAGGCATGTCTCTCCTGCGGAGAGCTGGCATAGATAAGATGGGGGATCTGTTTCATGAGAGTACATTCTTGGATGTCGAACACTTGACCTATATTCAGAATAAGACTCCCATGTTCCGCTTCACGTATTATAGATTAATGCGCGCACTAAAAGAACACTATCCATCTTTCCCTGCGGAACCAGATTGTTTAGCACCACTACAGCTAATCATTACTACACACGACTTATCACACTTGGTCTCGAGATTGTACGCAGCAGCACAGTCCGAGATAGCACAATCCACTGTGAAGGCTAGGACGAGGTGGGACTTGGAGCTAGAGAAACCATTATCAGACGAGGACTGGCAAAGGACCTGTGCATTGACACAAATACTCACACCTAATGGGAACCTGAGAATCATACACTACAAATTCATTCATCAGGCATACTATACCCCTACAAAACTACTTAAATTCAGACTTCAAGATGAGGATAGATGCAAAAGATGTAACAGAGAAGGTGCAGACTTTACACATCTAGCTTGGTACTGCGCCAAGATATCAGATTACTGGGTGGACGTCACTGCCACGCTCACTATCATGCTAGAGGAGGAGGTGGAATGCACAATACAAACGTGCCTTCTTGGTATTGTCCCACAATTTCGTGCGCTAAAACGTAAGTTCTGTGTTATATCCTTATTACTGGCTAAAAGACAGGTTGCGCAGTGCTGGCATAGTCGAAAAGTACCCAAGAAAACCACATGGCTCCATGACATGTCCGTCTATAGAGATAAGCTGATGACATACGAGGAAACCCTCCCTGCAAAATCTAGGCCCAAGAATTATTGGTGCTTTTTAACGGATTATATCAACTCACTAGAGAGTGACACAGAAGTGTAGCTATGCAACTGTATAGTAAGGGGTGATAATGGATTATGTGCAGGCTGAGCACATCTGTATAATTGTCCTGCGGGGAGAGCCCCGAGTCAGTTACGTCGATCGCAGATTCCAATGTCGATGGTCTCAATGTCAGGTCTTTAAGTTACGTTCTTCCACTGTTCCTATCTATAAAATCACAAAATGTAAGACTCATGCCAGGGTGCTAGCCGCGAGACCTATGGAGGTTGGACAGGGACCGGTCTCAACTGTTCTGATTAGAATGATATTGTTATTATTGTCATTTGTATACTAACTGCTAATACTTTGCGAGCCGGCCCCCGGGTTGTAGGCTCACGGCTGTGTATAAAGGATCATTGTTCATAAAGGTCTTACACAAAAAAAAAATTATATACCATTTCAGTTAGCTCTTAGGTACAGAAAGACAAAAAAAAGTGGCAGATTCATTCAATAGGCTCTCTTATGTGCTATTACTATCACTTGAAGAGGTTATACTAGTTACCAGTCAAGATGGAATTAATATAATGTTCATGATAGTATATATATATATATATATATATTGAATAGTCTAAACTTTTTATAGGTTGAGTGTACAAGACAGCACATGCTCTGTGTCTTGCGAGGCATGTTGTGACTCACCATGAACATTAAGGGGTTTGGAGCAGCCCATTGCTTAACACTGGTAGGCTTTCCTTTGAACGCATTTGCCTGCTTCATTCAGGTCTGTGTTTCTCAAGCTTGTGTTTGCCCCTCAAATGGAGCATTGCATCTTTACCTTGTGAGTTTATATTGTGTGTGGAGGGAAAATTGGGAGTCTTTAGGAATTGGGGCCTGTCTTGAGGCATAGGCAGGCCAGCCCTACCCCATTCTTTTTAATATTCATAAAAACATAAAAATCCGTGGCGCTTAGTGGCTGCCCCTTTCCCAGAGTGCAGACTGGGAGTCGATCCTCCAATCTGCCGCTGGGGAGCAGAAAGACTTACCATGTGTGGTGTCTATGCTTGATGTTACAGAACTAAGTTTTTCTTTTTATGTAAGCACTCAAAGAAAGTGTGTGTTTTCGAGCAGAGTCCCTTGTGAAATTAATTCCCACCTTGTGCTGCTGTCTGACCCCATCTGCCCATCTACTATGTGTTGCTTCCGTGTTATCCACACTTCACAATGTTGCTTCCAAGAACACCCCACCATCCCTGTGTTCGTTTGCACCCCCACTGCTTCTGACCATCACCTGCTTTAAAAAAATTTTTTAAATGATTATGAACGGTTTGTTGTTAGTTAGAGATCCGACTCAGATCTATGGGTAAAGACAAACAAAAATAGCATCTGTATCTAGTTATTGATACGCACATGTCAGTGCCATAGTAAACAATTTTTTTATTTTTACTTTAGCCATCCTACACAGTATTGAGGGTGCTCTGCAGCATAGCTAAATCCATTGGCAAAGCCAATAGGTAAGAAAGGCGAGGCATTTTGGCTTTACCAATGCTCGTTTGAAGAGCAAATACATGCTTGCTAGACAAATATTGTAAAGTCTGATTGGGTAGTTTATATCACATATCTGAAAGCTAGAATATTTAAATGTGTATGTTTGAATATGAGCTACTACAACAGTTGTCCAATGTATAAAACAGAGCAAGTGGATTAGGTGGTTTGTGTTCATGTATAATTTATGCCTCAATGCCTGATTTACAAAAGTACTTAAGTGCTACGCCTGTCATACACAACTGGTAACAGGGACACTTATTGCTTGGTGGTGGTTAAAAAAGGTGATACCAACAGCAAACAACTGAGCAGCATTTTATAATTATATTTCACTAGTTAACAACCATGAAAACAATTATGTGGTAAAATCTAATCACTGAATAAAGGGCATGAAAAAAACCTATGCATTTTTAAAATATGCTCAAGATACTCAATAGAGAAATAGTTATTTTTAGAACTATGAATTTGGGATTACCAATATCATGTGATTCAGAAGGCATTTTGCAAATTAGGAGTTAAATTAAATTGAAAATAAATGTTCTACAATCTGCCACTGGGGGTTTAAAGACTTTTAAAGGTTTAGGAGGTATGGCTGCGTTCAAGGACAGGTGAGCTCCACTCTTCGAAAAAGTGTAAGGATGGGGTGACAGCAGATTGGGAGAAAATCCCCCAGTCTGCCCTGTGGCAACAGCCTGATACCTGGATAGACTGGGCTCTCACTCCACTTCACCAGTGAGGCAGTGCAGACCGCAAATAAGCACTACCTGGACGGTCTGAAAGACTGTTGGGTAGTTAGGGTGTGAAGGTACTTGCCGTTATAAGGTTGGGCTGATCCATCTAATTTTTTGTATTATTATACAAATTCCTGCTGCCTAGTGGGCTTTCTGTCTACCAGGTGGCGCAAAAAAGCTGGTGGGGCCTAAGGGGTAGGGCCAAGGCTTAAAGCTTGAGCAGGTTGGTTGGCCACATCACATTACTTTCACAAATATAAAAATCCATTGTGCCTAATGGATTTTCAGCTCCCGCATCCCCCCTGCACTCGCCCTCCCGGGAAGGTCATTTGGTGGGTAAAACCCCAAAACTGATTACTCTTGGGGGTAGGAAAACTACCTTTAAGGATGGGGGTGTGGTCTGATACCAAGATGGACAATTGCCATCCCATTATTTTAAAAAAAATCTCTGGAGCTAGAGCCCTTTTTGCTCCAAGAGATGTGGGGGAGCAAATTAAGGGTAAAATCCCAACTGACCTCGGATCGGAGGGGGAGGTAATGGAAGGGGGGCTAGAAAGTTTGGTTATGTCCCGTTATATGGGGGGGTGGTGCATTTGGCATTGTCTGGGAGACTTCTCTTTCCTCCCCATAGCCACCCCTGGCGAATAGAGCATGGATCTCTACTGGGATCGCTCTCCTACAGCACATGGCATGCTGTTTGTCCAATGACTGAAAAAAATAATCTGGGAGCTGTTTTGGAACACATGCCACAGAAGGATTTTCTACGTCCTCTTCACCAGTGAGGCAGTGCAGAGGACATGAATGTCTGGTCCTGCACCAAGAGGGTTAACAAATCATTTTAACAAATTCTGTCCAGTAAATGGGAATGTATACATCAAAGCTTGCACATTAAACAATTCTCATTAGTGAGGTGTCCGTATGGAACAGTCATTATTTGAGACTATGTCTGTCAGAGGGGGCATATGTTCTGTAGGCCACCATGTGTAAATCATGGAGGTCATGCAGGACTGAAGCCTGACACTTAATGAGCATGTAAATATATTGTATTAAAAATTTTCAAACAATGCCTTTTGACAATTTATAATATCCTCCGTTAACTGTATATATTAAAAATGAATTATTAATAACTCATAAAATCTGATAAACAATCTTCACTTTCCCTTAGTACATCTATTATTAACAAATGCACATTAGATAAAAAAAAGAAGATAAAGGCATACCCAGCTGCTAATAGACATCCCAAACTGCTAAATATAGACCTGACTGCACAAAGGAATCACAATACAAAGGAAAAATTAATCTAACAATGTTAAAACTATCTTCTATTAAACCGCTGTTGTCTCAAGAAAAGTTTTTCTCAACTAGTTTTATGATAGTCACCTATTTGTTTTGCCTCCTCAACAAAAGTTAGCATCTTTGCTATTAGATCAACATTTTCCAGTCTAACAGTTGAATTGCATAAACCTTCACTGGAATAGGGAGGAAATGGTACTCGCCTGGCATCATCTCCTAATATAACATACAATAGTCTGTCAGTCTTAAACTGTTGTCAGGTTGGTAAAGCAAAATGTACATGGGCTAATTACTTGTTCTCTAATTTCTACCTATTCAGGGCAGCAGAGTTACTGTCTTTATCCTGCAACATTGAAGGGCCATTGACTCCTGAAGTGCCTTGATATCCCCATATACTTAAAAATGATCTAATAGTTTACAATGCACCAACTTTTAACAAAGGAGGAAGAACCCTCAATCGAAAAAAACTGAATGATCTCTGAGAAGTCCAGTCAAAAAAGAGCAAGAAGTATTAAGGAAGGTGTAATATTTGTAAAATATGTAACCAGAACAATTTCACTCAAAATAACACAAACAAGTGTGAGCATCTCCCAAAAAAACCAAGGAGGTTATTTTTTACTATCAATAATCTCTCATTTAAGGATAACATTTTGGACTAGAGTTGTGACCCATTTAATGTGACAGTAAATAGGGTTATCTAAAATCACTGCATTTAATCAAAGGAATTATTTAGGTACCATTAGCTTTTGCATTTGAACCTACCAAACAATAAAGGCAGAGGAAAGCAATACATTACATGATGATTTATACAACCCTACCAGTATCATTTGCATGTTACTTTTTCTTTTTTAAGTCTGTATCCCTTAATACACAATACAGGTTCTCGGCTCACTTAAATACCCTATCAGTGTGGTAATAAGTGAAAGGAATGTTGTTCAATAAGTAAGGAGGATAGAAGGCATCAGCAGATTCCTAATTGACTTATGTACATGGAATCTGGTTAGAAAAGAGTCCGCCACAGGGAAAAAAATAACTTGAGGGACAGCCCTTAATGTAATGTAATGAAAGAGAAGCCAAAGCCAATATGTGGACCCCTACCCAAACCCCCTGTATAAGATGAACTAAGCAGTGGTGGCTATGCCCAAAAACACCCATCAAAAACTGCACAAATAAATTGGAGGATGTCGATAAGAGTAGCAAACTCAATCTTGATATGGTGCTTTCTTGCTATAAAAACATTGGAACCCAGGCTGTAGTAGCAAGAACACAGGAACCCCAGCACAGGAGTAGAAAATGAACAAAATACTGAAGCACACCAAGAAGAACACTGTTATATTGTACAACCTGATATAATAATCTTATTACAGACTAGAGGTTTATATAATGGGTGTTTTATTATTTGCACAGACATTCATATTCTCTGGTTGATCTGGTCTGATTAACGTTGTCTTCAGTACAAACAGGCAGCCGACACGCGTTTCATCCAAAGACTTTCTCAATGCTGTAGAGAACATTCACAGGCATAATTGAGGATATTCAGCTCATGGGCAAAGAAAAGCTTCACTTAAAGAGATCCGTATGGTCACATACTGCGTGTTTCTGACACAGACACCAGGGAAGCCGCATCAAAATACAAGGTTTGTCAACATCCTGCGCTGCCATACTAACTTTTCCTTACGACTTTTTGCATCCCACTACCTTCAAATATCATTGAGGCTTATTTAGGTCCTGCAGTTCTTAATCCTGTTGGTCTTCGAATACACGCAGTATGTGACTATACCGTTCTCTTTTAGTGAAGCTTTTCTTTGTCCATGAGCTGGATATCATCCACCTTGACTTGAATATTCTCTACAGCCTTGAGAAAGTCCTTGGACGAAACACGGGTTAGTTGCTTGTTTGTACTGAAGACAACATCACGACCAGAGAATGTGAATGTCTGTGCAAAGAATAAAACATCCATTATAAAAACCTCGAGTCTGTAATAAAAAGATTATTACATTGGATTGTACACTAAAACAGTAGACTTCTTTGTGCACTTCTGTATTTTTATAAGTGTTGTAGCACCAAGACAGTCACCCTTGTATGTACTGTTTTCGTCCTCTGTAGCATCTGGATGTAGCTGATGCTTCTGAACCAACTTAACACTGGGTCCTCTGGAGATCCAAATGGGACTTAGTGATAAACTATAAAGGTTGCTTCCATTCTTACCTTGCAGAAAAAGCATGCTCATTTTTGCTGTGGGTGCACCTCAGAATCCACTGCAGTTCCCTCCTTTGTTCAATCTGTAAGAGGGGCTGGTAAGAGTTCTCCACTACTCCTGAATGCTGCCAACATCTCATTCTATCCATGGGTGAAATTCTTGCACTTAGTTTGTGTGTATGCGGGGAATGGGGCTATTAACATTTTGATTACTGCCTCAAATGCAATCCCCAGAGTTTGGATCGCGACAATGATTGCCAAATACCTACCAATGCAATTGTATTAAAACATTTCTTTTCACTGGGTATTCTTGTAGTTTCTCCACAGAACCAAGGCAGGCTAGAGAATAAGGGAGGCTAGAGAATGAGAGCGGCACATCTGTTATCATAACGATCAGCCATAGTCTGAGCATACCCATTGACTGACATGGAAACACAGTCAGCAGTAAATGTTAACCATGTTTTTAAAGATCCCCTCAGCATGGTACTGGCACCCCGCTCTGGAATCGAGAAAGGCTAGAGGCTGGCAGAAAGTATGGAAGGCACAAAGGGCAGGATGCCAGATATTTTCTGTTTTTAAAGTATATTAAACAATTGGAGTGGGATTAAATGAAAGACTGTGGGGAAAAGTGGAGGGGAAACTAGATAAAGGTTTTTAAATATCTAGGTGAGGAAGATTTAGCAAAGGTGCCACATGAATACTAGTGGATTTATTGAAATAGACCTGTGCAAAAGTGCCCTCCAAAGCAGCAGCAAAGTCACTGTCCTCCCCCAAATGGTTAAAATATGAATTTAAAAAAAGGACTTTAGGAGGCATTTAGAATTCCAAACCTTTCTAGATTGACTTCAAACGTTGTATGTTTTAAAGACAGCCTTCTAAATACATCAGTCATGTCATAATTCTTGCCAACACAAGTTACGAGACTCATTGTTGTTGCATGAGCAGCGTATAAAATGTCACACCACTTATATTCCTACTTCAGAAATTGGTGATCACGGTTTTTCTTTAAACTTCATGAAAATGTCTTATGGTTATTCCAATTCAAGATGAATTTATTATTTCATCTTTTGTAGTTACACTGATGGGCATAATAGCCTTCACAAATTAATGGTTTATTTGAACATTTGGCCATTAAGGTCGGTCATGCTCACTTTATTAATATTTGACCAATACCATACGGCTCAAGGTACAGACACCATCTCAGACTGCAGTGAGACATTTATACAAACCACAAAGATGTTTTTGGGTAGTTCATAGCCCACATGATGAACTTGTGCTAGAGACACAGACCTCTAATACAAGACTTCAAACATCCAAGAAAGAGCCATTGTCTTTAAAGGGGCACAGGGAAAATGTGCTGGCTGATTTAAAATACTTGTGACTGACTTAAAAAATGAAAATGTAAAGGTAAATTACTGAATCATACCTGCAGATACAATAAAAATATTGTATTCATGAATTATGGTGTAATCTCTAAAACTAATTTCCAACATACTCAATGCACATATGAATGCCATTTATATGTAATATAGCTATCTAATATACTGACCAATTATTAAATGAATTAGTTCTGCATATTAACTACAGGGCTTGAATGTTTGATAACATGGTCTAAATCATCCCAATGTAGTTAGAAGTATATGTTTTAATATGGATTTAGGGCCTTACTCATAATAAGGGTAATAGACAAACTAATAGATTATTTTTAAGTATATGGGCGATCGAGCCACTAACAGGAGACTATGGCCCTCCAGTCTTACAGGATAAAGACAATAGCTCTGCTAGCCTCAATTGGCCTAGCCGAAATTAAATGAAAGTAAAGCATATAAATCATAAAAACGCTGGTTAGAAGGGGCAGCAAATGACCAAACAATTCCCATGCTTGCAATTTCTTCCCCCAGTTTTAAACTACCTTATAGCTCTCTTTAATAAAAATGCTGAACACAGATGTATACCCAGAGAATCTTTTGTATGGCTATTTTATTTTTATTTGTGAAATCTATTTCTTCCCCCAGTTTTAAACTACCTTATAGCTCTCTTTAATAAAAATGCTGAACACAGATGTAAACCCAGAGAATCTTTTGTATGGCTATTTTATTTTTATTTGTGAAATCTTTTTATTAACTTTGCTCACAGGTACATAAAATACATAGCAGTGTACAATCAGCAGGAGATAGTTGGCAGTTCCTTGTACATACACGGGCAGATCAAAGCGCGAACAACCATCACCACCTATGTAACTCCTCACCCCCCCCCCCCGTTCCTCCCCCCTCCCGTTCCTCGGTATTTCCGCCAGGGATCCCAGATCTTCCTCCATTTCTTCACACAGGCTATTTTATTAATGGGGCTGTTAAAAAATGGCATATTGTTACACAGAGTTCTCTAATAAATAGAAAAAATATGCTATTACTAATGAGAACTGTTTAAAAAACATAAGTATAGGTGTCAAACATGCTTTTTCCATTTAAAGGAAGTCTAATACAACAACTATCCCACATGCCACGCTATGTGTTCATCTAGAGCAGACCTGACCTGATAATTTGTCTGGACAGTTCCCACTGCAGTCTCAGCTAAGTATCGCTACTCTCTGTTCAGCATGGAATGATAGACAAAAACGAGTAGAATGTGGCTTAAGTAATAATATGAACGGCTGAAATACAAAAGAAACTCATCATTTTCATCCACATCAATATAACTGAGGTCCTATAATTTCAACGTTCTGGAAATATTTAAAAAGTAATTTGGCAATTTGAGTAACATCGGTTTTACCTTCTGGGACTTGCTTACTAATTAATTCTTCGCAGTGACTTTAATTACCAGCTCAGACACCACATTGAATATTGTTGATAAAGGTCTGCACCATGTGGGAGATTTGAGCAATATAAACATTGTCTTCATAAATCTGAAGCTCCTATACTACACACATGACATGGAGTGAAAGCCTCTATTATAGTTTGGGTCAGATTTAGCAGCTGCAGGTCAATTCCAGTAATGCACGTGGCACTTACACTGCAAGTAACCAGGTGGAATCATTTTTTCTATATAACTCCTGCCTGCGCCACAACTTCAAATATTTCATTAAAAAGGATTTTCATCAAAGGCTATAAATCCAATTTGTTATTTTCAACATGGCTCAGAAAACTTATAGGCGTCCGCCTGTCACCTATGAAGAGAGCAGCCGACACACGCATGCTTCAGACATGAAGAGACTGTTGAAAGGGCAGCCAGTCACATTACAATCCAGGTCTCCTTGGAAGTGTCGGAGTCCACTGCAAGGATATGAAGGACTTGCAAATCGATGGAAGTATGACCCATTCTGAATAACTACAGTCGAAGACACTTTTGTACAGCATATGCATATCTGATGAGTGAGTTGGGATCACCAGGTAGGGCTCACACATCTGTTCCTTTGTAATCGAGCAGTGAGTCAGTCAGGCAGGCGAGCGTCTTTTGCGCAGCGGTGCCCACGAGGTTCATGGAGGTTTCAGCAGTAGACTCAAGGGATGGCATAGCCAATAATGCTTAATAGACTCCACCAGCCATAATAATAAAAAAAAAGATTCCCCTTTATCTGGATGACTCATCACCCCAACATCATAAGAGGGATAATTGGATGTATGTACGCAAAAAGCGAGACATGCCTTTTGCAGGAATCCAGCCTCTGGGGGAGAAAACACTATATATATATGGGCCCCTGGTAGTAGAAAGACTACAAGAAATAACTGCAGTGGAAGAGGTGATTAAAGCAATAAACTGCAAGCGTTAATTAGCTGGTGTAAAATTATATCCAGGCCGCCATTAAACACCTTTTAATTAAATACTTGGGTTCCGCCAAAGGATCACCAAAAATGGTTACGCTAATTTGAGAAAAAAATCCTGTACGCTTACAGCACTACATCAATGACAAAAAACACTTTTGTTTTAAAAAAACACACTATTTTCTTTACTCATTCAGCTCAACCAGACCTTTTTTTATGCATCCTGGGTAAAGCGGATGAAATGGGAATAGAGGCATCAATGGAACAGCAAGTACAACTTTTTTAGTTAAACAATCCTCATGACAGGACAAATTTAAAAATCAATGCCAATCTGTGCATACACAAGCACTACCAAATTATAACAACTTTCCGGAATTTCAGTATTTTATCTGCAGCATGAATCGAATAGGGCCAGTTGGGGTGGAGTTAGAAACGGGGCATACTCGGAATTTTACTCACTAGTTTTTTAGGTCGAGACTAGTGGAGCGCGCATGCGCTACTCTAGGAACACGACCTCTTGGAAGCAATCTGAACTTTTCACACGCTTGTGCGTGTGTCTTTTGTTGCTTTTTTCTATTGGGCTTTGCCTGCGAAGACAGCAAGCAATTGGGCAAAGGTGGGTGCATGTTCCACCTTTCCCAGCAAATGTATACGGCCTTGGTCTACGGTTACGAGAAGCGTGCCATCTGTTGTTCGCATGCAGCGGCGGGCACAAGCGCATGCACCACTCCCCGGCTTCTTTTTAAAAGGCACCCATACCGCACTTTCAGTTTAATGGTGCAGGTACCGTGATTGATTTGAGGTGTCATGCGCGGCCCTTCTCTGACACGGTTCGTGGTATTTACATTAACATTTTTTAAGCGCACCCATGCCGCACTTTCAGTTTACTGGATCGGGTGTTGCGATTGCACAGCAGTGTCATGTGCAGCCCTTCATTGGCCTGCGCAATGCCACTGTCGCCGTATTCACATGAACAATTTTTTGTGCCTCCTACCTAACTTGAGGAATGGCACTTTATTTCCCGAGCGTTTATTCTGCGAACCTTCCCGCTGTCAGTTCTTCGAGGTGAAGCTTCCCTGACGTTGCAATTCTTTTACTAATTAATTATAATTGATGTCTGAATGGACTAGTAGTTTTACAACCAGGCTTAAACGTGGAAACCTCTCACACATGCTCTCTGCTGCCTGCTGGGATGTTGCCCGGGCAGCTTCTTTCCAGTGACGTTAGTTTTCGCCCTGCAGTATTCATTGTTTCCTTGTCCTATTATTGATGTCTAGTGGGAAGCTATTTGTGATGAAGGGGCGATGGACCACTCTGATAACCGAACCGACCTAATGTCTTGTACAGCATTTAGAGAAGATGGCTAAACGGAAATAAACAAATACAGCCAACATAATTGATTCAGGTTTTTTTCCTCCAGTTTTATAGAGCGCAAACTGGTGCCCCTAGGAATTGGAACGTCTATATGGTCACCAGCTACTTTTAAAAAAGGGATTTTATTTAAGTCTTTTAGGTATGGGGAGATTGAGTGATTTGCCCAGAATCGCAAGATGTTCAGGTGGGGCTGAACATATTTTTAAAACATCAGTTTACCCCCGAGGTCAAGTGATTCATTTTCCTATCCCTCGTAAGTACCTTTTGTGCACCAGGATGAGTGGCATTGCACTTTATTTTTACATGCTTGTTAGCCAAGGGTAGGGGCGCATGGCAAGTCAACTTTTGCTACAGGAAAGAACCCTTCGCCACTCTTCCTTTACCTTCTCTCTGTGTAGCTGCCCTCTTGCACAGCATCCAGGTGCGCAATGCCCATTGGGCTCAAACGGTGCTGAGTCTTCGGTTTCCAGCATTGGTGGGTGCATTTGTGTTATATGTGCACCTATTTTATAGCGCTACAAACCCTTTCTAGGGTTGCTTTCTGGTGTAAACACTTGTTCCCCATGCCTAGAAGCTGCTGTACTGCGGGTCCCATCATGCATGATGGTATCCTCCATTGACACTGGCCAGTATATAGCAGAGGGCTCAACTACCTAAATCCTATTTATATAGGCTCTATCCCAGATCACTACCTCAAAACGTAATACAGCATCACCTCTTACAGCTTACAAATTCATTATGCTTATGAACTCGAAACTCCCACATGACTGCTTGGTTGTGTGAGCGAGATACAAGCAGGGCGACAGAAGAGGATCAAATTGTGCGGTGTAGTGGACTAAATTATGTGAAAAGTAAAGGCAGATTATGTGCCATATCTGGTTACAGTACCTTGCCTTTTTTACGCATCAATAGCACAGTCTGGGCAAAGGTTCCACTTCATCAGAAACAGTTTAACAGTGAAATGCTGAAACAGGCAATTGAAAGGTGACAATTCGAGGTTTGCATACTGCCTTCCAATGACCGGCAAGCGTCACTGTAGATAAATATCAACATTTAGTAGGCGCAGTTTTGTGTCATTTAGTAGGCGCAGTTTTGTGTGAGGATTTTCATAAGTAGTCCGCAAAAGTGTTTAGGTAGCATTGTATCCATCTTTGTTAACAATATATCCCCGGACTAATTGCTACACAGTACCTGCATATCATAAGATTGCCATGATGCACGTGTGACCATTAGTTTCGGGTACCATGTTTTCAACCCCACCCACCCATTGGCACTTTCAATTCCCCTCATCCTACCAACGTTGCTTTCAGTTCTCTTCCACCCTCCCTTAGTTGCATTCCATTCACCCCCCCCCCCCCCCCCCCCCATTGTTGCTTTTAATTCCCAAATGCCACCAAGGAAATAGACGCTCACATAGAGACAAGCATGAACCAGTGTGTAGTAATTGTATGGCTATTCAATCCCTGGCGGCACAGCAACCAGGAAAGATAATGTGCTGCATGGCTAAACACTTATCAGGTCCCAAAGGCGAGACCTATTGGCTATGCCAATGCTTGTTATACATACCAACATATTCCAAAACTGACCCGCTGTTTCCCTGGAATACTTACTACTCATATTAAGCAATTTATCACATGATTTGGCACTGACCTAAATTCACTGGTTTGAAAAGGAATTCACACGAAACTGTGCTGTTAATTAGATGCTTATTAGAAAAACAAGTGCCACCCCCACTACTATTCAGTGCTCTTTACTTCGAGCAAACAAATCAAGAAATGAATCACCGATCTGTTTGGTACATTTATTTATACCTGTTGTTTAGAAAGTTCAAAATTTAGGCTTAAACGAGTTGTCCGAGGAAGACACTCAACATATAACCAATACTAGACAAAAGAGAAAGAAAATATATTTGACAAAATTCACAAAAACAATTTCACACAAGGGAGAACACACAACTAGTGTGATACACATTTCATAATGAATGGTCATTTAGCAATATTCATTTAGCAACATTAATTTCATGCTTTAACATTCATTAAAGTAATCGGAACATTAGCTCATCCAAACAATATGTATTCAATGAAGGAGACACGTTCTAGGTAAACCATGGAAGAATGCAGACAAATTAATCAAACAACCAGTTGAAACAAGAAAACAATTATGTGTTCTCTGCGTATTCCTCCAATGATGCCATCATTGGAGGAATACGCAGAGAACACAATTGTTTTCTTGTTTCATTAAAGTAATCGGAACATTAGCTCATCCAAACAATATGTATTCAATGAAGGAGACACGTTCTAGGTAAACCATGGAAGAATGCAGACAAATTAATCAAACAACCAGTTGAAACAAGAAAACAATTATGTGTTCTCTGCGTATTCCTCCAATGATGCCATCATTGGAGGAATACGCAGAGAACACATAATTGTTTTCTTGTTTCAACTGGTTGTTTGATTAATTTGTCTGCATTCTTCCATGGTTTACCTAGAACGTGTCTCCTTCATTGAATACATATTGTTTGGATGAGCTAATGTTCCGATTACTTTAATGAATGTTAAAGCATGAAATTAATGTTGCTAAATGAATATTGCTAAATGACCATTCATTATGAAATGTGTATCACACTAGTTGTGTGTTCTCCCTTGTGTGAAATTGTTTTTGTGAATTTTGTCAAATATATTTTCTTTCTCTTTTGTCTAGTATTGGTTATATGTTGAGTGTCTTCCTCGGACAACTCGTTTAAGCCTAAATTTTGAACTTTCTAAACAACAGGTATAAATAAATGTACCAAACAGATCGGTGATTCATTTCTTGATTTGTTTGCTCGAAGTAAAGAGCACTGAATAGTAGTGGGGGTGGCACTTGTTTTTCTAATATATATACGGTCCAGCCTACCCCACGTCCCGGGACCTATCTCCTTAACTTCCAATAGTTAATTAGATGCTGACATTCTCGTGAGTAACGGATTAGTTCACGGTAACTGGATGACCTGGGAAGTCTTTTTTTTAAAGTTACTTTTAAAAGGCATCAACGACAATAAGTAGGAATCTACAATATGGATCTTGCTTTTCTCTAATCACAAGCAAATAACCAAGGCACCACAGATCTCAGCATGCTCTTTGGAGGACCATTATTAGCTTCAATAAACATAGCAGCCTCTGAGTGAGTGAAAGGAATTAAGATTATGCTAGGAAGGCAAAAATATATTAAAAGTCATTTATGTATACTCGTACATCCTAGAAAACGTAAATACAGTGGTTCAGAAAAAATGGCTGTTCCTACAAAGCATCAACACTGATCATCGTTGTAAATACTGTTTGCAGGGTTCGAGAGGAAGCACAACTGAACAGGTTACTCACCCCCTTGGCTCCTCCTCTTGTCCTTTATCTTTCTGAGTCCTTATCCACTGCTCCAACTGCTGCATAGAATTGGTTCTCTGTATGATCCGGACAGGTTCCCCATGCGAGGGGATAGCCCGTTGATGGTCTCCACTACCACCGTCTAAAAGGCGACCATCGGGGACAAAATTTTCCGGGCCATTCACATGCTGGGTCCTATAAGGCCCCCCGGGAATGGGGTTCTCGTATTCCAAGGGAGAAGACTGCACCTTTACACTGTTTATTTTAGTTAGTGGTCTCTCTTGGCCATCTTTCTGAAAGCCATACTTTTCAGCTTCCAAAGCTTTCTTTTCTTCAATTTTGGTTACTACTTCCTTGTTTTTGTGATTATTTTGTACCTCCGGTTTAATGAGTAATTTGTGATTTAAAATGTTATTTCTTTCTTGAGGCAGTGTATTTTCAGATTTTATTCTGTCCACTCTGAAACAGAAAAAAAATCGAAACATTTATTTAAAATGTTTTAGCAGAGTTCAACAGGTACTGGAATAAAGGCATGAGGGCAAATGTCATTGATTAATAAAACCAATTAATTCAATAGGTAAGCGGAGCCATAAAACATTTATTTAAATGTAGTCACAAAGAATGACTAGACAATTTATGTATTTGAATCATCAGATGTACTAATCGGAGTCCACAAGCGAAGGAAGCCATTCCTACAACAGTCAGCTGGCCTGGTAAGCCGCCACAGCCCTCACTGAACGCAACACTAGATAAGGTAGTCAGTGCTTTGGGAGTTGCAACTGAAGTTAAACATATAGGTACTTCATCAATACGTTTTAACGACAGCCATTATGAGATATGGCATACTTCTAAGAAGTTGCATGGAGTGTATTTCACAACTGTATTTTTTGGCTGCAGGCACAGAATCGCAAATTTAATATTGTGCAATGTGTTCAGTTTGATTTATACTTGTTTGAGGGAAACATTTTCCTCATTAACAATGGCCTCCAAATCACTAAATAGTATATCCAATAGTCGTACACACTAGATTTTCTCTTTGAGAGTCCACGTTGACAACATGGCTGCTTCCATGAGCACCATGGAGATAGTGAACAATGAAGGATGGGCACTCCCCTCTTGCTGAGCGTCTATCCAGGTCATCCGCGAAAGACACTCCCTCCAGCTGGACTACTCAATCACAATAAATTTCTTACAGGGACATAAAGACATAAAGAGTATTGTTACTCCTAAGTCCATTAGGGATCAATATATATTTGGAAAGGTCACCTCACCCACAATTTATTGTACTTTATTTTTCATAGGCAATCAGTCCACACTAAAGTAGGTGAATACCACCCTGGCGGGGACCAATCACAGGAGTTCTTAGATAAGAAGCTGCTGGATGAAGGCATGGATTCAGCGGTTTAACAAAAATATCTGCAGGTATAAGATTCTTATGCCTCATAAATGTGCAAGAAATAAGGGCAAAAAATAGGCATGGATTGTAGGAGCCTTGTAGATGGCCACAGACACCTAAGGCTATTTGAAAGCGGACAAAACATGTTGTCAAAATCTATTGGCTGGATGAACCCATTGACCATCATCAAACATCCAAACTCTTTATTTTTAATCATATTTGGGGTACTCGCAGAATAAGGGAAATCCCTTAAGGGTATACCTTCAGATATAATCTATTATACATAGGGTCCTTGCTATCATCCAGCATCTTCTTATCTAATACCTCCTATGATTGGTTGAGTCCACCAGGGTGGTATTCACCTAACCCTGGTGTGGCTACATTGCCTATGATGAAGCATGCCACAATATGTTGTGGGTTAGGCAATCTTTCCAAATGTCTTTTGACCCCTATGGGACGTAGGACCTACGCATTTATTGTGGAAATAGTTTTTTAAAGAGGGTGTGCCTAGGTCCATTTCCTCTAACTGTCCTCTTTAAAGCCCATAGAGCCTGCATCTTCGAGGCTGGTCACGACACAATTATGGGCAGGCATGTGTTTGGGTAAGGCTGCAAGGGAGGGCATTGAGCCCATGGCCATTACACAAGCAATCTCAAAGCCTTTTTTAACACATGTGGGAAGCCACACAACCTACTCAGACCACCAGGCTGCTTATGGTCAACTGAGAAGCTCTATTGAGTTCTAGTGTGAAGCGGGACGGGGCCAATAGTGAGACTGCCCTGCTGCAGTGCACAGCATGGATCTCCGCCATTCAATAGCCATCTATCTAGCTGTTCAGGCAAACCAAGGAGCCAACTACAGGGCAGGCACCCATCCTGGTGGGCGTACATGGCTCAAATAGGTTGGGAGGAGCATGGACTACTAGTAGGACCAGATTGGGGCCAGGGGCTACATGGCCTCGTGGGGAGTTCTACCTCAGAGCACCTACCTAGCTGTCACTTGCTAAATATGATGACGACTTTCAACACTGCTTCATTCCTCAGACTTCAGCTACCGATGTACAACTGTTTTCTCAACACAGTATAGTAATAGAAACTAAATCGCAAAGGCTCCAATTAAGATAATATAATTTTAGGCTAGTACCACACAAGTTAATGAGATCCCCTGACATACTATAGATTTTGTACTATAAACACCCTGTATTTATAGGAGTTATCGATAATGACAGCACAGCGTGTTTTGCACTGTGAATACTGCTATTTTGCACAGCACCTACCCTCTGCCTAAAACGCTCTGTTCTGCAGTGTCCTGAGGCGGAAAGCCGGGTCCTGCTTTTCAAAATCTATCTGCTTTCCTATCCTAAGCTATCCCTGCTCCCTGGTCACTGACCTCGAGGTAGGACTATTAGCGGCGGCCATATTAGATGAGGAGAAGGCTGGGGGACTAAGAAGCAAGCACTTAGCCACGCCCACCCTCCCGCCCTCGTGGGCATAAAATGGAACCCTCATACAGGCAGCGCAGCGGACGGGCGCAGCGGGGGCGCCGGCGGGGCGCCGAAGGCGCGCCAAAGGCAAGCCCGTCTGCGCCCGTCCGCGATCGGCCGGGACCAGGGGCCAGGACCCTTGGCTCAGCGCTGTGGTATTCCAAGGAAAACCTAATTGCGCTTAATAGCACTACCTATTCCATCAGCCAACTTACACAGCAGATTCTGAGGCGGGAGAACATACTGAAACCCGCAGCTGAAACAGCCAAAAAAAAAAACAATCAGAGAAGGAGAGCAACGGTAACGTCATTGAGCGTCAGCTTGCTGAACACTCGTTCGCTCCAAAAACACCATCTAGAGGTATTCTCCCTGCTCCAGGAGGGGAATATAGATATTCTAGGAGTTACGGAGACATGGTTGGATGATTCTTCCGCACCCGACCTAGTGGCCGCCCTCCCACCCAACTTTGGTGCTATCTCTCATAACAGAAAAGATGGCAGAAAAGGGGGAGGAGTAGCGCTGCTATATAATAATGCCTTTAAAGCAGAAACTATCTGTGCTGAATGCATTGAGGGAGCTGACATCCTAGGCGTCAAGTTCTGCTCTCCCACAAATTGCCTCACGATAATCATCGTATATCGCCCGCCCAAAACCCCCCCAACATTTTTAGAACCTTTCTTGGGTCTGGTCCACGACCTCCGTACAAGATATGAGGGTCTTGTGGTAATGGGCGATTTTAACCTCCACTGGGAGGAGCCCATTAGAGACATTATGTCTAAACAGCTTGAAGACGCAATGACCGCACTAGAATTAACCCAGATTGTGACAGGCCCAACACACATGAAGGGCCATACCTTGGACCTGATATGGACCTCTGTTCCTGCCCTGCGCCCAGTCACTTCATTGCCCTGCATTTGGTCAGACCATTACCTCTTACAGGGTAGCTTAGCTTTCCCGAAACAAGAAAGCATCTCAGCCGACAAATGGCGGGTAGTGAGAAGATGGAACTCCATTAATCCGGATACTTTGCTATCTACTTTACTGCAACCCTCCCACCTAAACAGACTACCTGAAGATGACCTAGAGAAGGCCAGTCAAAAGCTATCGCAAAAACTAGAATCTGCAATTGAGGTGGTAGCCCCAGCTCGTAAGATACAAATCAGGGAAAAAGGCAAAGGCGCCCCTTGGTTCAATGACGATTTGAGACTCCTAAAACGGGCCCTGCGTCAGTGCGAGAGAGCCTGGCGGAAGGGGTATGATCTCAACTGCCAGACTCTATACAAGGAAAAGCTCGCCTTGTATAAACAAGCCATCAGAACTAGAAAAAGTGAGTTCTACGAGAGCAGAATTGCCACAGCACCTAACCCTCAGAAGGAAATCTTCCAAGTACTTACTGAACTGAGGAAAAAGAAGGAACAACCGCCTTCTTTTACGCAGGAGGACTGCCATAAATTTCAATCCTTCTTTACCTCAAAGATATCTGACCTTCTGATAGAGATCGAAAGCACTCCTAGATTCGACTGCCCGGAAACTCCGCTAACTCTCCCGCCCGCAATCACAGAGCCTTTAACCTCCCTACCCCTACTTACCAAGGACTCCCTGACAAAAGTGATGAACCAAGTTAAATCAGGCTCCCCAGCGGACCCTTGCCCCCCGCAGATATTTAAACAAGCATGGCCAGGCCTTGAGGAGGACATTTTATCGCTCCTAAATAGTTCCCTTACCTCGGGACTAGTCCCATCTACTCTTAAAGAAGCGAGACTGATCCCCCTGCTAAAAAAGGCTGGTGCCGATTCCAAGATTCTAAAGAATTACAGGCCCATATCTCAATTGCCTTTTTTAGCAAAAATACTAGAACATCATGTGCTGTCCGCCCTCTCGCACCACCTGGAGAGTAACGCACTACTCGAACCCAACCAAGCAGGGTTTAGAGCCCACAACAGCACGGAACTAGTCATGTTATCAGTACTAGATGACCTACGTCTTAAAACAGATAATAAAGATCCCTGTGCCCTGGTGCTACTCGACCTCTCCGCGGCATTCGATACGGTCAATCATGACCTTCTTTTGTCGCGGTTGGGGGAGTTTGGCATCAAGGGCACGGCCCACGCCTGGCTGACCTCGTTCCTTGGTGGACGGGTTCAGAAAGTACAACTGGATGACATGGTGTCAGAGGCTGCTAAAATCACATGCGGCGTCCCGCAGGGCTCTGCCTTGTCCCCCTTGATGTTTAACACATATCTGCAGCCCCTCATTTCATCTCTGAATCAGATGGACTGCAACATATATAATTATGCCGACGACACCCAGATCATCATTCAGATAGGCGATTCCCCTATGGCTGATCAAAAATTGAAGAATATTCTAAAATTTACAGTCAACTGGATGACGGCAAATTTTTTGAAGATCAACCCGGACAAGACGGAGGTTCTACCTATCACAACGTCATCTAGCCCCTGGTGCGACCTCCTTTGGCCATCCGAATTAGGTAACGCCCCAATACCGGCAACAGCAGTAAAAAGCCTGGGCATAATCATCGACACAAATCTCACTATGTCAGCCCAGGTCTCGGCGGTGGTGGGCACTTGTGTAGGCCTCCTGAGACAACTGCGCAAGCTAGCTCCCATCCTAAAGGCAGACACTCTCAGACGAGCAGTGTCAGCCTTAATTCTGGCCCGACTGGATTATGGCAATGCCATGTACTTCGGCATTCCGAAAAAACTCACCAAGAGACTCCAGATCGTCATGAATGACGCGGCCAGACTTATATATAATAAACCAAGAAGGACACCGGCCACCCCCCTCCTCCGGGAGCTACACTGGTTGCCAGTGAATCAACGAGCCAAGTTCAAGGGCCTATGCATTACGCAGAAAGCCTTATATGGGCAAGCCCCGAAATACATCAAAAAACGCCTTGTCCCATATGCCCCTAACAGGAACCTACGCTCAGCCAACGCCGCCCTATTGATCTGCCCTAGGATCAAACGATCCACCATCGGGGGTCGGACATTTTCCCACACAATGCCCAAAGCTTGGAACCAACTGCCTGAAAATCTGCGCAAAGAAACCAGACTCCTGCCTTTTAGGAAAGAGCTAAAAACTGTGCTCTTTCAAGAGGCATGGGGTAACATCTAGTCGGTTTTTCTTCCTGCCAGTACTCACTCGTCTGCTAAGCGCTTAGAGACCCCGGGGTGATAAGGCGCTCTACAAGTCTAAAATACAAATACAAATACAAATACAAAAAGAATATCACTCATTCTATAGATAAAAATGCACTTAAAAAACATAATGCTGCCATAGAGGAAGTCTCGTTATAGCACACACAGATTTATCTGTACATGGAGCAGTTGTAATGTCGACTTTGGCAGCGTCGCTGACTGGTGAGAAATTCTTGTGGCTTCCTCTCAAATCCGGGGCAAAAGGAACGCAGACTACAGGACTCCTAGAAAATGACCACCCACGGCACAAACTTTTCCCACATCATCCAAACTAAACTATAATTGAAGACAAAAAAGAAGGTAAACATGCATTTGTGTTTAACATCTGGGCTGAAACGAATACGTTTCACGCCATCGTCTGTAAGCATGCAATCCCAGCTAATTTAATGACGTTTAATATTTAACTGGAATCAGTTTCTAGCCACACTTCAAATAGTCTGACATCCTGGATTCTTGCAGTATAAAACTGACACTGCATTTGGAAACGAGAATAAATGCAATTTATAGCCACTATTTTGTGATAATTACGTGGTGACAAATGAATGCAATAAGTATTGCTCTGTAATACTAACTTCCACGGAATCTTGGCACACGACTCTACAATTATGGCTCGTTTTTATAGTTTGAGAAGCTAGTAAAAGTGATGGGTTGCAAAAAAGTTAAGACCATAATGACAAGGCAACTGCAGCAAATGGAACATTTTATCTAGTCTACGTCTCAGCGCAGCTATATATGCGACTTAGTTCAAATATTATTTCAAAGACACATTCAGTGAGAATTGCCAGAACATATGTGGTACTAGCAGAAAACGCGAACATTTTTAGCTGCCACTATGCGCCGTGTTCGCAATATCGACTGCCTCAATATTTAATTCAAAGACCGTCGAATTTAAGCTAAAATCAAGTATGGAATGATTTTCACCCCGCCGCAGAATGTGCGTCTTAGCTATTAGAAATAACAGGTGCATTAAATATTAATGAGATCCATGAGACGGGTTTGTCTTTAATGAATGAAAGAGGAGCAAAATCCTAATTCTAAACTCCAGTCGCTCAAGTGGAACTGCAATCACCAGGGCGTATACAAAACAAGGAAGGTAATACAGGTGAAATTAGGCGGACACCTTCACAATCTGGGAGGAGTTTCCAGCTCCTCATAGGTCATATTTCTCTGGCAACGGGTTGGCTAGGATTAAATATATAAATATATATACATTGTCACGAAATGGAAATTAATAGCCTGATGTCAAACAGCTAAACACGTAAGCAAAACGAAATAGACATATATATTTTTTTTACACATACTAATTTACGTCTGTTAATACAGTGGCAAAGTGGTGCAAGGCAAACATGGTGCACTGACACAGCAGTGATAGATATAGGTGAAGACGGTGTTTAGCAGAGTTTACAATCTTTCCAAAGACACAAAATTTACAACTGGGAAAAATGAAAGAGGAAAAGGGTTTTTTGGGGGGAAGCAAGCTCAGTCCTAAGGATATTCATTAATGTGTCGACCGTTATGGTCTGCAATGCATCTGACCTTTATGGCTGATCTCAACATGCAAAACAGGCCTCTTCTGAGCGACATGACACTGGCCATTGTGAACTGTGTACATAATTAACCACTCTGGTAGGACTAAACCTGCGTTTGTTAGTCTTTCTATCACTCGGCCCCTGTGACTGCATGGTCGAAGAGCCCCCTACTTCTCATATAGTAAATAAATAGCAGTAGAGATTGTTGGTTGGCTGTGTAGCCTTTTATAAATGGAAACATTGTCAAGTTTCACTATCCATAGCGCAGTTGAGCTCAATTCCAAATTCGAGTAGGACTACACAATCTGATGAAGGGTTCTCTATCTGATTTCCTTCTTTATGGTCTTAGAAACAAAAAAACAAGCACTAAACCCAATAGAACCTACAGAAGCAGTTAAGGCTTCATGAAGTAGAGACTTAAGAATTGACATTACCTCTATATTGTCCTTGCAAAGGCCAGACCAACATCACTGAAAGCTGTTTAACATGCAGTGCCTAGAATGATATCAGTTACTTAACACCACTACATCTCAACAGTTCTGCCCTCTGCAATGGCTACCAATCAAAGACCAATGCATATACAAAAAATCCCTTTTAATGTGCCCTCCCCAACACTACACAATAACTGGCAGATGCTCACCTTGTCAGTGGGGTCACTGCTGTTCTGGGCACCTAAGAGGGCCTACGCCTAAAAATCATCAAACAGCAGAATCCTTCTCAAGCTGCACTACAAAAATCTGGAACATGATGCCCATTGAAATACTTCTAGTCCCATCTCTATTCATTCTACAACTAAGAACTAAAAACGTTACCAACTCCCTGAACAAGAAAAGCCTTGGTCACCCACTTGCATAACTTTCCTACTTACCATACTATTTTTCAAGCCTTCTTTAGCCAAAACTCTTGCCCTGTCCTCTGATAGAACTCCACTCCATGTTTAGGGTTCCCAGTCACTGTAATTGCCTACAAGACCACGGTGCATCTATGCTTTTAAAACCTCCTTACTTACAACAAATCTTCCTCTAGCACCCACCTCACTTTTCAGGTCATATTGCTACCTGTAAATTATTATGTTTAAATTAAAAACAATCTTAGTAGATAGAACCCCCTATTTAATTTGTTTATCTATCAATTACGGCCTAAGCAAGGCCTGTTTGGACTTGAAGGACCACCTGTAAACACAAACAATCTTCACTCAGACTGGAATAACTATGCTGGACATAGTGTTTTACTTGTGACCATTGAGGTCAAACCTCTTAAATAATGCATTCAACTGCCTGGGTCTATGCACCTTGGTAAACCAAAGGTCTTTTATACTTTCTTTCACACTTTAGTTGACATGCTAGTTTTTCACACAGTCTATGCCTATGTGTAATACTGACCTCCAAAGCAAAATTATATCAATGCAACAGTTGATTATTGATGATGCCTTCAATGACTATGTCCTTGCATACTCTTGCACTTTGTGCGTCAAGTCATCGCATAAACTACATGATTTCTCAGTGTACCTGTAAGTTGGAACCCTTCTCAGGCTTTTGATTGTGACCCCTGGTGGCTTTTCCTAATTTAGAATGAAATACTATGCTTTTACATTGATCAAACCACTTACTAAGTATTCTTCGGAGATCCGCATATTCTCAGCCAAAGTCCCAATTGTTGTATGACCTTGAAATATTACCAAGCTCTGTTTCAGCATTTTTTATTCTAGTCCATGCGAGAAATAAAAAATGCCACTGTGTAAATTTCTACAAAAAATTAAGAGTCCGCTATCCTTATCATATGCTACTAAGCAGACCAAATAAAGATGGGAAAGACTGCAATCAATGGTCCTTCTTAAACGGATGGCACTCTCGTAGGTGCTGCTTTCAAATAAACCTGAAGCAGGGCCAATGTGATAAACAGTGTGTGCAATGCATTAAATAGTTCATGGTAGTACACTATCTGGTACTGCAGAAAGAAGCACAGCATAGTCCCCAAATTCCTCATACTCTTGCTAGCCTGCTTCCGGTCAGTGATGCTGTTCAAATGTGCCATCACCTCCCCCAGCTACTCTATTGGGCGCCTCTTGCTTGTTCACCCATCCTGAGGCTGATATCTACAATCAAGGCAGATTTAGGATGTGGAGACTAAGACTGGATGAGTAGTTTTCGATAGTAAAGCGAAGTAGGCAGTTTTAAAGTTGAGATTGCATATAGTAAAAGGCAGCGGGAGCCCACAAGAAGACAGAGTGCCACATACGAGCTACAGCCGGTGAGGAAAGCCTACACAAAAGACTGTGCAGTCAAAACAGATGTTGAGTCCGTACATGCTCCAAACTGATTCATGGCATGACCAGATAATTGAAAATGGCTGATGCCACAATAAGAGTTAAATTAATGCCAAGAAATTCAATGACGTGATAACTAAGAAATCGTCTTACTGATACCATACCTTACCATCAGGCAGGATGAAACACAGAAGTGAAAAGAGCACCATGGTGGATTCCTGACAGTCATTAAGGCTATTACAATGAAATATTAACAAGATGTAGAGCTGTTCTTGATTATTTTGGAGCATAAGAAGGATGTGATTTAAGTAAAGCCTTCAAACCAAGAAGGTCACAACTGATATGCAGCTAATCTTCTGTTCATAAAAGTTGATATCCTTTCAGGCATGCATGTATTCCATATAAAACGGGCAGGTTCAGGCCCATTCTCTTAAAGAAACTGCACACTAAACTGGACGCACTGGCAGACAGTTAGAAACTGAAGCGAAACAGTAGATGTAGCAAGTCTAAATCACGCAACAGTAATTTGTCTCAAAGAGTCAAACTAGTTTGGTCATAACACTTTCCCTCTATGCTTTGTTTTGAGATCAAACTGCAACCCCTCTAGGCTCACCTCGCAAACTGTGTAAGTTGAGGAAGAACATTAGTTAATAGGAAATTAGAAAAGTTATTGTACTGGAATAATACACTTGGGCAACTTCCATCTCAATGTTTTCACGAGGCTATTAGCTTTCCAAATTGTAGATCAGTAACAGACCGAGCCAAATTATTAGTGCTCTTTTAAACACTACTAAAACGTCTACTCTGCTGAAATATACGTAGTTCAGGAATTATCAATCTTTCAAGGTAGGTGGTGTACCAATACCATGTATCATTATGTTGCGCAATAAGCTGAAGACTACACATTCATATACTGGGTAATTTACTTTTTTCTCGGAGTTTTATATAACGTGAACTCGACACGAAGGTATCGGGTATCAGAGAGCGTTACATGAGCACCTTTTGCATTACAGACTCACACTTATTTCTGTGAGGCACTGGGGAGATGAAGTGATTTGACCAGAGTAACAGGATGTTGAGCGTCGTTGTCTAGACTTGAACCCGGTTCCCCAAATTCAAGGTCGAGCGCACAAGGCGTTAGGCCACATCTTCTCCCCTATTTTTTTCTTTGCCATACATATTGCTCGTCAGATAAATGCTGCCGCCAAAGCAGGCATTTCTGTGTCATGCCAATAAGTATTTCAAAATATTAGTGCATTAAGAAGTAAGCATTAGAGACACTCGAGAGTGGTATGAGAAGGCTAATCAATGGGAACGTTCTTGAGTGCTTTATTACCATGGTGTTTTTAATTCAAAAGGCCTAGTTCTGCCTAATCAAAATAGTTATGAGTTGCACCATGCTGGTGTAATCAAAGACCATAAAGGATTGGTAAGTATCCCAAATGTCTCATTTGAATACTGATTGCCCTAGTGTCACGTTGCTTTCCACACAGTATAACATTTCTCAGGAAAAACAGGACAGACAGCTCGTGTGTGGCATCTTGTATAAATGAATAACTTCCCTATTAAATCAGGCTTTTAAAGTTGAAACAGATTGTTCTAAATGTGCGTTTCTAAAACTTTTTAGAAGCAAAAACCAGAGACTATAAACTGGGAATACTGCCCTACCCCATGCCTACTTTTCCTCATGGAAAGCTGGTTAAGCCCTGCATCGGCACCTGACATCGCCACAGCCATCCCCACCTTCCTCCCCCGGCTACAAGATTGCCAGGTAAGACAGAGTTCATAAGCCGAGAGGCAGAATCATCATCGTCCACAAGAACACCATCAGCTGCACCACGTCCACCAACACGTCAGCCTCAAACATGGAACACCTGTCGTTCAAGTTCCACATCACACTGAACTTTACTCTATGTAGGGCTCATGTACAGACCACCAGAACCACACACCAGCTTCACCGACGCCATCACAGACTTCTTCGCACTACTCACCCTCGATGCTAGCAATTCTTTCCAACCCGGTGACCTGACATTCTACCTGGAAGACCATGCCGTACCCAACTCAAAAGCACTCGTCAGAGACATTGATCCACGTCGCTGGACACCTCCTGGACCCTATTTTCATCAATTTTGACAACATCGGAGCTGGCGAGCCCACACCAGTCCTTGGGACAGACCATGCCAACATTAAGTTCAGCATGCCCTCATTAAGTTCAGCATCCCGTCCTGGGCCAGTACACATGCACCACCTCCAGACCAGCCTGTCAAAACTGGAACAGCATCGCTGACAAAGACTGAAACACTGTTCTCAACCACCACCAAACGCAATAACAGCCTCCCCAAATTCATCTCAAATTGTGTGCGACTCCCTGCCCCCCAAAACACAGCAATACAACACAATCCAGACACTAAGGCAGCTGATGATACATGGAGGAACTCAGACTGATGAAAAGTCACTGAAACCACCTGGAGAGCAAATGGCAAATAAGCCAGGGCAATGCAGACAGCAGAACATTCAAATCCGCCCTAAGACTCGAACACCAAATGATCAGCATCACCAAATGTGCCAGTCTGATGGACAGCATCAATACTAGCACCATCAGAAGCAAAAAAATATTCAACATTGTAAAAGATTTCACCTCACTAGCTGCTGCCTCCAACTTGATTCCCCTCCTGCGGGACCTCTGCAACAATCACTCTCAATTCGGCACCAACAAAACTACTACCGTTTACAGCATTTTCTACTTGCAACCAGACCTGACAGACCTCACCAAATTCCTCCAGATCTCATCCAAAGTACCAATGCTAACCAAATGGCCAGTCATCCCCCCCAGAAGAAACCGCTGCCACAATAAGTCCATCCACTCAGGGGCCCCCATTGGGGCGCCCCACTACTCCTCTGCCCTTACCACACCTGCTCCAGACGACTGAAACCCATCAGTACCATGCTCACACCCATTCTAAATACCTCCGCCACTTCCACAAACTTCCCAGATGCTTAGAAAAACACAACAGTACTTCTTTGGCTGAAGATTCTCCCTAAAAACCCTTCAACGCACGTCAACCACAGACCGATTTCCTGTCTACCATTCCCGGCCAAAGTCTTAGATAAAATTGTCAACAAACACTTCACTGAATACCTTATCCTCCTGGACCTCTCTGGAGCATTTGGCAGTCTCCCACCCAATCCTCATTTAAGGACCACACAATAGCGGAATCCAAGGACAAACACTCTAATGTATCTGCTCCTTCTTGACTGGAAGAACCCAGCTAGTCAACCAGACAAGGTACACCTCTGATGCACGTAACCTCATCTGCAGAGTGCCGCATGGATCGTCTCTGAGCACGAACCTCTTCAACGTATACACGATCACTCTAGCCAGCATCATTCGCTCTCATGACATCAACATCCTCTCCTATGCCGACAAGAGGCAACTACTCTCCCCTCACGGACAAGATGCCCAGTAACCAGATCAAGTTTATTATCTGCATGAAATCACCCACTGGATGAAGACCAACTGTGTAAAGCTGAACACCGACAGCGGCACGTCCTCCTTCATGTGCCATGAGGAATTAGGTCTTCCGTATTTAGCGGATCTCATTAAATTGGAGCCAATTATTCTTTGGCAGAGGATGTGGGCCAATGAACAGACTCACCTAAATAGAGAGATCCTACGTAATGTAATGTAATGATGTCTTGTAAAGCGCCTGAATCACCCCACATGGGGTATCTCCGCGCTGTAGACCGCTGGGGAACCCGTCCTGGCTTTCCCTGTGAGATGGTCCCTACTGGGTTTCTCCAAGGTGAAACCAGGCATCCCCGGCGTATGTGGGGGGCCGTTGTGGAGATGAGGCAAGCTAATGCCCAGAGTTGCCGAGTGTGATCCCTGGTTAGAGTAGGCACCGAGGCTGACCCTGGTCCACAACCCTGCCGCGTCGGGAATTGAACCCTGGTCCCGGGCCGACCTCTGTTTCCGGGTCTGCCGCCTCTAACCAGTGAGCCACACCACTCCACTGATACGTGATAGCCTTAGTCTGTAGGGGGCTTTAAAGATCCCCTGGGTCAGGTTTCGTCAGCTGTTTTATGAATGACCTTGGACACCCAGACTATTTTACAAACCCCAGTTCTATGTCTCGAATTTCTACAAATCATTAAAGAAAGAGGGCCTTGAACTGTTGGGCTCATTAAGAGCAGCAAGTGAAGTCTCTAAATCCACTGTTATGCAACATCAGATAAGGCTCACCTGCTTGGGCATGGAACCATATTTACAATTTGTACCTAGTGGCTATGATAGGCTGCTCCTGATTAGATTTAGATTGGGTACCATTCACAGATTAGTGACCATACATAAAATGAATGACAGGTCAAGAACTCTTCCCTCATGTCCCTGCGATAACTACTCCGAGCAGTCTACTATCCATTTAACTCCTTCTGTAAGCTTTATTCAGAGTTAAGAAAAGTTTTGTTATTGCCACTTTTAAAACAGCAAAGTCTTAGGCAATGCCACCCAGCCCTTATTCGCCTACAACTATTAGAGATTGCTATAGCACATAAACAGGTAAGAGCAGTATGCCAGAAAGTCATTCACAGAGATAGAATCAAAGAGAGAAGCACTCGAGAGACAGCAAGTTCAGGTACCTGCTGGTCTGTGGACTGATGCTGGGTGATAAAATATAATGGGCACTGTTTTAAATAGCTGCTTGTGCATGTATTTAGCAAGAATTACTTTTCAAAAGATATTGCTAAAGGACTCTAATGCAGGTTACGATTTTCAGTGCTACCGTGCTTCAGGATTGTAAACGTAATACAGATCTTGCATTAAACGAATTTCAGAAACAGTCACTGTACTTGGGACCTCTATTCAGGAAAAACATCAACCTTTCCCTCACAAAGCTGGAGGTTAGCACATCTCACTATCCACGTCAAAATATCGAGAATGTGATCTTACAATCATCCTGGTAATGCCTGTCAAATGCCTGCTCGAGAGAACCCTGGACACCTTTAGATGCAGCAGATTAGTTCGGGTTCCTATAACTTCTTTAATTAATGCAGGCCCTGCTCGCTCAATTGCAGGTAGACTCTGGCCTACAGCTGGCTAAAGGCAGGCTGTAGCCACCGCGGTCCGTGGCAATTCCAGTCGGCCCCCAGGCCTGCCTCCAGTGAAAGCCGGGTGACGGGTTCAGGCCGCTGTACTGTCCTGACTCGATCCTGGTAGTCCCGGGCGGGGCCATCCAGTCTTCAGACCCCGTAAAATATTGAATTCAGAGGGGGGTGGGTAAAATAGTGCAGCACACAGCAGCCCAGGCCTGTGTGAGTTAATGCTGAAAGCGCCGCTAGCGTCACGGCCGGGTGCCATGAATATATCTAGAGCTCCTGTCTTGATTATTTGTAGCGCTCAGGCCACAGTTATTTGTGGCGCTCTGGCCACAGTATTATCCTGTGCTCAGTCCCAACATCCATGATTATAGGTAGCCCTCCCTCCGGTCATGATAAACTAGCGAGCCGCCTGCTCCCAGTAGTAGGAAGCGACGTGACGTCCACCGCGATGACGTTCTGCTGACAGTGAGAGCGCGCCGCGGGATTGGAAGCACTATGATTACACTAACAGTTCAGTGAGGCTGCCAGCAGCCTTAGCTCAGCTGAGAGCCTCACACCTGCTGGAGCAGCGCGCCGAAGTCACAGGCAAGCCACAGACTAAGTTTTATTAAGTGCTTTCTGTGACAACCACCACACAGCGTATGCGTGACAATGCATTTCAGTGCGGTAATGCAGAGTACCACACTGAAATGCGTTAGTGTCATGTCAGTTGCGTGATCCTTGGCAGGACTGAAGTGGTTGAGAGTAAATGAAGCCTCAAAAGTTACCTTGGGCTAGTTGCTGATACATTCCGGTCTTAAGTACCAATAATTGAAGCTTAAGCTTTGTGAAGAAGCATGGCTTCACTGCACTATATGCTTTTTCTTTTTGGGAGGATGGGGGGGGGGGGGGGGGGGAGGGGTTAGGGGTGGAGGGAGGGAATGCCTTCATGATTGACTATCCCAAGACATAATTGGAGTTTCAGTCTGATGGTGTGGCTCTTACAACGTGCACATCTAATTATACGAACAATAAATCATTTAAGGGGCTTCTGTTAAAATGATATCCTTTCTATCTAAGTAGTCAACAGCGGGGCAGCACTCTAAAATCCCATGGATAAGGGCATGATCAGATACAACTACAGAGAACTGATGCATTTCTCCATTCCGCCTGTATAGTAAGGCGATCAACACTCTTACATATAATTACATCTTTTTATTCATGTCTGTTTACGAAGCAGTCATTAAAACGATGAAAATTAAGTGTTGGATTAATACACATTGAAAGTCAACAACTTAATAAGTAACTCTTACTGCTACACATTTTAACAGCTCAACATGCCTCAACCAGTTAATGGAACAACGAGGAACAACAAGATGCAGATCCGAGACAGAAAACGCTATCAGACAGCTACAGTGCCAATATGCTGTGCAAAACCAGAGTATTTTTAGAGGTGCAAATTGAAACCTTGCAATCTCGAACTGCAAGAACAGACATGGCAAGTCATGAGATGTAACACAAAGTTAACCAGATTTTTCGTTCTTGAAAAATGATCACACCCATATAATTGCAGCTTACATATCCACAGATGATAGCAATATCTCATTAGAAACACCTGTGGCCTCTGTAAACAAGTAGTAACTCCTTGGACTGGTATGGTGTATTTACCGTTTCACAGGTTCTGTCTGCACAAGGGCGGCATCTGTCATAGCCTTCATCCAGAGCTCCATTTCTTTCACAGTATCCGTGCAAAAGTAGTAAGTCCTCATATTTGGATGGGTTGCCTGATCAAAAATAATGGGGTAAATGTAACTGATCCGCACGTTTCTGTAAAAGATGAAAAAAGAGGGGGGAGTTTATGTTTTTGTACAACTTTTGATTAACTACTGAAGCAGAGTATAGCATGATAGTCCACTCATTTCACAGTTTTTCAACATGATTTGCTGAAATCATGTTAAGGGTGACTAAAACAATACTTTGTCAGCTACTAAAATGCTATTACGATGCACAGAACAGGGAAATTTGCAGATACAATATTTCAAAATTCACTCTTAAATCACGCAAGTGCCTCACCATTTTTAAGTATTTTATCTGGGTGCATGTTCAGCTATGCATGTAATAGCTGTCGAAGTAACAACCACCACAAACCAATAAGCTGAAAAAGCAAACTCAGTATGTGCTTACAAAAGCAAACCAAGATACATTAGGACCATGATCCCCCTGCAGGGATCCCACTAGGACTAGGGGCAGTTGTTTATTTGTTTAAATGGGATAGGTTCTGTAGTGTCTTGCGATATGAAAAAAACATTTTGGCTCCTAATGGACTCTGTAGAGCAGTGACGTAGGTGTCAGAACGCGATGCCATGAAAACTTGTCTTAAAATGTTGAGTTTGCAGTTACACATAGCAGAATAAGGACTAAGCTATGTGTGTGGTGTAGTCATTGGCGAGTACCCAAGCTGGCAAGATAGCTACAAGTGGTGACAAGATAGGGGATAAGTAACCCAAAGAATGACCGTGCTGACTCAGAGTTTGCTGTGGTCGAAGCAAACTGGTTGCAAGTGCCAAGTGTGTCGCTGTCGAAGAACTGAATTGACACTTCATGCATGTGGAGTCAAAGCTCAACTCCAGCTGCTGTAAAGCAAGTGAAGACAACTGAAATTAATGTATACGTTGATGGTCGAGAATCTGCTGGTCAAGCCATATATAAAGGTACCACGTTGCCATGCAAGAAAGTTGTAAATTAAACTGAGCAATACTGCAAAAGGTGATTAAGTACTGATGTAAGAAGTAGCACAGGCTGACAGGATAAGTGAGAAAGGAGTACATTATAATCGCAATTATCAGAGACTACATATGCGAAGCTTACGACCTCAGTACCAGGTGAGGAGACCCAATAAGAAGCAAAAGGGTTGCGCTTACTGAGCTGTCCGATACCTGAAGTAGCCAACCGCCAAAGTTGCCAGGTGATGGCTCAGGACAACTAAAGGTCTTGAGCAAGTGAAGGCCTCTAGTGGGGACTGGAGAGAAGGCCCCCCCTTTCCCAGATTGTCCATGCAGAATGTGGCTGGCCCAATGCAAGTCCTCAGCAATAGAACGAGTGATGCATACTCAAATGATCAGCAAAAGACACAATTGATGGACAAAATGCAGAACAAATCAAAACATTCACCCCCAGTCAAGAGATCTGGGTTAAATCCATCATTCTTTTGCTTACCATGCCACCCCAGTTTAGACCTGGCTATATGCATATCAGTCTTGACCCTGTGCCTCATGGGAACAGTCCAGCCCGAACTGCCAAGCCAGGTCCTCCCTGGACCGGAAACAAGCATCCTAGGACCGGTTTCAGAGTTTCACCCCTCTTCAGTCAGGATAGCTTGATTCCAGTGGCACAGTGAGCCCAGGACCCACGTCTGGGCATACCTGGTGCACTTAGGGCGAGAAAGCAAAAAAACTATGGATTTAGGCCCAGATCTCTGTACTGGGGTGAATGTATGAGATTGTTCTGCATTCTGTCCATCATATAGTTCTTTTTGCATTTGTCACCCCGAGTGGGACGGTTATGCTCAGACGTGGGTCCCGTGCTCTCCATGCAGCTGAAATCAAGCTATCCTGGCTGAAGAGGGGTGAAACCTCGAAATCAGTACTAAGATGCTTGTTTCCAGTCTGGTGAGCACCTGGCCTGGCAGTTCGGGCTGGACTGTTCCCATTGGGAGCAGGGTCAAGACTGATTTGCATATGGCTGGGTCCAAACTGGAATGGCATGGTGAGCAAAAAAAACAATGAATTTAGGCCCAGATCTCTGTACTGGGGTGAATGTATGACATTGTTCTGCATTCTGTCCATCAATAGTTCTTTTTTCAAATGATCAGCCGACAGGGGCAGAAAGAGCTCCACTCGCAAGGTCAGCCACTCCCATAACTTGATACCATGCGGGAGTCCTTTTTTAAACCACCACCACCTTTCTATACCACCAAAGTGCTTAATTTTGGCGTTAGATGGTTTGTGTGGATACAGACCTTTGATAATTTCATTGATGCACTTGTAGAGACTATAACAAAAAGATAATAAAAGAAGGAAGTTACACATTAATGAAAATGCTGCGTACTGATTGAGAAATTACATATTGTCAGTTTAAATATACGCTGAATCTCAAATTCAATCCAGTACCAAATGTTGATAATGAAAAACATTTTCAGTCAAGAATGCCAAAAATGTGGTGGAAATATTGTAGCAAGACTTGATACGCTCATCAAGCACTGCATGTTCAATGAATTTAATGATGAGGAAGCTATGCGACAGAGTTATTGATGGATACAAAAATGCTTAGAGAAATTTTTAGTCTGGAAGGAGCATTGATGGCTGGAATAGCTGAGGAGCATGCTGAAAGACAAGCTGCTGATATGGATGCTAGAAGTGCCTAGAGTGAATCAATCATGAGAATAAAAAGAACACTAAAGCAAAAGACTGAAGGACACAAAGTGTTGTCTACAAGTAAAAAGAATTTATGTTTTGGATGCGGATTTTCGTTTCCACACAAAGGTATATGTCCCGCCATTGGACAGATATGTAAAGGCTGCGGGAAAGAGAACCATTTTGCGACTATTTGTAAAGCGAAGAAAAAGCAAGAGCGCCACGGCGTAAAGACAAAATAGCCACCAGTCCAGAGGCAACGTTGAACCAGACCCCCAAGACCAAGCGCTGGCATCACTTAGCGAAGTTAATTGCCATCTAAATCATCATCGAACTGTCTGTCCGCCTCAATATCAAGAGAAAGTGAAAAAGACAGTTGCGCCATGTCAATGTTCATCTCATAGAAACGTTTGCATGTCGGACTGGCTGCATGTGAGGAAAAATGTCAGGCAAAGAAGAGTCTACATGCCAAAGTACCCAAGTCCTAAAAAATACTGTCCAAAAATTGCATTGGAAAATAAATGATTGCTCGATACCTTTCATCATTGACAGTGGTGCACTGACAAAAAGAATGCCTGAAGTGAAATACAATGAATTGTCTCCATTGCCTTGACCTTCGCCATCGAAAACCAAAGTGTATACCTGGGCTGCTTCGACGCCCATAAAAAAAAAAAGGTTCATTTGTAGCAACTCTGAAACACAAGAAAACTAAGGTGTAAGCACCCATCCATGTGCTTAGGGCTACAGCGGAAAGTAAGTGCCTGTCTGCTCAGTTTCAGTACCGCTGCTGATATGAGACCGATTTTTGTCAATTACAATATGAAGGCTCACCACAAAATAGTAAGGCAATTTCCTTCCTTATCTCATGTTTTGGGAAAGCTAAACACTATGAAAGTAAAGTTACACATTAATGAAGATGCCAGTCCTGTTGCTCAAAGACAGACGAGTTGCTACTCATTTACAAGAAGCGGTTGAAAAAGAACTTGAATCGTTACTTAAGCAGGACACTATTGAGCGTTTAACTAGTCCAACGACATGGGTTTCTCCCATAGCGATAGTGCCCAAAATAGACAAATGCGTTCATATGCGCCAATCCAACAAGGCAATTGAACGAGAACAACATCCAAGTCCACATACTGCTGACATAACGCAATTAAATGGTGCAAAGGTTTTCTCACACCATGATTTAAATAAAGGTTATCATTAGATGGAACTCAAAGGAGATTTCAGGTATATTACAACCTTTTCTACACATATCGAACGGTTTTGATATCAAAGACTCAGTTTTGGCGTGTCATCAGCTGCAGAACCTTTCCAAAATGTCATTGGATGTGTCATACAGCTGCTGTGAAAGCATTTGGATATAGTGTTGACCTATTGATTTTCAGAGCTACACAGAAGTATATAGCTTACTGACTGATGCAGGCCTGACTTCTGCGGCCATATCTTTGCTAATGGGGGTATGACAACTTATCCTGCTAAATGTTAAGCACTGTCAAATGCTGATACCCTACAACACGTTTCTATGATATGTACATTTCGTAGCATGGTCAGATACTGTTTATACATACAACACTTTTCTACAATAAGTGCTCCCTTAAGAGCTTTAATGAAGAAACATGTTTCATTCAAGTGATCACAAGAATGTGGGAAAAGTTTCAAGAAAATCAAACAAGCCATTGAAAGCGCTACTGAAATGGCCTTATTTAATCCAAAGTTTCATACAGAGGTTGTTCTTGACCCAGCCCCATCGGGTTAGGCACTATCCTGGCAAAGCACAGCAGACACCCCCAAGCTCGAAGGCATATTGTGGCATATGCCTTAGAGGTTTGTTCCAAACAGAATGTGCTTAATCTCAAAAAGAGAAAGAAAGTTTGGCTGTGGTATGGGCTTATGAACATGTCCATGTATTCCTGTATAGAAAGCCTTTTATGGTGGTATCTGGTCACTAAGCTTTATTGATTATCTTTGGCAATCCAAAAGCCAAGATGTCTCCTCTCATTGAACGGTTGGGACTCCGATCACAGAAGTATGATTTCACCACTGTACATTGTCCAGGGAAGGATCAAAACCCTGCTGACTAATTTTTCAGAGTGCCTATACAACATCAATGTACTCCATCCAAGACGGGAGAAGCCTACATTAATTTCACTTTAAAGCCAAATACGCCAGCTGCCATTTCGTTAGCCCAGATCATCACTGCCACGAACCATGATAGTAACATGCCGAATTTGAAAGATATTATTACACATCAGTTGTGGAACCGACATGCTCAACCTCTCACCAGTGATGGTGAATACAAAAAGTACAAACATGTTAGAGATGTACTGTCTATAACTCAGGAAGGAGTTATACTGTGAGGACAGAGGTTCCTAATTTCAGAGAGTTTAAGCAGAAAATAATTGGAGTTTGGTTTCCATATTTAGATGAGTGTTGAAAAGGAACTCAAGGCATGTCACGTATGTAACTGCCTCTCTACAAAAATTACTCAATATACTCTTACCATGTCAGAACACCCTAAGCCGTTAAACAGTCGAGAATTCAAGGAATTTCAGGAGCATCTGATTGTAAAGCATCAGAAGAGTATACCTTTGTGGCCACAGGCCAACGTACTTGAGCATTTTATGAGTACTCTAAGGAAAGCAGTACAACATGCAACTCTTGAATGACTCAGTAAGCAAAATGTTTTGAATTCCACCGTACGAGTCTATTGATGAACACCTCACTCGACCACAGGCAAAAGTCACGCAACTCTGATGTTTGGGAGAGCAATGACAACCAAGTTTAACACAATAGACAAACAAAAGAGAAGGATGTGAGAATACAACTCGAATGAAGGACATGGCTAATAAGGAAGCGATGAAAGCCTATACTGACCAGAGGCGACATGCAAAAAACACTGAGCTTAAGACGAGATCTAGTGATCGCCCGCCAACTGCAAAGGCGAAAATCTGATGCTCCATATGATGTTGCACCTTTCCACGTTGTGTTCCCCAAAGGACATATGGCGACTGCCCAGTGTACTGGAAAGTCTATTACCCAAGACTATTCTCACTTTTGGCATTTGATTAATTTGTCTTCTGATCAAAATGATGAAAGAAAGACTGAACCTGAAAACCCAGTGACTGCTGTTACTTCTTCACCATCTTCAAAGATCTGACAATGATTGTATATATATTTGTTGATTTGCAAAAAAGTTTTTTTTTTTTTTAAATAAACAGCTGGGGAGATATTTTGCCTTGCAATATTTTATGACGGAACCCATTTGGCTCCTAACGGACTCCGTAGAGTTGTAAGGTAGGTGCCAGAGCACAATACCATAACAAAAAAGTCCGTTTGCAGTCACACGCAACAGAATAAGGACATGTAATACTAAGCTTTGTGTGTGGTGTGGTCATTGCCAGGTAACCAGGCTGAGAAGATGCTATAGGTTCGTTTCCCATGTCAATGAGGCTGACCCCCTCCAGGGGGCATACATTCTTTGCTCAGCATGACCAATGGGCCAGCACAATTGAGTCACTGATTAAAGTGTGACTGATGGCATTCAATGTCTATATAAGGGCTTCCAGCTAGACGTCTTCATCCATTGTCGCCTCACTGCTACACCTCTTCATTCATTACCGAGTCATTCATGTTTGTATTCACATTTGTAAAAGGCCCACTATAGCGTACAGCATCGGTCAATGGGCAGCCTACTTCGTGCCATTGTCTAACTGAACTGTGATGGCATTTGAGGTTTATTGGAGGAGCTTACATCCATCCATCTGGATCCATTAGTGTGTCATTTACATGTCTTTGGTGCACTAAGGCATACAGTATGGAGCAAAGGGTCATCCACTGGACAACTTCACAGTGAGTGATGGCTTTCTGCTCTTTCACAAGGAACAAATCCTCACACAAATGAGTCACCTTCTGTGGCAGGGTCCACTATGAAAATGTATTTTACGGAGAGCAAAACAATTTGCCTTTCAGTTTGCCTTATTGTGTCTGCTACAGTTTGACGTAATGTTTAACTTTATTTTCTCTCGTGGGTTTTCTATTGAATCTGGTGAATGAGACCTATGGACAGATAATCCGCTTTGTTTAATAATTTGACCAATTGTTTTTGTGGTCTCCACTACTTTTGTGCTACACTCTAACTTGCACAGCATTACAATCTCATTTTAGCTCATATTAGACAGTATTCTTAGTGCATTAACATTTCTACGAGTACCTCTGAATTCTACCTAGCACACAGTATTTGATGAGATGGTGTCTCATTGGAGGACTGCTACTAAGGCCCGAACTCAAACAATGAAGGCAGGCTCTGATATTGAGATTCCTTCTAAGAGAGTAGGTTCATGGATCACAATTTGGAAGTGATTTTTCAGTTTGTGCACCAAGCAATTTTGCATGATGAACAGTTTGAGGGAGCAAGCACGTGCCTCATTCTGGAGCACACTAGTGGATTCCAACTTCACTTGGGGAATTGGAAAAAATGGTGCTGCCTTAGCCTGCTCAACTCTACTCCACCCAGTGTTGCTGCACTTCTTCCGGAAAATAGGCAAACCAGTTGTCTGGGACAGGAATGGATGAAAACTGACCATATTAAGTCAAAATGTTTTTTTTCATGTTCCTTGGTTTGGCCCATTCTTGTCTCGGGTAGGAGGCCCAGCCACAGAAGTTGGGTACAATTTTAGTAGAGGGGGAAGCGCGAGAACGCTGGGTGGTAGCAATTTTGTTACTGTCCACAGATTTTGTAACTTTCCTTCACAGAAATGTATGATTGTTGCCAAAGTTTGAGGTTCGCAAGGTATTCTGGAAAAGAAAATCTAGTGGTATCCAAGATAGTCTCACTATTTGGACTCCCCTGGATATCCCTTGTTCACATATGTCCGTAAATTGTGTCTAAAAGTAACAATAATTTGCACCCTTGCCATGCACTGCTAATTACCTCACATATTACATCACTCATGACATGGACTATAACATCATTAATAACATGGTAGTAACATCTAAAATTACATCATTAATGACAACACTATGCATGGGAAGGGTGCGAGTTTATTACTCTAGGGCACGATGTATAGGTACTTGAGGTAACTAAAACCGTTGAATTTTGGTGGTTTTATTAGTTTATAATGGTACATTTTAACTGCCACTTTACCTAATTATAAAATCCCTTTAATCTTTGCATACCCATTGAAAAATGTATGCAATAATGAATAGCAAATGTATGATCTAAATGTATGCAACTCTAGAAATATCTATAGAATCAAGACATTCATCATAAAAGCTGCTGCATTCCTTTTGCAGAAACGTGCTGCAGGCAATCGACTTTGGATGACCGGTATATCACTTATCTGCTTCGAAATGGACGGTTTATAGGAAGCAAAGCTTGAGCACATCGCTCTACAGTTTGTAGAGAGGTGCTGCACTTTAAATGTGTTTTTATCCTTTCTAGGTAATACCCTAAGTCTTTCTTAACATTTAAGTTAGCAAGGGAACGATTTGGTTAATGTGAAAACCAGAAATAACCTTGGGCAGAAAAGATGACCGAGATCTCAGAACCACACTTATGAATTGTATGAATGCAAAGCTCCTGAGCTCACCCGCCCTCCTGGTTGAAAATAAAGCACTGGTGAGGTAACATACAGCCAAAATGCTGGGAAGAGCCTTTATTCTAGGTTCAAAAGAGCCCAGCTCTAATTCAGACAGCTACATTTTCCATTGTCAAAGAGCGGAATGCATCCTAACTAGTAAGACTTTTTTAGGCTTTTCAGGAAATCTTTAATTATTAAAATACTGAAATGGGATACCTGAGATGGATTTCTGAAGTATGCAAATAAAGGAACATTGGACGGCTAAATAAGTCCAGTATAAAACGAACTTGGCACATTCTTGGGTCAACTTGCTTTTTAGGTCTCGGCTAAAAGACGCGCGTAAGCGCGTCTCCGCCGAGATCTTATGTCAGGGACTATGCTTCCCAGGAGACAGCCTTGGTCACGCGCATTGCCTCTTCAAGGAGGCGATTTCCGCTGGCCACGCGCTCGCGAACGCGCTCAGCTGCTGTCTCCTGGGAAGCAGCTACACCACACGCGCATGCGCAGAAACAGCGACAGACACACACGAGCGCTCATGCACGCACGCACCCACACATACAGCGAACCCACCCCCCGGCGTCGCATGCATACACACACACACACACACACACACGTGCACCGAGCATCCCCCCCCACCCCTCCGTTGTCGCACCCCTCCCCTCCGCCGTCGCACCCCGCCCCCCACCTCTCCGCCGTCGCGCACACACACGCAGACATACAGGCATTCTCTCTCTCCCCCCCCCCCCCCCCCCCGCTCACCGGTCAAAGGCCCTCCGGACACGCAGACATACAGGCATTCTCTCCCCCCCCCCGCTCCGCTCACCGGTCAAAGGCCCTCCGACCGCGGGGCTCTCCCTCGGTGCTCCTCCAGGCACTCCGTGGGCGCGGGCTTCACAAAACGGAAGTCCCGCCCCACGATAGGTTTCGTTTTCTCAGTCCCGCCCCACGTTAGGTTTCGCTTGCAGCTCGTTGGGTATAAAAGCTTGTCGATCCAAGTGTGTGTGTATTGCATATGTTATCCCTTTTTACAACAAACCTTGACCTCACCAGAGATTCGTAATTGTCCAAACATTCCTCTATCTTGGTTAGTTTTTGTGTAATAGGAGATAGCAAGGTAGTTAAAATACTCTCAAATGTCTTCCACTGTTCTAAATCACAGTTCGAGTTAATACCATTTCCCGCTGCATAATTGGTATCACCATCAACCAAATCGGCATTAATTATAGGACTGCCCTCCTCGGGTGAGACACTGTCACGGGTTTTGTTCGACCTTGCCACTTTTGCTCTACAAGGCTCTACAAGGCCTTTGTGGTCCTCCTCCCCGCTTCCTTTTTACTGCCGGTTCCAGAGTTAATCATTTGGTAGAGGTTTTTTTATTTGGGGATGTGGCAGATGCACGTGTAGAGACGCTGGCTGTAATGTTACTTTGGGTCAGTGGCGATTTTGGGGAATCCTCTAGTGTTCCAAGGGGATATGGAACTTCAACGCCAACCTCAATATTAGTCGATGGTATAATAATGATTACATCTTGATGAGCTGGCGAGCGAGCTGTAGCTATAGTCCCTAGGGAAGATCTCCTATTTAATAACTGGACCAGAGACAACAGATGCTCGGTACAGAGGTCCCCTAAGAATAAACTGATCAAGCGTCCCCACCACGCTGCCACCATGAGAAGTACCTAGGTATTTCCTTTCCTGTTTGCTCATCTTTAATAACTTAAGTGAACTTAAGCCAACTGGCAATGCAGAGTAGTGAGTAGTGAGTGCAGAGTGGTAATGCAGAGTAGTGAGTGCAGAGTAGTGAGTGCAGAGCAGTGAGTGCAGAGCAGTGAGACCAGAGCAGTGAGTGCAGAGCAGTGAGTGCAGAGTAGTGAGTGCAGAGTAGTGAGTGCAGAGTAGTGAGTGCAGAGTTGTGAGTGCAGAGTAGTGAGTGCAGAGTAGTGAGTGCAGAGTAGTGAGTGCAGAGTAGTGAGTGCAGAGTGGTAATGCAGAGTAGTGAGTGCAGAGTAGTGAGTGCAGAGTAGTGAGTGCAGAGTAGTGAGTGCAGAGTGCAGAGTAGTGAGTGCAGAGTGCAGAGTAGTGAGTGCAGAGTGCAGAGTAGTGAGTGCAGAGTGCAGAGTAGTGAGTGCAGAGTAGTGAGTGCAGAGTGCAGAGTAGTGAGTGCAGAGTGCAGAGTAGTGAGTGCAGAGTGCAGAGTAGTGAGTGCAGAGTAGTGAGTGCAGAGTAGTGAGTGCAGAGTAGTGAGTGCAGAGTAGTGAGTGCAGAGTAGTGAGTGCAGAGTAGTGAGTGCAGAGTAGTGCGTGCAGAGTAGTGAGTGCAGAGTAGTGAGTGCAGAGTAGTGAGTGCAGAGTAGTGAGTGCAGAGTGCAGAGTAGTGAGTGCAGAGTGCAGAGTAGTGAGTGCAGAGTGCAGAGTAGTGAGTGCAGAGTGCAGAGTAGTGAGTGCAGAGTAGTGAGTGCAGAGTAGTGAGTGCAGAGTAGTGAGTGCAGAGTAGTGAGTGCAGAGTAGTGAGTGCAGAGTAGTGAGTGCAGAGTAGTGAGTGCAGAGTAGTGCGTGCAGAGTAGTGCGTGCAGAGTAGTGCGTGCAGAGTAGTGCGTGCAGAGTAGTGAGTGCAGAGTAGTGAGTGCAGAGTAGTGAGTGCAGAGTAGTGAGTGCAGAGTGCAGAGTAGTGAGTGCAGAGTGCAGAGTAGTGAGTGCAGAGTGCAGAGTAGTGAGTGCAGAGTAGTGAGTGCAGAGTAGTGAGTGCAGAGTAGTGAGTGCAGAGTAGTGAGTGCAGAGTAGTGAGTGCAGAGTAGTGAGTGCAGAGTGCAGAGTAGTGAGTGCAGAGTGCAGAGTAGTGAGTGCAGAGTGCAGAGTAGTGAGTGCAGAGTAGTGAGTGCAGAGTAGTGAGTGCAGAGTAGTGAGTGCAGAGTAGTGAGTGCAGAGTAGTGAGTGCAGAGTAGTGAGTGCAGAGTAGTGAGTGCAGAGTAGTGAGTGCAGAGTAGTGAGTGCAGAGTAGTGAGTGCAGAGTAGTGAGTGCAGAGTAGTGAGTGCAGAGTAGTGAGTGCAGAGTAGTGCGTGCAGAGTAGTGCGTGCAGAGTAGTGAGTGCAGAGTAGTGAGTGCAGAGTAGTGAGTGCAGAGTGCAGAGTAGTGAGTGCAGAGTGCAGAGTAGTGAGTGCAGAGTAGTGAGTGCAGAGTAGTGAGTGCAGAGTAGTGAGTGCAGAGTAGTGAGTGCAGAGTAGTGAGTGCAGAGTGCAGAGTAGTGAGTGCAGAGTGCAGAGTAGTGAGTGCAGAGTGCAGAGTAGTGAGTGCAGAGCGCAGAGTAGTGAGTGCAGAGCGCAGAGTAGTGAGTGCAGAGTGCAGAGTAGTGAGTGCAGAGTGCAGAGTAGTGAGTGCAGAGTAGTGAGTGTGCAGAGTAGTGAGTGCAGAGTAGTGAGTGCAGAGTAGTGAGTGCAGAGTAGTGAGTGTGCAGAGTAGTGAGTGTGCAGAGCAGTGAGTGCAGGTGCAGAGTGGTGTGTATTGGCAATGTAAATGACAATGCCATTTATTTAAGATTTAAAGAAAAAAAAGAAATGTCATGAGCAATGCCAATTGCTCTACCTTTAATGATGCCGAGACCATTGCATTGCAAATGCTTGTTTTAACACCAGTTGAGAACCTCTTCCGCTTAACAGAGTAAAAAATACATTTGTAAGGGTGTTTTGTTTCCTTTAAGAACATCCCACGGTCCTCTGGGAAATCTAGGTGGCAGTACTGCAAGTACTCTGTTGCCAGGCAGTAAATCTCAGCAATGGTAGGCCAGGGAGCATGAGAAAGTCCAGCATTATGGAGTGGAGATCTAAACCTGCACAAAAGATTCATGTGAGGTCAAAAGGATACGCGTAATAGATCCAGGTTTTTTCACCACCTTGCATATTTTCAGATGTAATATTCCTTTGGCTATAGAAGGCACAGAGAAAAATATGGAGAAATTGTCTTGACTAGTCTATGAAAAGGACGATCCCTTTCAAGCGACGCTACAAATAGTTAGATTCATAATCCGGGCATTTTGTGTTATATTCGTCAGCAAACACATTAAGATCAAAGACTTAAAGTCTATGTGGACCTCTTTACTGTTTACCACCCACTTCTGCTCTTCTAAAAGGTGTCTGCTGGGCTTTTTTCGCTTTGGAGTTATGAAGACCTGGGGAAGGGGGAGAGGGAAGTGGTAAAGCGGATGAACTCCTGTGATGTGAATGTTCCATGTTAGAGTCGGTGCCAGATTATCCGAGCCACTCTCTGTACAGTACTGGACCTTCCTGCTTGTTGAATTAAAGTAGTATTGTGCTTCTGCTGTCTGTCAGTTCCAAGATGGTACCCGAGAGGTATTTCTTTTTTATTCAGAAATAGGAGTATGATTTTTGATCGTTCAAGGCCAAATTAAATGCCTTATTTTTAGCTAGGTCCTCAAAAACATAGGTGGAATATTGGGTTTTTGACAGTTCTGCATATTGGCTGGCAATCACTAATTAGTTTTTTTCTCTGTCACACTGGGAGGAGAGGCTCAGACTCTGCAGCTATTACACCTTATGTAGCATTTAATGTACACCTTCTGAAAATCTTGCCTCTTCACTGGAGCCACAGTCATCGGGGGTTCTTACTCTGGACTTCACCTCTAGTATCTTGATATTTACATGTCTATTCATGGAGTTTCCAGAAAACATGAAAATACTAAATCTTTCTGTGGCGTGAGAGGTAAGGAGCAACCAGGAACACAGGCAAAATAATTAGCAGAAAACCTGGATATTCTCCCCCTTATATTTACAAGATGGTCTGAAGTAGCCACCCCTCCATCCTTTTAAGCAGATACTGAGAACACTGATACAAGAGTTCCAAATGATCTGCAATGGCATAAGAACTGGGCATGAGCAAAATGGTGGAGATGTCTGCCAAATATTCTTTCCCATTGAGTTCTTTCAAAAATCAGTTTTCTTTGGTGGTGCACACAAAGCTTTTAATCCTTTTTCTACATCCAAAAGTTGAATTTCTCCGATAGAATTAAGAATTTTATTTTGAACCTTACTTTTTAAATTTTCTTATACTGCCTCTTCTTGGCTGGAACACTAGAGTATAGTATTAGTACCTGGATAATAGGGAGATGTCTTGTCTTGCTTGAGAAATTGGTTGAAAAGATTCAAATATGATCAATGGTTGTAAGGAAACAGGTAAGGCATCCATGCTGAACATTCTGGCTGCTCTGTTAATTTTCTTGTTGAAACAATGCACATTCTCCACAGGTGAACTGAAACAAAGTAAATATCCCAGTCCGTAGTGAACCCACCAACCCTACCTCTATACTGAGGAGACTCACTATGTGCTTTTGTTCATGGAATAGAGATGGGTTACCTAAAAGAATTTTTTTATTTTTTTTAATTTTTTTACAACATAAGAGTGACTCAAAAGTGCTATACAGAAAATTCACCAAAGCAACCAAAATCCCAAAGCAACAGAAAAAAACTCAATTTATAAGCAAAGAGAATTAACCAGAGGATATTTTAGATGGAAAAAAAGGAATCTTATTTCTTAAAAGAACCCTCACTCACCAACCTGGTGGTGACATGCTTCATCATTGGGTTCCACTGAAGGAATCAATGTCCCCCTAGTGTGCTACAACGCCTGCTTTGCAGCGGAGCTGATTATGATGGAATAGTATGTAGTGCTCAAGTGAAGTGAGTGTGAATTATTTAAAAGATAACAGCTGTTCCCTAAATAATTATATTCAATGGTCAGTTGGTATCATTAAAAACTTGTGAACAGGACACGCATTGCTCTATTATTTGAACCAGTGTGTCCTTAAAAGGTGTAGGTCGACATGTTTCAGCTGTTTTGACGCTCTATTCAGCTCAGCTTTCTTCAGGACCAAAACAATTATCCCCGGTGGTCCACACACGCTAAGGCGTGTCCTATCCGTGAGGATATTAAATGTGAGAAAAATATGAAAAACACTCACGGTACTATCCGTGTGGGCACTCCTAGGACTCCCCAGGGGCCAAACAACACAATTGTGAAATGCATTCACCATGGGCTTACGGAGGGGGTAAATCTTCACGTTGGCTTCGATTTGGTCTCCAACGGCTCCCCACCTTTGACCTAATCAGTACGCGTCCGTAGCCCGAATTACCTAAAAGAAAACCATATGTGTACAGTGATCACATGTAGAAAGGTCCTGACTGAGAGATCTGTCTCAAGCACTCTTTTGTAGGACTTTTCTTTTTCGGCCTATTGGGTCTGTGCTGCTTCACCATAAGTATCAAAATTTATTGTTTCCTGTGGCATCTGCATTCCTTGAAGATCTTCTGCAGACTCAGGAGTGGAAGGCCTTAGCTTTGAGAGCTGGGGAGCTTGAAACACATCCCCTTAGACCCGAACAGGCAGGAGATCCAAAGCTGAAGCCTCTCCCAGATCTAGAGGATGTGAGTTGCTAATTATTAAGCTGATGTCCACCCAAATGGAGGCAGAGTATATACCCTTTGTTGAGTGCACTGGCAGCAGACACCTGATTTAAAGTGATGTCCTCAATGTTGAAAAGGATTGAGATGGTGAAGGGTACCTCAATGTCAAACATGTGCACTACCAACTAAGGGAGGAGTCACCAACATACAAAAGACTCTCCAAGAGAAAAACAAAGTGCAATCATCCGAGCCCAACACCAGATGGCGATCTATTCATAATGTACCATCTGCAGCCCATATGCCTCGAACATTATTTTACAAAAAATAAAATCAATATATGTAACCAAAAGTTGTCCTTAGTAGCCGGAACAACGTAACAGGAAAGAGGTGTGGGGATCTTTTTCTGTGCAGACAGCTCAGGGAGGGGGGAATTCATTGCCTCAGGAGATCAGATCACTTCCAGACAATCTCAAGTTTAGGAAAATACTGGTGATTGTTCTATATAATGCTCCTAAACTCGAATTTAAAACTAGGTCAACTGGAGCATCATGTAGTTTGAATGATGTGGTCGGTACCCAGAATTCTGAAGCCATGAGGACAATGTGCAGCACTAAGTTCAGACAATATAACATAAAAGGTGCGTTTTGGAGCTAACACAAGTGCAGCTTTATTGTGCTGCTTATCAATGTAAAAAGGAGAATCATATGATAAAGAATGTATAGCAATGCCAATCGATTCAAAGCCAGAGTGATCAAGGTCAGGATCATTTTGTATCTCATGTTTCCAGTTCTTTGTATCACATTATTACACAATTTAGTTCCATGTTAGTTATGAAAGGTTAGATATGTATTGTGCAGAGGCAGATCAATGCTAAACAGTTGCTTTGAAACATACAGTTGTATTGCTAGTTTTAAGAGAGATTCTGTGCTGTATGACGGTTGACCGGTATTCTATGATTTATTGTAGAAAGACAAATTGTGATGTGGGAGATTGATATACCCTTTGCTGATATGGTGAAATATAAGTAACTATGTGGCATCTGATTGAGGGTTGCAAAATGTGCTCCACTGGATCGACTAAGATGCCCAATGTGGTGAAAGAATCCACGTACTTAACTTTAACATTGTTTTGGCAGCCTGAAGCTCTTCTGCAATTCACAAGTAGTGCATTATTCCACGATCTACTGGTTCCGTTGAACATTTTTTCAACTATATTAAGTTTGTTCTTTTGAGCCTCATCATAGGTGGAGTCAGAAGCACTCACTATAATGTTGATGTCTGTCTTAGGCCCACAATGCCGAAATATATGAAAACTGTATTTTAGAATCACATGTTTGCAATACAATGTTGATGCTTACTAATGTTGTTTAGTGACAAATTTCCTTTGAAGGTCATTGCTGACAATTTCTTTCTTGTGGAATGCATTTTTGGTTTACCTCTAACATGTATGTATTGTTAGCAATTTCATTTGCTTTGCCCAACACTAAAGGACATGTGCAACAAAGAAGTGTTTTGATCACATGATGCTAACTCTCTTGAAAACAGTACACAATGGACCTCCTTGCAACTAATATGTGCAACAACCTTTAACTGCCTTAGTTGGCTTCTTTAAAAAAGGAAGGTAACTGCACAGTTTGATTTACATGAAAAGGTAACCCTACCTTTCGAACAAACCTCTGGTATGTTCTCATAACCACCCTTTCCTTACAAAAAACATAAGCTTGAATCTTCTACCTTTAATACCTGCAGTTCACTAACTGTTTTTATTGATGTGATCACTTCCAGTGATGATATCATCAATGTGAGATGTTTTAAAGTTATTTTGCTTATGATGCAAAGTGTGCTTTGGTACCACATACGGAGGATACATTGGGGGAAATGCTTTATAATAAGCACTGCAAACACTTGTCTTTCTTGTGCACTCAGTGTTTGCTGCAAATAACCAATAATTATACTATCAGCAATATATAACGAAATCCACAAACTAATACATACATTAGATATCAGTGAATGAAAGATTAATTAGTTAGATGAACTATATCACTGTTCTTGAAACATAAACTAGTATTTCTTAACCACCGGGAGCCAGACAATTAATTGTCTTGCCGCACTAATAATGGCTATGTACTTTACTGAAAGACGTAAATGATCAAATGCTACAACTTCAGGAAACAGACGCCAACTGGATTTTGTGGTTCTGTTTGGAAGAAATCACAGTTACATTGACAGCATGCCCAATGACTTATTTAATTCCGTGTTTTTTTGAAATAGCTTTTTTTTAAAAAGTTTTGCATACAGGAATAAAATGATCAGTACATTGCAGAGTATAATATCAGTAGTGATAAGAAGAACATGCATATCAAACCAAGCGTAAACAATAGCAGCTTTTGATGTAAATGGACATGTCATTGATTTATGCCTGCAATGCTAAGTCAAATGTGAACAAAAACCGCGATTTGCAATATTAGAAGACAACTTCTCTCAAAGAAACTGAGATGTCGTATGTGACAACAACGCCAGCGGCAGCCATCGAAGGTTAATCGTTAACACAGACATTTGTACCAAAACTCGCGTCTAGCTGACCCCCTCAGGAACAATACCGTTTTCAGTCTTTATTGTTGATTGGATCTTTTCTTGGCAATGTATTCCCTATACGGGCCCCAAATGTTCACTGGTAGCGACGAGCTAGGAATCAGAATGGAGTATTCTTCGCAATTAACGTTACAGAATGCCAAACTACTAAGCCATGCTCTCAGTGTTGAGGATCCCTTGCTGCCCCATAACAGAGCAACATCCCTCTTGGCCAACAAGGAAGCCCAACGCTGCTAGTTTCCTGACTGTCCAAGGGAAACTGGCCACGTAACCCAGCAATGCGATCTCAGGGGTGGGTATTAGCTGCATGGAGAGTATGTCGCCTAATGTGGTATGTATCAAGGACCAGTATTGGTGTATTTTAGGGCATGTCCAAGAGAGGTGGGCAAAATCCGCAAAAGGAGCACCACATTTCTGACAGTGGTGGGCCTAGTGGGGTCAATTCTGTGTGAACGTATGTCTTCATGCATAGACAGGAGGTGACGATGGACGGGACAGCTAACTATCTGGCGAGAGGCCTTTCAGACCACTCGCCGCTGTTGGTGTCGGTAGGCGCGTCTACAGACGGGAGGGAGAAGACGTGGCGACTGTCTGCCTGGGACATGTCCAACAAGACAATCCTCAAGGGTGTCAGGGCGGACCTCCGGGTCTACCTGGCTGAAAATGAAGGATCAGTGGACTCGGCGGTGACCATATGGGAGGCGCTGAAGCCGGTAATGAGAGACAGGATAGCCGCCCGACTTAGGGATGAGAGGAAGAGAGTACAGGAAGAGGTAGGAGGGGTGGAGAGGACCATAGTGGAGCTAGAAGAGGAGCACTTGCGTACTAAGGACCCAATGGCCCTGCGTAAATTGCTGGACAACCAAAAACTATATAAGGAATTGGTCACGGACGAGGCCAAAACCCAAAATCTGGCGACCCTACATAGGCTATATGATGTGGGGGATAAGTCGGGCAGGCTCCTGGCATGGCTTGGCCGTAAGGAGAGGGCGGAGCGCTGGGTGGATAGCATCATGGATCAGCAGGGAGGACTAATCTGCTCGGACCCCCATATCGCGAACGTGTTCGCAGACCACTATAGGAGTTTTTACGAGGCCCAACCTTTGGGAGACCAGACGGACGCGTTACGGTACTTGACTGAAGTCGAGCTCCCAGTCGTGGACTCTGAGGCCTTACCGGCCTTAGAGGCCGACATTTCCCTGGAAGAAGTTCGAACAGCCATCGCACGGTTAAAACCTGGAAAGGTACCGGGCCCAAATGGCTTCCCACCGGAGTTCTTTAAGGGTACCAGTGACATAGTGGCCCCCCGCCTACAGCAACTCTTCATCACGGCGTTCCATGAGGGACACCTACCGGCAGACCTCACATTGGCGACCATAGTCCCTATCTACAAGGCAGGAAAGCCACGGGAGGAGTGTGCCTCACACCGACCCATATCCCTCCTGAACATAGAGGCGAAGCTCTTGGCCTCTATTCTGGCAGTACGGCTGAGGGGGGTGCTCCCTGACCTGATACATTTGGACCAGACGGGATTCCTGCCGGACAGGGCGACGAAACTCAACCTAAGGCGGGCACATAACTGGATACAAGAGGTGGGGGACAGGGAGAGACCACACTGGTTTCTTTCCTTGGACGCCGAAAAGGCCTTTGATTCAGTTCACTGGCCGTTCTTGGATGCCACACTACAGAAGGCCGGCCTTGGCCCAAACTTCCGTAAGTGGATCTCCCTGCTGTATGACAACACGCGTGCTAAGGTCAGAGTGAATGGGAGGCTCTCTTGGGAGTTTCCGATCAGAAGAGGTACTCGTCAAGGGTGTCCCCTCTCGCCGCTATTATTTACATTGGTCATTGAGGTACTGGCGGCCAGGATCAGGCAACACCCTAGGATTTCGGGGTTTAGGATATCGGAAACGGATGAATCACAAGAGAAGATGACGCTGTATGCGGACGATGTCCTCCTGTACATCACTACCCCAGAGGTAACGGTTCCCGAAATATTCCAGGAGCTGGAGTCCTACGGCCGCCACTCGGGATACGCCATCAACTGGCATAAATCAGTGTTATACGACCCTCGGGGAACGGTGGTGGGGGGAGCGCTCCCTGAGAAACTGGTGGTGTCCCTAGATGGGTTCCAGTACCTGGGGGTGTACCTTACGAGGGACAGGCAACGGTCCAGACAGGCGAACATAGAAAGGATTATGACGAACACCAAGGCGGACATGGACAGGTGGCGTCAGCTCCCCCTGACGCTTCTTGGCAGGGCGGCGATTTATAAAATGATTGCGCTGCCTAAATATCTGTATGCTCTACAAAATGAGTACTACCAGATACCGGACGCCCTAATTCGTAAAATGCATGCGGACCTCCGGGCCTTCGTTTGGCTGGGGAAACAGCCCAGGATCGCACTCTCCACCCTACAACGCCACCAATACAGTGGCGGTATCTCCCTGCCTAATTTGGAGGCCTATTACTGGGCGGAGCACGTGTCACCCATAAACGAGTGGCTGCATGCACCGGCGGACCACCCCACGTATGCACTCGAACGGGCAAAAATGTCCTCCTCCACTCTGTGGAAGTACTTATACGGGGCAGCGAACACCTCGTCCTTGCTACCGGCCTCAACTATTACCCTCCGGGCCTGGAAACTGGCCATGAAGCGCACGGGATGGGATAAAAAGCCGACCCGCCAAACCCCACTCTGGCACTGTAAGTGGATGACCGAACTGTATGGCCTCCCTGGATTCCAGCGTTGGGATGACATAGGCATTTCGACGATAGGAGACGTCATCGCAAAAGGGGTCTTGAAACCCTTCGCGGTGCTGGAGAGGGAGTTTGGGCTGCACAAATCGCAACATTTTAAATATATCCAACTACGCCATGCATGGAGGGCGCAGAACCTGCAACTGGAGGGGATAAAGGACTTTGCCCCCTTGGAGGGCAGATTGCTGCAGGAAAAGATACCGAACAAGGCGGTTTCATTAACCTATAAGACCCTCACAAATAACATGCTGGGGGACCTGGCGAGGCTTCGGTCTGCTTGGGAGGGTGAGGTTGGCCCCGTAGAAGACAGACTGGGAATTAATACTAATGCATCCCAGGGAGGTGGCAATCAAATCCCGCCTCCGCCTCATCCAATACAAAATACTACACAGGGCTTACTTTGACAGGGTTAGGCTCTATAAAATGGGGAAGACCACGGATGACAGGTGTCTGAGATGCGGGCAAGGGGGCGGAGACTTCTATCATACTCTGTGGACGTGTGATAGGATACAGGCCTATTGGTCCCTTATCTTTACTGAACTACGGGAAGTACTTGAGGTACCGTTAGAGCAGGACCCGAAAATGGCCATCCTGGGCATGACCAATGATGTGGATTTACCCAGACCACAACTGGCTTTTCTGACATTGGCGCTGGTTGTGGCAAAGCGCGATATTGCACGTTATTGGGGTGCGGGGAACATACCTGAGATAGAGGAATGGAGGAGGGGACTGGACATTTACATGGCTGCCGAAAGGGTGACGTACAAGGCGAGAGGCTGCCCCAGGAAGTTTAAAAGAGTATGGGCAAAGTGGAGGTACTACCACGGACTAGAAGGGGGCCGGGGGGGGGGGCACGTTGAGATCGCCCAGCACTGTTGAAGAGGGAGGAACAGGGGTGACTATGTGAGATAATGGAAGGGGAAGGAAGGAGCATGATGCACAATTCACCGGCTACTGTTACCACACTGGGGGGGGGGCCCCGGGAAGGGGGGGGAGGTGAAGGAAGGACACACGGAAACACTGCTATATGACTGCTCAGTTAAGTTACAGTAGGAGTGGCAGTTCCAAGCCACTTACCTGAGTTCTTGTGGGGTGGGGGGAGGGGGGAGGCGTTGATAGTTGGAAATAGGAACTGTTGGAAGGAGAGGGGTTTAAAAAAAAAAAAAAAAAAAAAAATGCTGCAGATATCAGAATGGCCGGAAAAGGGATCGTGTTTTTTATACTGCAGAACTACTTATGATTGACTCTTACTGTGATCCATGGGATGAGACCCGCTGAGGGCTGTAGAAGTACAAGGTATGATGGCCATTGTAATACGAACAATGATCTTGATGCTTACATCCTAATGTCTATGGAACTGTGTCAATGCCGATTGCATCATCTGTATGACTGCAAATAAAAAAAATTTAAAAAATAAAAAAGAAAATTGTGTGAACGTGCCGGTGTATGATACATTCTGTGAAGAAACTTAAAATGAATACATTTATGCCTACTGTTTAAAGAGATCTCATTTGTTGCCCTACAGCACTGTTCCCATTGGCCATCAGGAATGGGCCTGCCCAAATCGACCTCCCAAGCAGCACGCACCTTAATGTCAGAGATAGGCATGGATGCACTACATAACTTGTATAATTTAAAGACCAAATGTGCACCGGTGGGATTCTGAAGGAGCAGCGTCAACAGTGGGGTCGGTTCAGGGTCCATTGGGAATGAAGTGAATGTGGCCTGAAGCAAGGATAGTACACGTGTCAAAACAAAGGTGTCCATAAAAGAGTGTTCAGAAAATCGGGCATCCTCTAGCAGCGAGAAGGCGTGGTCTTCGGGGAACAGGTCGCCTATCGTGCGAATGTGAAATGTTTCCAGCGTGCGCGGAATCAATATCTCACCTGTTATTGGAAACAGAGAGGGGTAAGGTAGGGATATTGCCAGTGAATACAGCGGTTCGAGGCACAGCAATCTGCGCAGTCTGTCCCATGCCCAGCATGTGGTTGAAACCGTTTGAATGTCATGGGGGTCCAGAGGGAATCCAGTAGGTAAAATAGTGGAAAGGTGACGAGGGAGCACCAGATCGGCTTCTTGCTTCAGATATGGGATGCGAGCGCCTGGATGGAACCAGACATGTGCGTAACAGCATTGTGCTATCAGATAATATAGAAAAAAGTCTGGGACCCCCAAAGCCCCCCCTACCATACGGTAGGGTCAGAATCCGCCAGCTGACCCAAGGTGCCTTATCCCCCCAGATGAGGCACAATAATAATGTATGTAACTTCGAAAATGTGGTTTTGGTGAGCGGGATGGGAATATTTAAAAAGATACAGGAACCGTGGGAGGACTACAATTTTAATTATGACGACTCTCCCATCCATTGACAATTGCAGATGCAGCCAATTCACGATCTGAGATTCAAGAGAACTGATCGCCCTACCGTAGTTTAGCCTAATAATGGTAGTGGTATCTAGATGGACATAGACATCAAGATATTTGACAGAGTCTTTGCACCAGTCAAGCGGAAATGCACAAGTCCGGGTAGTCGTGCTGGTTGTTAATGGAAGTACAACAGACTTGTGCCAGTTGATATTGAGCCCGGAAAATTTACCGAAGTGAATTATTTCCAAAATTAGGGGTTCGAGATTAAGATGGGGCATCCTAACATTTAATTTAGTGTCATCCGCATAGAGCAAGATTAAAAGGGGGCCAGTGCGGAACTGCAGGCCACGATGTAGGTGTTTTTCTTGAAAATGACAAACCGGCGATCCATTGCCAGAATAAAAAGCAGTGGGGTTAGGGCGCAGCCCTGTCGCGTGCCTCGGGAGAAAGTGAAAGTGCCAGAAATAGTGCCGTTCAGATGCAATCTAGCAATTGGCTCGGTGTATAGCAAAGCTACTATGGAGACAAAGCACTGTGGCATGCCCATACGTCTCATGATGGACAGGAAAAAAGGCCACTCTAGGGAATCGAATGCCTTCTCCGCATCAAGGAGGACGGCGGCAGCAGGCGTGGCGGGGTCAATCCTATGCAAGACAGTGAACAAGGTCCTCAGGTTGAGGGATGTGGACCTATGTGGCACAAAACCCGACTGAGCTGGCGAAATGATGCATTCCATTAATAAGGACAGTCGTATCGCAATAACCTTGGCTAGTACTTTATAATCCAGGTTCAGTAAAGACAACGGCCTATAATAGTTTAGGGTCTTTGCGGGCTTAGGAAGGAGAACAATGACCGCTTCTCTGAATGTTGGAGGAAGGCGGCCTACCTCCAGCGCCTCAGCATACACCTCCAATAATCGTGGAGTCAAGATATCTCTGTATGCTTTATAAAACTCAGCGGAGAAGCCGTCAAGGCCAGGAGCTGAGGAGCCCCGCAATGCATTGATGGCCTCCAGTATGCTGTCCTGGGTAATGGGCACAGACAAAAAGTCCTGCATATATCTTTCTAAATATACCATTGCAATCTCTGCCAGGTAGTTTCCTTGATCCCCAGAGATTCTGGACGTATAAAGCGCTTTGTAATATGAAAGAAAGGAATCGCATATATCTGGGGTAGGATTTAGCAGAGTAGCATTTGGGCCAATGATTTCCGTGATGTAAGCTCAGTCACGAGGGGGGCGTAGAGTCTGAGCCAATAATCTATCCGGTCTTTCGCCCTCACCATAACGTTGCGCGGTATTTTGTTTCTTTAGTAACAATAACTCACGTTCTGTTCCCCTAAATTCAAGCAGCAGTGCCAGGCGTCTAGCCTCACCTGTACTGGAGGCAGTGACCATTAATTCTCGGTCCAAGGCGGCGATGTCTATTTCAATGCAATTCAGAGTGGAGCGCAAATCCTGTAGTACTCCTGCATGTTTCGCAATACATACGCCTCTGATATAGGCCTTGAACCCCTCCCAGAGAACCGCCCAGGTGCCTAACGACCCAGTGTTAATTTCGAAATAGTCCTCAATGGATTGTCGAACTTCCTCATTAAAAACCGGATCTAATAATGCCTTTCCAGGAAAGCGCCATTGCTGTTCATAGCCACCCGGCCTGGGAATATTTTGTTTGAGAACAACCGGAGAATGGTCCGAAAGTGTACGGGGTAAAGTAAGAAGCCCACCCACCCAGCCTGCAATTCCAGGGGAGACTAACCAGTAATCTATCCTGGTCCACGAATTATGAAACCCTGAATAGTGGGTAAAGTCTGGAAGATGCGGATGTAGTTTGTTTTCAATGTCTATTAAGGAAAAATGAGTGCATATGTTGTAAAGGGCTTGCCGGGAGCGGGGTTTAGTGTCAGGAGAAGTGGTAAATTGAAATCGCCCCCCATTATCAATAGTCCAGGATCAAGTGTGAGGAGCTGAACCTGTAGTTCGTGGACAAAAGTTGGGGAGTTTACGTTTGGACCATAAATCCCAATAAATGAAATATTGTGTCCCAGAAGGGAACCTGTAACAATCAAAGTTCAACCCTCAACTTCAGTCTAGGGCTTGTGCAGTGCAAAAGGGACACGCTTGTGAATGAATATGGCAACCCCCCTAGCATACCGACTAACTGGAGAAAAATCTGTGGGAACCCCAGCTCCTGGCGATGGGAGAATGGTCAGAAGTGGACAGATGGGTCTCCTGCATAAATGCAATATCAATGTTATGTCTGACAATATAGTTGAGGACTTATCTATGCTTTTTAGTGTTGTTTAGGCCCCTAACATTCCATGACATCAGGGAAAGCCCGGAAGGACTGGGCGGATGCCCTAGCTTAACCATTGGAAAATCCTAATCACATTTGAATTGCAATGCATGCAAATCCTCTGCCGTAAATTAACAAACTGAGCAATGATTCTAAAAGGAACAATGAAATTAAGCAAATAACCCACCCACCACACAGCCTCTCTTTGACCCCAAAGAGGCAAACCCCATCGTTCTTAGTCGAACAAGAGTACAGTGCGGACAGACCTATTACTGTTGGAAATAAATGAGCATATCGTAAAAAAATCTGACAAAACCGAGAAACGTTGGTATTCACCATAGGGCGTGGCAAGAGATAAGAAATACATGAACGTGTTAAACACAGCAAAATACAGTGATAAATGCAACAACCAGTTATGGGATCGGAGAATAGTTCGACGCTGTCCTGCGAAACCCCTTGAGACGGAGAGACCGACCGCGGCACGACAGCGGCCCCGCGCGTTTCTTCCTGTATTCCTGGCAAAATTCCTGCGCCTCAGTGGGAGTATGGAAGATGCGAAATCTGCCATCCACATTGACCCTCAACCTCGCCGGGTATAGCATGCCGTATCTGAGGCCCAGGTTCTTCAGGGTTGCCTTGAGACCATTGAATTTGCATCTTGCCTCCTGAACCATGATGGTAAAGTTCATGGAAAAATGCCAATTTGTTCCCTTGCCACTGGACGTCACCCATGTCGCGAGCCGAACGGAGAGCAGCATCTCTATCTCTAAAGTTCATGAGTCTAGCAATGATGGGTCGTGGGGGAAGACCCGGCAGAGGACGGGGCTCCAACAATCTGTGGGCGCGCTCCACCACGAAGCCCTGAGTGTACGTATCTCTACCGAACAGTTCTGTGAGCAGTTGTTATACAAAATGTCCATCCGCCCAGTGGAGGTCGTCTCCGAAACTCCAATGATTCGGATATTACTTCGGCGACTGTGGGCCTCTAAATCTTGAAATAGCTTGCTTAACTTTTGAGGTGCTATCTTTGCCCTGTCAACTGTGTAACACTCCTTTCCAGTGAACTTACCTTTGTACATGGAAGGATGGGATTTATCAACACTCTTCGACTGATGCTACCTTCTAGGTCTGGAATTTTTTGTTTCTCTGACTTTCTTTTTCTGTTGAATGCTTCAACAATTTTTGTACAGACCTGGATGATTTTTCCGTTCACCTTTGAAAGTTCTGTTATTGGAAGCACATTAAGTTTACAGCTTCTTTGTGACAAATCTTCTCGGGAAACCGATTACTGTGCCTCAGCACTATGAGAGTAAATTAACTGAACGTCAGAATCTAAAAGGTATTCTTTTCAAGCATCGGTAGTAAGGGCATCTTACTATGAAAACTCTAGTTGCTGCATGGATGGACCTTTTACTTTGTTTTCCTAGTTCTTTCAACCATGCTATGTCAATATTGGCTCACTGTGTGACCTTTTCTGTAAAATTCTGTTTATAAGCGTAATTATCCTCTGACCAATGATCTCTCAGGAAGCAGGACATACACAGAGTGTTTGTCATTTATAACAAACCTTTGGTTGCTGTTTGGGCCGAAACTGAAGCGGGTCCTCATACTCGAGAAAGACAGATATAATCTGCTTTACAATAAAAGTTCTCTGACCTAGTCGAAGACTGTTGGAAAAAAATTCTTACTTCTTTCCGGTATCAGGGCAAACGTTCTGAATTTTCAATTTTATTGTCAACTCTTGCCTCTTTTTCTAAGGAGACTCCTCAGACACCTCCAAAACTACTGGCAGAAAAATATTATCTATAATGGAGGGCATTCATTGGGACATTGCGGGCTTAAGATCAGTGTCATTGTGAGTCATTCTAAGCACATCTATGCCAACACTCAGAGGAAATAACTTTGTAATATTAGAAAACCTTCCGGACGCAACTCAATCAGTAGATGGTGGAATAATGCACAGCATGAGAGACCACAAGACATTTACATTGCATATTTAAAATTCCTTCTGTGACAGTTTGTATACCCATTCCTACGTGGGTTAAGAGTTACCTTGTACTCTGTGGGACGGGTTGTTTTAACGTGGGTTCGACATATTCTCAGGGACGTAGAATAATATTTTGCTTGCATGTACAGTGTCATACTAATTAATATTGATAGTCTGTATTCATGTCGCTTGCAGTGTTGTAAGGTATTAGATAGACCCATCTGCTTAAACAGATGGTTCTTTTTGCCTACGAATGAGTTATTCAACTCACTAATACCTACAAGATTGGTGTATTGGTGTAAGGGGAAGACTCTGTCTTGAACAAGCACAGGAAAGATCCATTATGTGTTTGCTGAGTACAGTGTGAATCTGCGTGTCAGATAATCCTGCAGTTGTGATGCTATGACGGGTGTGTGCCCGAGTTTTCAGCAGCTGGTGTTATTTGGATCAAGAAGCTGAATAACAATCTTTCTAGCACCTACGGCTTGGGACAGTTATTACCAAGAAATATACGTTGCAGTAACATTCTTCCCACTAATATTACAAAAACATCTCACACAGCTGTATATAGAAGCATTATCCATATGCAGTTCCAGTGATGTATATGTGTTCACAGTTACACCTCCCACCAGAAACCAGCTGACTCTTCCTTCAGTTTCTCCTTTCAGGACATTACCTCACACAAATGCATAGATCAACCCTCTGAGACCACTGCAAACACAACCGAGACAAAACACAGTTTATGAAGCTATGATGTCAGATGAAAGGGAAGTGGAAGGTATTATGATGATGATAAAGGTTAACTCTCAAGTGCATACTATAGAGGACATTTGTTTCTATTTTTAAATGTCTTTACATTTCAATTGTTTGGTTTTAATTTTAACGACGTTTAAACAGCAAATTAAAAGAACATAAAAGGCATTCTTAGAACAATCTAAAAAAACAATGTTGCTTAATTCGACTCAATGGATTTGTAGGTGCCTATTTTTCTAACACTAAAGAATACTGTACTGCTTAATAAAGTGAAAAGGCTGTACACAATTACGAGTCAATAGTAAGCATGATGAGGGCGTACGGCTCCATGAAGTTGTCCATACTATATCAGTAACCTGGCAACAGATTAAAAAAATAGTACATCATGACATTTGTGAAAATTGGCATGGGACTTATAGGCCGTTTTCTTAAATGAGAGTCAAGTTGCCAAAATAAACCTCGTACAAAAATTCTGAACCTGAATAAACAGCTGTCGAAAGAGAATTCTGATTACTACTTACCATTTTGATTTTAAGTTGACTTGAAGCTCAAAAGGCACGTTTCCAAAGAATGTCAAAATCAGGACAGACCATATAATGAAAGGAAAAAATACCGTTATTAGAAGTATGAATCACACAGTAATAAAAAATATTAAAATCCTATACCTCAATCTATGTCATTACTCCTCAAATATTCTATGTCAATGCAGGTCGAGCCTTAGAAGTGGCAAGTCGATGCACAAAACAGAGAAATAAAGATAATTCTTGGATACAACCTGTTAACTCTCATAAAACTGGAAGTCCTAGTCTTCTTATAAGGTGAAAAATGCAATTTAAATGCTTTTATTTAAACTTTACGTATAACTCTTCTGATTTGTATTTAAAAAGGAATTCGTTAGGTTTCACCTTATTTACATTTTCAAACAAATTATTACAATAGCATTGAACGAAAACAGATAGATGTACAGATCTTAGTGCATTGCCCATTCTACAGAATGATTAATGGCACGTGAACAAATAGTCCAATTCTCCTTTTTGCAATGCACGTTTTCTCCCAATACCTTTAGTTCAAAGTATTTCACTATAAACCAAACATTATTTTAGCTAATGTCTTAGCCATTCCATAGAGACAAAAGAAACGTTACGTGAAATGGAATAATCTTTTTGAAAAGCTAACTTACTTTATTAAATATGAACAATATACTCATTTGATCACACTCACTGCCTCTGCTAACGCTATCGAATTAGAAACGTATTCACGGACATGTCCACATATTATTTGACAACTGGCTGGAAAAAAAAGCTTTCTCGAGTAGAAATAAAAACAAAGCATAGTTAATAGTGCATGCAAAACGAAGTGCCATAATTTTTCTGTTCACATGATTGAGTTTTGATTTTTTTAAAAGTAATTGCAAATATCACTGAAAGTGCAACACTTTATTGACTTCGAAGCTATCAGTTTATCATGATATTTAGCCACATAAAGTGGCACAATTGTAAGGTCAAGCAGCAGAAAGTGTCAGGACAACAGTGGGGGGACATACTAGAAATAACTACAACTGAGAATGTAGAGGTGGACATTCAGTACAACTGTGGTCCTCCTGTAATAGCCAGTTAAAAAGATAATTATGAGCGAGACAGGTTGTGCCAAATATATGTGCTTGAGTTCCTGGGATACAAGTCCAAAAATCCAGATATGCTGGGAATTTTTCTTAGTTCTGTATTTATTTCGAAAAACATGAAAGAAAAAGAACAGCCAACACGTTTTGCCCATATGGCTGGCACGCCAAAGGCTTTTTCAAGGCACTACTAGCACGATCATTGGACATATTAAAGTTTACGAATGGGTTGACAAGCTGCAAAACGGTAATTCTCTGCGGTCCAATGCTGGCCTTGCAAGATTTGTGCCTTGAAAAAGCCCTTGGCGTGCCACCCATATGGGCGAAACATGTGCTAGCTGTTCTCGGTTTTCTTTCATTAGGTTAGAAATAAATACATACACTAAGAAAAATTCACGGCGTATCTAGATTTTGGGACATTTATCCCAGGAACTCAAGCACATATATTCGGCACAACCTGTCTTGCTTACAATTAATTCTCAGAATTTGGCGGTTTTTGGGTGTAACCACCTGACAGGTTGTTTCCCTGAAAACAATCGGGTCCTATCTGGTTGAGCGTGAACCCCATTTACTCGAACAATCCTTCCAAAGCCCCGAATCAGTGCAGGCTGGCATCTTTTGCTTTACCGACAGATCCAGGATGCTTAAACTTAAAAGAATTACAATGTTACATTACCCATTAACAATATTTCTCCAAAGTGAATCTGTCCATGCATCTCCAACTATTTAAATACTGTAAGAAAATGTCCGTTTTTGTGTGGTCACCCCCATTTTTTGTTGGAATTTAGACTCTGCACATTTGGGCATTGCTGTCCCGTGTATGTGCTCCGATCCCTAAAACAATAAGAATTGGCACATCCCCGATTGGAGTATGTAAGTCTTATGAATCCATATCATATGGTCTAGAAAAAGCACACATGGCATGAATAGTTAAATGTCAAAAGGACTGCAGCACTTACTGTGAAAATCACTAGTGTGACAAGAAAAACATGTCTTCACCACTATCACTGTAGCTGGACTGCTGCAATACGACCTGTTAAAATAACCCTTTTGACAGGTAAACACCCCCTTTTAACTATCTGTAGCCTTTGTAGCCAACAAGGTAGCTTGCATGATTGGAAGTGTAACTGTCTACGCACATAAAGAAGTTTAGGAACTTCTTCAAAACATTTGCTCCGAGCTTTGATGGAACTGACAGCAAAAAGTATCTGCAAGCTTCATAGTGTCAGATTGAATTTCAGGTTTGTCCCATTTCCACAGACTCCACATCCATCCAGGCCTCGATAAATCTACTCACCCACTCGCTATGGCGAATCAGATTTTATCAGAGCAAGCTATTTTTAGGGCCTATTAGCCAATTCTGGTGAGCTAAAAAAAAAAAACAGGTGTTCGGTTCACTCATAAGAGAATGAGCAATAAAGATGGTTTTAAATCTTGTTTTTATCTTGTCACATTTGCTCTGTGTTCAGAGATAGAGGTCAAATGTCAGCTCATGTCTTCTTAGAATTTGCTGCTTATTTTAGCCTGGAGGTTGGGGTTTACCTTCCTTTCTCTGATTGCAAAGTTAGAGAATTTTGTAGAGTTAACTGATTGAAAATTATGCTGCACAAAGAGGGAAATGAAGGGATATATGATGTCAGTTTTTTTCTTACACTTTTAAATAGCTTGTAAATGAGCCGTACAAGCATTTCAAAATATAGTTCAGTAGTTATGAAAGCATATATTTTGTAACTGTGTAATAAAAAAAATTCAATAGGATGAAAACAAATCAGAACACTTTACTTGGTGATGTGCAAATGATAAATATTTTTGCTGAAACTCAATTTACACAGATTGTCTGTCTACAAGCTATATAGTTAGTGGGAACATTTGCGGCTATGGAAAATGTGCTTTTTGCAGATAACAATACACTATCAAATCATGCTTTATTAATACATTTATTACAAATGAGTTTTAACCAATGAACTAAGAAACATTCCCGCCTCCGCCCTGAATACAATGTTATCAGTGACCTGGGAGGCAAGTCAGGGGTCATGTGTACCCTATATGTGGCGGAACATTTATTTCGTGAACAATGGATTAGTCTATTCTATAAGTTGTACTTCACTTTGCAGTTCATATTATTACATTGCTCTTTTGCTCTGTCTGTGGAGAGAATGAGATTGTGTACATGCTGTTGAAGACATGCAAACGCCAGGTGCTGAATGTTTTTAGCTTATGGGTCTTCTCGGAATGTGCTTGAAGGCAGTTTTGGTGCATCTACTGAATCTCGTCTGACCCCAATGATTTATTGTTTGCCAACTGCCTTCAGTGTAATGATCTATGTAGCTCGATATGTATAAAAAGCTGCAGATTATAACTCCCAGCATAATAGTGCAGTTGGTCGCTGGCTGTTCTCGCTCGAGCTAAAGCAAATAAACTTTGCTTCCTGACTGCTTACATCTGTGTTTGCTTTGACGAAGGGTGCTGAAACCTGGGATTCACCAAATCGGAGCCAACTGGAATAACTGGCACAGTTGGAGTACAGGGAGGATCCTGATGACTCCAAAGCGTAAAACTGCAAATGGGAGCCCAGTTTTTCGCAGTCCACAGAATCTCCTGGGACACCCTACCACATGCAGCTGTGCTTGCTGAATCCCATTCTCTCGCACGATAAAATATCTGCTATGAGGTAAATAACAAAATTCGGCCGATATTGGTTTGTGGTTAGTGGTTTCAATTCCCAAGTGAGGAATATGGGTGCTTCAGGTGACCCGTTCTTGTATGCCTTTATAAGGTTCGGTAGATAGTTTGAAATCCCAATTGTTCTAATGCTTTTGCAAGACGACTATAAAGTATTGTAGCATGAATAATAGTTGTAATATTGGTAAGTATTGTTGGAATAATTATCTGGCTGTAGTCCAACCGACCCCACCGCCGGAATGTTCGGCATGGTAGCTTATGAAGAAAAAAAGGGCCGTCAGGCAGGCCTCTTTCTAAAACAGTGGCATGAATATGCTAAAAGACAACCCAGACTCACAATGGCTAGAAATTGGATCTTTTGTCAAAGAGAAATCGGGTAATTTGCAACAATGTTTAATAGATTGGGAAAGACAGAGAAAGATTGGATTGTTACAATATTGTTATAATATGAGGCCTTATATTGTTGAGATGAATATGCACTGGCCAGAAACAATGGAGTCCCCTGGGATGGAGCAGAAAGGGGAAATGCCTGAGCCTATGAAAAGAAAAAACAAAGAAAAACAGGTAGAAATAGAACGAGAAGCAGAAATGTCAGCTCAAACCCACAGATTGAGTTTCAGCTCCATTCGTTTCAGAATCTGTGCAAATGAATTGGAGATGCATCCCACAGTGAGGGTGGGGTAGACGCAGAGAGATCTGTATAAAAGAGAGAGAGGATCAACACATTAAGGGGATAGTCCGTGACATTAAGACTAGGATTTTGATACTCTGGATGAGATGCTTGGGGTCAGCCTTTTGATGGAGGGTAGTGTCAGAAGAGAAATTATTCGAAGATGTTCTCAGATGCCTCCAAAGAACGATGTGAGGAAATTGACAGCTTCTTCACAGACAAAATTGCTAAAATTGATCAATCCTTCCCTCAAGTCACTGCCTTCCCTCCTCTGTCAATCTCTTAGCATCACCCTTCTTTCCACAACAACCCGACCTCCTGAAGCTTTCAATAATCAATCAACACCAATTGGAACAGAAGACAACCATTTCAACACCCAATTAAAAAACAAGGCCAATTAGAAAAATGCCAAACCCATGACTGAGCTAAAAGTCTTTAATATCTATGCGAAATCAAAGCCAACCGCACACACTTATGATCCTCTCCCGGCAAAACTAGAACATAACCTAAACCACATCATTGCCCTGTGTTGGATAAAAATCATTAATACCTCCCTTGTCTCTTGGTGCGTACCAGATTCCTTTCAACTAGGGAAAATCACACCTATACTTAAAAACCCCAGGGCAGACCCTAATGATCCCAACAACCTCCGTCCTATCTCTAACCTCCAGTTCCTAGCTAAAACCATGAAGAAATGAGTCTTACAACAACTTAACAGACACATAGGCAAATACAACCCACTTTACTCCTTACAATCTGGTTTCAGGAAAGGTTGCAGCACAGAAACCGCCATGCTGAACATTACTGACGACATACATCGTTCCCTAGAGACTGGAGATGCCGGCCTGCTCATCCTCCTGAACCTCTCAGCGGCTTTCGATACAGTCAACTACTCATCCTTACTCGAATCTCTGAAGACACGTTCTGGTCTCAATGGCATAGTCCTAAACTGGTTCACTTCTTACCTCCAACACAGAACACAACAAATCAAAATAATGCCCTCAATTGCCCGCTCTCCTTATCCAACTCGGCAAAATCACTCGGTTTCACTCTTGAAAAAACCTTACTCTCAATGACCATATAAAAAACTCAGTCAAAGGAGCCCTTTCCACCCTCCGACACGTCAAGAAAATAAAACCCTTCATTCCATCAGATGACTTCAAATGGGTCGTCCAATCTCTAGTTCTCTCCAAACTCTACTATGGCAACGCTATCCTCACCGGAACTCCTAAAGTACTCCTTGCCCGCTTGAGAGCTGTGCTCCACCTAGGCTCATCGCTGACTGTAAAAGATTCAACCACATCTCTCCTTCCCTCAAAGCCCTCAGCTGGCTCCCCATTGAAAAAAGATGCCTCTACAAGACTGCATGCATTATTCACAAAGCTCTTTACCAGCAAACCCCTTCATACCTTACAAACAAACTAAATAAAGCAGGGTGCTCCCGACTGATGAGAAGCCCTAAGGCTCTCTTCCTTGTCCCACCACTGGTAAAAAAAAAAAAAAATTCCACCCAATCTTGCTCCCTTTCCAGGAATGCCCCAAACATCTGGAACTCTCTCTCCAAGGACCTACGCTGTACCCTCTCCTACTTCAGCTTTAAAAAAAGATTTAAATCCCACCTCTTCAACCAATACTTTGGACCTTAAACTCTCCACTGAAACACTCCCTTCCTCTCTATCAGATCAGATACTCAGCCATATTTTTATCACGTTTGCAAAACTGCTGCACCTTATTCCCTCCTCCCATGCTAAATGCTCTTCTCCGTCCCCCTTTTTTATTATTTGAATTCCTGGCATAATTGATTTATAACCATCTTTCCCTCCTATCCCCCTCCTCATGTACTTTTGCCGCACCTTTATCCCTCCGCTCGTTTAATTTGCTCTTTCACATCCTTATTGTTATAATCTTAATTCTTCTGTTCTTTTTTTGACTGTCCATGTCCGATCTTCATACCCCCTTCCCATTTTCATCTTTTTCCCCCCGTTCTTTTTTATTTCATATTTAATGTTTTGGTAATTGACGATGTATGTTTTACCCTGAGCAAATGTTTTACATTGCCTGTACTCCTGTTTGCAACTGTAAAGTGCTCTGATGCCCACGGGTCTAGCCAGCGCTATATAAAACCTTTCAAATAAAATAAATAAATAAAATTAAAATCAACTCTTGCCTCTCGAATCCTTCTCCAGTCTCTCTTGGTGGCCCACAGTGCTCAATACTCTCCCACTCTCTCGTCAAACTCTTCATGGAACCCGTTACTATCATCTTGAAACAAGCTGGGATCAATTATCACCTTTACACTGATGACAAGCAACTCTACTACAAAATCAAATCGCACTGCCACATCCTTCATCTTAACATCACATTGAGTAAGATTCAATCCTGGTGTTACTCAAACCATCTATTCTCCACCAAAAGTAACCACCTCCCCATCCAAGGCTGGATCACTGACCACTGACCTCAAAGCATTAAACTGTCAGTTCACTCTATCCCACTCGGCCAAATCCCTAGGCTTCACCCTGGACAAAGATTTGTCACTGAAGGACTATATCAATAATGCAGCTAAACGAGCGATTTACACACTTACACACCTCACAAAAAAAAAAAAATCAAACCTTTCATCTCTTCTGACGACAATAAATGGGTCATTCGCTAGTCCTCTTTAAATTTGACTACGGGAACGCTATACTCACCGGGACCCTAAAAACTCACCTCGCCCCCCTCAGATCAGTGCTGAACATGGCAGCTTGGCTTATAACAGACTGCAAACGGTATGAACACATCACGTCTGCCCTTAAGTCCCTTAACTGGCTTCCCATCTAAGGAAGATGCATCTACAAGACCGCATGCATCACCCACAAAGCACTTCACTCTCAATCCCCTGACTGTTGCCAGACCTATGAGAAGTTCCACCGCTCTTCTTGTACCCCCGTTACTAAAAAAGAAATCTACCCAGACTCGCTCTTTTTCAGGTAATGCTCTCAGAATCTAGAACACCCTCCAGAGGGACATTCGCTGCAACCCCTACTACCCAGGCTTCAAAAGAGACTTGAAACTCCATCTCCTCAAATACTGGAGCCCATGAATCAAACCAAACCTGATTTTCTATTAGGCTCCTATCATCGGGTCATTACTCTGCTGATCTGCTGGCCTTTCTACTCTTTGTGTACACATTATTGTTCCGGTTGCTCTGCTCTCCATGGTCCCTTATTTATTTTGACCTAATTTCTGTAATTTTCCTCCCTCCATGACCTTTAAATTGTTTCTATGTAAACAGTAACGTGTGCTCCTCTGTCGATTTTTTACTTCCCCTATCTTATGATTACTACCATGCCTGCTTCTGTACAGCGCTCCGTTACCGCTGACTTTAGCCTAGCCAGAGCTTTATGGCCCCTAAATTGTTAATTGTTTGGACCTCATTCCAGTAATTCCATCCTACATGTTCCTACAAATGTTTCTTTGTATATATTAATGTGTGTTCTTCTGTTAGACTTTCACTACCCTTATTTGAACTGTATGCAACCATTGGTCCAATGATTATTGCCTTGCTCTTGATTCTGTTAGACTTTCACTTCCCTTATTGTTAATTGTATGTAACCATTGTTCCAACTGATTATTGCCTTGCTCTATTCTGTAAAGCGCTTTGATACCCCTGGGTCTAGCTAGCGCAATATCAAACCTTTAAAATAAATAAATATTTAGTATCATTTTACCTGCTGATTTATGGTCAAAATTGAGAAAGGAAGAAGGAACTCCTTGGTACAGACAGAAAAAGACAGGAAGGCCGTGACCGCACCCCATAAGGATATTAGGAAGATGGCTGGTTGATTATTAAAGAGACTGGACTTGACTATGCCCCGCAAAAAGATGGATTGGCATAGCCTTATAGCATGCAACCAGGAGCCTGAACAGACGGTGTCAGCCTATTTTTCTAGGATGCAAAAGTCTTTCACAACATAGCGGGATACCGATGGACATGAAAAGTACACCGTTCATCTTGAGTAGCTGTTGTGTGAATGGCTTGAGGGACCAATATAGAGAGGCCATAAAGACTCATGAACATATATGGGGACACAATACTTTGGCAGAGGTGCTGACCATGACTAAACACTACAAGAAATTAGAGCAGGAGAAGCAGAAGATGAAGGAGTAGAAGCATAGGGAGTTAACGCGTGGGATAGAAGAAGCCACACCAGCAGCTTGGAGTCGGCGGGAGGGGGTGGGGGGGGGGGGGGGGTGAGCAGCAGTAACCCCGAGGGCAGGGCTGGGAGGAAGAAGCAACACCGGCAATAGGGGTGGATGGGAGGGAAGAAGCAACACCGGCAATAGGGGTGGGTGGGAGGGAAGAAGCAACACCGGCAGCAGGGGTGGGTGGGAGGGAAGAAGCAACACCGGCAGCAGGGGTGGGTGGGAGGGAAGAAGCAACACCGGCAGCAGGGGTGGGTGGGAGGGAAGAAGCAACACCGGCAGCAGGGGTGGGTGGGAGGGAAGAAGCAACACCGGCAGCAGGGGTGGGTGGGAGGGAAGAAGCAACACCAGCAGCAGGGGTGGGTGGGAGGGAGGGAAGAATCAACACCGGCAGCAGGGGTGGGGTGGGAGGGAAGAAGCAACACCAGCTGCAGGGGTGGGAGGGAAGAAGCAACACCGTGGAAGGGAGGGAAGCAGCAACACCGGCAGCAGGGTTGGGTGGGAGGGAAGAAGCAACACCGGCAGCAGGGGTGGGTGGGAGGGAAGAAGCAACACCGGCAGCAGGGGTGGGTGGGAGGGAAGAAGCAACACAGACAACAGGGGTGGGTGGGAGGGAAGAAGCAACACTGACAACAAGAGTGGGTGGGATGGTAGAAGCAACACTGACAAAAGCGGTGGGTGAAAGTAATCCGCTAGACCAGGACAACAATATTTAAGGGCCACAATGATTATAATCACTCAAAAGATTGGTAATATTCAATCAGAAAACCTGCAGCACATTAAGAATATAATTACAACACACATTTTAGTCTCTTGGCTTTACTAAGGTGCAGAATTTCAACAACTGCATAAAATGTTACCTTGCTCAAATTTATTTAAACACAATCAATATTTTAAGATGAGATGAAACCTTACCTTAAAGGCATACTTTCTGTTAATATGGTCCTCTGTGGACAGTAAAGATATTTTAAAACTAGGCAGTAGGATGCTGCCCAATATCCCCTCTTCTTTTTCATCTAAAATATAAAATTAAGATAATTAGTCCCAAAATTAGTCTAAGTACAAAAGGAAACACAGCCTCTTTTTAATGGATACATTAAATGGATCCTTTCCCCACTGTTTGCAATCTTTTTGAACTTCCATTTCGAAATACAAAAAAGGCATTGTTTCCAAGAACCGAAAATATATTTTCCACTAAATATTGAGGGCTTGGATTTTCACACGGTATTTTCACAAACATGTGAGTCTATAAATTCATGTTTTGGTCCAATGGCAATAGGCACCAAAACAAAATCACTTTGTAAGTATCATCTGCATGCTGCTTATGCAGCCAGTAAATGACCTACTGAAATGCAATGAAGCAAATATTTTTTTTATACAGACTAAAGTAAACTGAAAAAGTTTATGAATTAAGGTTTTGCCGTGTTTACTAAAAAACATACAAATAATAAACCTCACCTATAAAAATACCATTAAATACAAATCGTATTGCATATTTAAGTATGCATCATCACACCCTAGCTTCACAGTTGTATGCTCACCAGAAAAAAAGCTAAAATCTGAATTAATCAAAGCAGTGGGGTCCATTTATTTGAACTAAAATAATCAAAAATCAAAATATAATTTGTTTGTGTGACTATAAAAGGAAGTGAAAAGCATAACCTAATTGCAAGCTTTAGCAGAAAATATCTTAGATTACCTATGCTAGATGGTCCTATGTTTTCCTAACATATCAAGAGAAATGTCCAATTATTTAAAAAAATCTACATACATGCTGCGATCTGACCCTGTAAGAAACTTCATCCCTATATGGTGGAATATCCTACTTTCACAGTTCACAAACAAGAGTCTCAAAATCATAAGTACAATTTGGAAGGAATATGCTACTTACCAGTATGCATCTGTTCTTGGCATAGAGGGCTGCAGAGTGGTACATTATGAATAGATCGCCATCTGGTGTTGGGCTCGGATGATTGCACTTTGTTTTTCTCTTGGAGAGTCTTTTGTCTCTTGGTGACTCCTCCCTTGGTTGGTAGTGCGCATGGGCATCGGCTCCATCCTTAGATTGTTTTGCCATAGTAGGGTTAGATGGAGTAGTATAGTAGAATACAGATAAGAGTGCCCATGTAAGTGTATCTAAATAAGATAATGTTGGAACAGACACAGGTTTCCGGGGAGGCTGGGAGGGCATGTACCACTCTGCAGCCCTCTATGCCAAGAACAGATGCATACTGGTAAGTAGCATATTCCGTTCGAGGCATATGGGCTGCAGATGGTACATTATGAATAGACTATACAGCAGTTCTCTCCCTAGCGGTGGTCGCCTGTGTCTGTTGCAACTGTCTGAAACAATGTTTTTAATACTGCTTGTCCCACTCTAGCTTGTTGTGTTGTGTGCACATCTACACAATAGTGTTTTGTGAAGGTGTGCGGTGTAGCCCAGGTAGCCGCTTTGCATATGTCATCTAGTGGGATGTTTCCCAGAAATGCCATAGATGCTCCTAGTTTACGTGTAGAGTGAGCTCTAGGAGGAACAGTTAATGTTCTCTTTGCCTTTAAATAGCATATTTGAATGCATTTTACAATCCATCTGGCAATGCCCGCTTTGGAGATGGGATTGCCTTTATGTGTGGGAGAAAACGCAACAAATAGCTGTTTTGTCTTTCTGAAAGTTTGTGTTCTTTCTATATAGTACAATATGGCCCTTCTAACATCCAGTGTATGTAGGGCTCTTTCAGCTACTGTTTGTGGTTTTGGAAAGAAAACCGGTAATTCCACTGACTGATTGATGTGGAATGCTGAAATAACCTTCGGTAAGAATTTTGGGTTTGTTCTAAGAACCACTTTATTTTGGTGTAGCTGCATAAATGGTTCTTGAATCGTAAAAGCCTGCAGTTCACTTACTCTTCTAAGTGACGTGATAGCTATGAGGAAGGCTACCTTCCATGTGAGGAATTGTATTTCACACCTATGCATAGGTTCAAATGGTGGCCCCATTAGTCTGGTAAGCACTATGTTGAGATTCCAAACTGGGGAAGGTGGTCTTCTTGGTGGAATGACTCTTTTGAGTCCTTCCATGAAAGCTTTAATTGCTGGTACTTTAAACAGTGACAGATGTTGCCTGTTTTGTAGGTACGCCACTATGGCTGCGAGATGAACTCTGATAGAGGTATATGCTAGGTTACATTGCTGTAAGTGTAATAAGTAGCAAATTATTTGTTTAGTGGATGCGTCCAGAGGGTTGATGTGCTTACTGTTACAGTGTATAGCAAACCTCTTCCATTTTGCTGCATAGCATGCTCTGGTGGTAGGACGTCTTGCTTGTTTAATGATTTCCATGCATTCTGGTGGTAAATCTAAATACCCAAACTCTATGACCTCAGGAGCCAGATCGCTAGGTTCAGTTGTTTGGGATCTGGGTGCATTATTTCTCCATGGTTCTGTGTAAGATGCATGGGTAATAACCTTAGCTTTTGATGTGGTACTTGTGAGAGTTGTAGCAGCGTGGTGAACCACGGCTGTCTTGCCCACGTGGGTGCCACTAGTATCATTGTCATTGAATGTTGCTGCAGTTTCCGAACCAGTAATGGAATTAGTGGTAGAGGAGGGAACGCGTAAGCAAATCTGTTGGACCAATTTATCCACAGTGCATTGCCCTGGGACCTCTGGTGTGGGTACCTGGATGCGAATTCTTTGCATTTTGCGTTCTGATGATTTGCAAACAGATCTATCTCTGGTTGCCCCCAATTTTGGAAGAATGGCTGTAGTATTTGGTCGTGCAGCCCCCATTCGTGTACTTGTTCTGACTGTCTGCTTAGGATGTCTGCTATTTGATTTTGAACTCCTGGTATGTGTTCCGCTAACAGGTAGATCTTTTGAGGAATGGCCCATCTCCATATGTCCTGTGCTAGTCTGGACAGTTGGAGAGAGTGTGTCCCCCCCTGTTTTTGAATATAATACATTGCAGTCATGTTGTCTGTTCTGATCAGGACTGCTTTGCCTGTTATTTGCATTTGGAAAGCTTTTAGTGCTAGAAATATTGCTAATAGTTCTAGGTAGTTGATGTGCAGTTTCTTTTGCTGCACACTCCACTTCCCTTGTACTGTGTATCTGTCCATATGCGCTCCCCATCCGGAGAGCGATGCGTCCGCTGTTATTATCACTTGTGGAATTGGCTCTAGGAACGACCGTCCCTTGGAAATGTTTTCTGTGTTCCACCACTTCAGAGAGCGATACGTCCGGTCGTTTACCAACACCAGATCTGTAATCTGACCTTGAGCCTGATTCCACTGTGTCGCTAGACACTCTTGTAGTGGGCGCATTTGTAGTCTGGCATGTGGTATTAGCAGTATGCAGGAGGACATCATGCCTAATAGTTGCATAAACACTTGTGCTGGTAGTGAGTGTTGTGGTTGAAATCTTTGTATTAACCCGACCATTGTCTGTACTCTGATTGGGTTGGGGTATGCTATTGCCTTTTCTGTGTCTACTGTAGCCCCCAGGTATTGCTGAATCTGGTTTGGTTGCAGGTGTGATTTTTTGTAGTTCACCGTGAACCCTAGGTGGTGCAGCAATTGAATTGTCTTCTGTGTGTTGTGAAGACATTCTTCCTTTGACTTGGCCTTTATTAGCCAATCATCCAAGTATGGGAAGACATGTATTTGTTGTCTTCTTAGGTGTGCTGCCACCACAGCTAGGCATTTTGTGAAAACTCTCGGTGCTGTTGTGACACCGAACGGAAGGACTTTGAACTGATAGTGTTGTCCTTCTAACATAAACCTTAGGTATTTTCTGTGGGCTTTGTGAATTGGGATATGAAAGTAAGCGTCTTTTAGATCCAGTGTAGAAAGAAATTCCCCTTTCTTCAGTAAAGGGAGTACTTGTTGGAGCGTGACCATGTGGAAGTGCTCCGAATTTATGTAAGCATTGAGAGGTCTGAGGTCTAATATTGGTCTTAGGGACCCGTCCTTTTTGGGGATCAGGAAGTATAGAGAGTATACTCCTGTGCCCTGTTGATCTTTTGGGACCTTCTCTATTGCATGCTTTTGTAGAAGTGCTAGTACTTCTTCTCTTAACAATGTCAGATGATCTTGACTCATTGGACGCTGTTTGGGGGGGATGTTTGGTGGGGTAGCTGTGAGTTCTAGGCAATAACCATGTTGGATAATTTGTCTCACCCACTTGTTTGACGTGATGTTTTCCCAGACAGGTAGGAACTGTGATAGACGTCCCCCGACCGGTGTTATGTGGTCTGGGGGGAGTTCTATGAAGTCACTGTTTTGGTGTTGAGGCGTTGCGGTTGTTATTATTTCCGCGGCCTCTTCCCTTATTGTTGTTACCTCTGTAACTGCCTCTTGAATTACCTCTGGGTGATGTTGGTGTGAAAGATGTGGATTGCTGATTTGTTCCTGTGTTCTTTGAGCCCCCTCTATAGGTGGATCTACGAAAGGAACCTCTGTGTGTTGGCTGTTGCAATGCTCCCATTGACTTAGCCGTTTCCGTATCTTTCTTCATTTTTTCTAATGTCTCGTCTGTGCTTGAACCAAACAATGTCTTCTGATCAAATGGTTTGTTCAGTAGGGCTGTTTGTACTTCTTGTTTGAATCCTGAGATTCTAAGCCATGCGTGCCTTCTTAGCATGACACTAGTGTTAATCGACCTTGCTGCAGTGTCTGCTGCGTCTAATGCACATTTAATGGAAGTATTGGTTATTATTTTACCTTCCTGTATTAATTGGTCTGCCTTCTTCTGATGTTCTTTTGGGAGATGTGTGAGAAGTTTCTCTAACTCATCGTAATGTGCCCTGTCGTAACGTGCGAGTAGTGCTTGTGTATTGGCTATACGCCAGCTATTCGCTGCCTATGATGCTACTCTTTTGCCTGATGCATCTATTAACTTCGACTCTTTATCTGGTGGAGGAGCCTCTCCTGTAGATAATGAGTTTGCTCTTTTACGAGCGTTTGAGACCACCAGCGAGTCTAGAGGTACATGCCCTCTAATAAATATTGGGTCCTTTGGAGCCGCTTTGTATTTTTTATCGATTCTTGGGTTTAACACCCTGGCTCTCACTGGGTTTTCGAATATTTCCTCTGTGTGAGTAAGAAGACCCTTCAACATAGGAAGAGTACCTGATGTTCTCTGTGCATTAGGTAGAGTCTCTAGCAAGAAATCCTCTATTTGAGGTTCTGTATGCATATCTAGTTTGTGATATTTTGCTGCCCTATTGATGAGCTGCACAAAACCTGTGTTATCATCAGGTGGTGAAGGCTTTGAGGGATATAGCTCTGGGTCGTTGTCCTCATCTGACCCTACATCATAATTTTCCCATGGATCCTCCTCATCTGGGATAGTTTTGTGATCCCCTTGAGGTTCTCCCTCCCCTAGATCACTGTCTACATCTGATTGAGGTGTAGCTGGTCTTGGTGTGGAAGGTGTAGGAATATTTGGCCTATTGTGAGGAATAGGAGAAGAGGGTGTTACTCTAGGACGAGGAGAAGCAGGAGGAGTTATATTCGTCCCCATTGTTCTCTTTTTTGAAGGAAGAGGTTTATCTTCTGACTGTTCACTCTTTCTCTTCTTCGTGACCACTTTCCCAGTTTGTGGATCAATAAACAAGATCTTTTGTTTGGGATCTGTCTGTTGCTCCTGAATCGGTACCGAGGGTCCTGGTTCCGAGAGGTGCTTTTGTTTTCGATCGTCAGATCTTGTTGTTTTCGACACCGAATGTCTGCTCGATTCCGACTTTCTTGGTATCGAGTGTCTCTTGGGCGATAAGTCATATTTATGTTTCGACATGGAATGTTTCGATACCGAGCTCTCCTTTGTATGTAGCCTCGGTGCCGAAGTCGATGTCGCCCTTTTCTCGGATCCGACATGGTGGGAGTCCGAGTGTTTCGGTTTCAGTTTCGGTTTCGTTGCCGGGCCCGAGGGCGGGGCGTCGGAAACTTTTTTCAGCGGTTTGACCGGGCCCGAGGGCGGGGTCGTTACCGCACGGGGTCGGTTTTTCGGTAAGGGGACGTCGTCACTCACGGTTTGTTGCTCGATGAGTTCTTCAACCTCCGACTGGTCCCCTTCCGACCCCGACTGGTCCTCTTCTTCCTCGATTTGTTCGTCTCCGAACAGCTCCGGGATCGCTTCCGCCTGCATTCTGGAAACCTCGTGTCTTCGAGCTCGACGATTTCTAATCGTTAGCTTGGAGGAGAATGCTGCGCAGGCTTCGCAGTCCCTGGATTCGTGTTCAGGCGATAGACAGAGGTTGCACACCTCGTGTAGGTCCTTGTGTGGGAACTTAGCACCACACGTTGGACATTTTTTGAATGGAGTCCTTTCCATGGACTCCGGGCTTGACTGCGTCGAGAAAGGCCTGCTGTTCTTCGACGTAGATCCAAGTTTTTCTCTTCTATTTTAAATTTGTAATGCGTCGGAATGGAAATGAACGCGTTCGAATAACAATACCGTCGAATTGGAAAGGGAATACGCGCCGAAAATCACTTTTTTCTGAAGTTGATCTGGAGCGTCTCGATCTTCATCCGAACCCGATGGCGGAAAAAAACAATCTAAGGATGGAGCCGATGCCCATGCGCACTACCAACCAAGGGAGGAGTCACCAAGAGACAAAAGACTCTCCAAGAGAAAAACAAAGTGCAATCATCCGAGCCCAACACCAGATGGCGATCTATTCATAATGTACCATCTGCAGCCCATATGCCTCGAACATATGTTTTCAATCAAAGTGAAAAAAACATTTCTGTTCAGAAAAGTTGTCATTGCCACTCAACTGCTGAGTGCCATGGGTTTCTTTTCCCTGATCAGTGACACACTTTGTTGGAATAGGTCCATTTAATAGTAACAAATATTTCACAAATGATTATTACGATTAGTTTCACAATAAATAGAGTCTCATTTACAATAAACGTAATTAATACCTAATCAAAAATACTGAGCTAAAGGACCCTGCTGATGTAACCATCAGAGAGTAGGGGAAAAAAGTAAGGGATCAAGATCTGGGTGGGAATCCCAGTTATATGTGGATCCCAGTCATGTGATTTCACCACAAGGCATACTATTGTATATCAAGACGGAAAAGGTGGCTCTTCTGATAATGTAGCCTTACTTTACATAGTGAATATGGGTCATCACAAAGAATGGAAGAAAAAGAAAGCAAACAGAATAAAGAAAAACAAGCATTGGCATAGCCAATAGGCCTCACTTTTGGGACCTTCTAAGTATTTAGTTATGCAGCACAATAACCTTGGTGCAACCACATCAACTGTTGCGTGGCTAAACACTTATAAGGTCCCAAAGGCGAAACCGATTGGCTATGCCAATGCTTGGTGTGTGTGTGTGGTTGTCTGTGTGTGTGTGTCTGTGTGTGTGTGAGTCTGTGTGAGTCTGTGTGTGTCTGTGTGTGTCTGTGTGTGTCTGTGTGTGTGTGTGTGTGTGTCTGTGTCTGTGTCTGTGTGGGTCTGTGTCTGTGTGTGTGTCTGTGTGGGTCTGTGTCTGTGTGTGTGTGTGTCTGTGTGGGTCTGTGTCTGTGTGTGTGTGTGTCTGTGTGGGTCTGTGTCTGTGTGGGTCTGTGTCTGTGTGGGTCTGTGTCTGTGTGGGTCTGTGTCTGTGTGTGTGTGTCTGTGTGGGTCTGTGTCTGTGTGGGTCTGTGTCTGTGTGTGTGTCTGTGTGTGTGGCTGTGTCTGTGTGGGTCTGTGTCTGTGTGTGTGTCTGTGTGTGTGGCTGTGTGTGTGGCTGTGTGTGTGGCTGTGTGTGTGGCTGTGTGTGTGGCTGTGTGTGTGGCTGTGTGTGTGGCTGTGTGTGTGGCTGTGTGTGTGGCTGTGTGTGTGGCTGTGTGTGTGGCTGTGTGTGTGGCTGTGTGTGTGGCTGTGTGTGTGGCTGTGTGTGTGGCTGTGTGTGTGGTTGTGTGTGTGTGTGTCTGTGTGGGTCTGTGTCTGTGTGGGTCTGTGTCTGTGTGGGTCTGTGTCTGTGTGGGTCTGTGTCTGTGTGTGTGTGTGTCTGTGTGTGTGTGTCTGTGTCTGTGTGGGTCTGTGTCTGTGTGGGTCTGTGTCTGTGTGTGTGTCTGTGTGTGTGTGGCTGTGTCTGTGGCTGTGTCTGTGGCTGTGTGTGTGGCTGTGTGTGTGGCTGTGTGTGTGGCTGTGTGTGTGGCTGTGTGTGTGGCTGTGTGTGTGGCTGTGTGTGGCTGTGTGTGTGGCTGTGTGTGTGGCTGTGTGTGTGGCTGTGTGTGTGGCTGTGTGTGTGGCTGTGTGTGTGGCTGTGTGTGTGGCTGTGTGTGTGGCTGCGTGTGTGTGGTTGTGTGGGTGTGGCTGCGTGTGTGTGGTTGTGTGGGTGTGTGGGTGTGTGGCTGTGTGTGTGTGTGGCTGCGTGTGTGTGTGGCTGCGTGTGTGTGTGGCTGCGTGTGTGTGTGGCTGCGTGTGTGTGTGGCTGCGTGTGTGTGTGGCTGCGTGTGTGTGTGGCTGCGTGTGTGTGTGGCTGCGTGTGTGTGGGGTTGTGTGTGTGGGGTTGTGTGTGTGGGGTTGTGTGTGTGTGGGGTTGTGTGTGTGGGTGTGGGGTTGTGTGTGTGGGTGTGTGGTTGTGTGTGGTTTTGTGTGTTGTTGTGTGTGTGTGTGGTTGTGTGTGTGTGGTTGTGTGTGTGTGGTTGTGTGTGTGTGGTTGTGTGGTTGTGTGTGTGGTGTGTGTGGTTGTGTGTGTGGTTGTATGTGTGTGGTTGTGTGTGTGTGGTTGTGTGTGTGTGGTTGTGTGTGTGTGGTTGTGTGTGTGTGGTTGTGTGTGTGTGGTTGTGTGTGTGGTTGTGTGTGTGGTTTTGTGTGTGTGTGTGTGTGTGTGTATGTGTGGTTTGTGTGTGTGGTTTGTGTGTGTGGTTTGTGTGTGTGGTTTGTGTGTGTGGTTTGTGTGTGTGGTTTGTGTGTGTGGTTTGTGTGTGTGGTTTGTTGTGTGGTTTGTTGTGTGGTTTGTTGTGTGGTTTGTTGTGTGGTTTGTGTGTGTGGTTTGTGTGTGTGGTTTGTGTGTGTGTGTGTGGTTGTGTGTGTGTGTGTGGTTGTGTGTGTGTGTGTGGTTGTGTGTGTGTGTATGGGTGTGGTTGTGGATGTGTGGTTGGATGTGGTTGAGTGTGTGGCTGTGTGTGTGGTTGTGTGTGTGTGTGTGGGGTTGGTTGTGTGCATGTGGCTGGTTGTTTGTGTGTGGTTGTGTGTGTTGAGGGCTGAGAGGGGAGTGCAGCCTGGGAAACGAAGGGATGGCTCTTCGTCAGAGGCACAAGACTGCAAAACCAGCATTACCAAGTCTAATGTGGCCTACATCTTCCTTCTTGGGTTATGGGTAAATTTGCTAGCTTCCTATTTTCCTTGCCTCTATGCCGACCAGGAAGCTTACAAGTAGTCGGAGCAGAGATGTCTTGTGGGTTCAGAGTAACTGGATGTGTGCCACTTGAGCTGTGAGCAATATTTCCAGTGCAACTTCCAGAAACTGGACAAATGTAGGCAGCCCGAGCGATAGGTGAAAAATCACTTTTACTTGCCAAAGACACTGAGAGGCTGTCACAATGAAAAGAAAGCATTGCTAGCATCCCGAGGTAAACATAGAGAACGTAACTTAACATGCGTAAAAAACTTAACATGCGTAAAACCGGTAGTCCTCGTGGGTATTGTAAAAGAAGAGGCATTCCACAGCTGGCTGAGAACTTCTTCAGGCAGCAGGCAGCAGCACTTGGCACCCACCAGCCAAACTGTACCACAGCCTTCAGCAAAAATTACACCCAGAGAATTGGGAGGGAGGAGGACGGGCGGAGGAGGCAGAGGAAGCGAAGAAGGACAGCTGCTTTGGATGGGGGAAGACAGAAGTAGAAATTGGGATGGGGACCAATAAGAAATTGGGCAAAGAATAAGTAAGAGCGGGAGACAGAAATAATCACTGGTAGAGCAATACATGATGGCCAGAGGACATGATGGTGAGAGATTTGGAATGTAAAAGAAGAGGAGACTAAGATGTAAAAAAAAGGAGAAACTGAGAAAACAAGCATTGGCGGTGCGGCAGTAATAGTAGCGCTGCACGGCGGTGAAAGAGAAACTCATCGCGATCACGATCGCTGTGAAAGAGAAAGTGATTGCGATGATTAACTAAAGCACACAAGTAATGCGCGCGCGCAGCAGCGCGCGTGCTTGTGCGCAAGCTGGTGGCCACTTTGGAAGCACTCCTAAAAGCCGGTACTAAATGTCTCTCCGAGCAGCGCATGCGCGCTGACTCATCAAGACCTAAAAAGACAACAATGGTACTGATGGGATTAAAGGGTCCACATTGTGCTAGGTGATAACACAGGGTGGCAAGGAAGTGAAAACCTTTCAACTAAAGGCTTAATGGTAACAGGAATTTCCCTGATTGTTGAATATCAAAATCTACATGCAGAGCTTATTTTGGGGTTTATATACAAACCCACCTTATTAAAATAGTGCAACGATAAAAAGTAACCTAGTTCACCAGGACAGCTTGGAAACTGTAATCACTGTGATAGCCCAGCACCAGCAGATATTTGACCCAGCATAGCTAAGGAGGGGAGGGGGGCGGTAGAAACATCAAGGTCAAAACCATTCCCAAGAGATTTGTTTGCTATGGCGATCTAATCCTCTTATCTGAACACTTTTAAATAAAAACTTGCACTCTGGGGTGCGGATTTCCTCATCGCAATCAGCACTAATTGTCCCAATCCATTACGTAAGAAGGGCGACTGCCTGAAGCCTTGTAATTATCAGCCACTTTTTTTGTGGATGGTGTTGAGAAATTGCTTGGAATAACTGGGGTTCAAAGATTTCAAGCTGGAGAAATATGGATAGTATCTCTATGCCAAACTTACACTCTGGCATTTTAAGTGATCTGAACTCAGTCAATACAGTTTATATCTTTGTGTATGTTTTTAATACATTTTTGTAATTTAAAAAAAATCTTATTTAAGTATCTCAGACATACTTTAAATTAATGACCTGATGATGACTTGTCAACTCATGCTGAGGCTGAAACGTAATAGAAACTTTATAGTTAAAATAACTGGCTGCGAACTTACCAACTTTTACCCCTTTATCATATGCGTACATTTTTATCACACACTTAGACACTACACCGAGCCCTGAGTCTTAATGAACACATTTTTGTTTGGCTTTACATATACATACCTAGAAATAAGTTTAGCTTTAATGTGGTTTTCTTGTGTAGACTTATTATAAGATTGAGACAACTGATTTTTTACTAATAGTTATTGAATTATGCATGTGAAAGAATTATGATTATATCCACTGTCTCTTGATATTGTTATCATCCTGATTCCAATTGGCATGCCCTAGCTTTCCATGAAGAGATAAGCAAAAGACCCTAGAAAAGAAACCTCACAACTTCTGAAGTTAGAGTCTAGATTTATATATTAAAATATAAGCCTGCTTCCTGAAACGAGATTTGAGCTAACAGACTTTCTCATGGACTAATTAGAATTAGATCGACTACACACAAAAAACTATATTACTAAAAGGCCAAAACACAAAAATGCAAGTTGTAAGCAGGGCAACTCCGGCTGGAAGTCTCAAAGGTGTACAGTGAGAAAGTGTGAGCATTTTAGGCATACTATAAACATTTATACAGTAACAATAGTATAAAAAGCAGCTGAAGAAAAACAATCGGCAGGGGTTGCCTCAACATGCATAACTGATTTAGGAGTAGTTAAACAAATTAATTAAAACCAATCAGGTTATCAACTAAACGACATTCCTATCAGTAAATAAAGCTTCTTGACAAGATGGCTGAGATTAAATGAGTTACATGCATTATACTGCAGTGCTGAAAGCAGCACTTGAAAACATGAATTTAAACACTGCACATACAACTGTGTCTTTAATTGTACTAAATTAGATTCCATTGGATTGTCTGCGTATCCACCTATAGCTATTCTGAATTCAATTACCAAATGCACACAATGTGTGCAAATTCTATAACCAGATTCTGAAGGAGAAGAAACAGAGAGCTGAATATAGATCAGGTTGGATAACTAATATATCTTGGCAGTACTGGGGTAAATAACATTCACATATAGGTTGCCCGAGGGGAGATGTGGCAATTTTAGTAGCGACTTAAGACAACAGCTAGGATGGACATTACTGGTTAAAGATAAGGTGAATTTCTAAGAAATTAGCCTTTAGCATTGGTCTTAAAATGCAGGATTGGTTAAATAAACCAGATATGCAAAGCAATGGCGTTCCATATTATATGGGCAAATCCTCCACTTCGGCAAAAATTGAGAGGGTCTGAGCTAGGAGCACGGCAGTCGCACTTTGAGGATTCTTTTAGATGTATCTATAGCATCAGGGTCAACTGCTCTGGCCTGTGTCAGTAGTAAGCCCCACCCATAGTATTGGCTCGTTACTTCCCTTTTCTGCAATGCAGTATTCTCCAGGTGTTTGAAAACAGGGTAACAGCGTTTCCTCCAGATCAGATTCCAAATGGTGTACCCTTAACTCTTGGAAGCTGGATGTCAGGCAGACACCAGCTATGGTGGCACAGTAGTCCTCCTCTACATATCCAACTTTTATTTAGGTTCGGATCAGGCTGTTGGGTAGGTTGTTCTTTTATGGGTCTTTCACAGGCAGTCTTTCAGTCTTGTTTAGTGATGTCCATCACATCAGGATTGTCTCCAAGTTGGGGCATCCACAACAGAAGTACAAAGAGGTGTGAGCAGTCTGCACCTGGCCACCTACCACCACACCTGGCAAAAGACTGACCTTGGTAAAGAACCCTTCATAATATTAACAACTGGGAAAGCAGTCGTGATGCCCCCCCCCCCCTCACCCCCCACCATCTATTATGGAACACTGTCTCCTCTGGGTAGCCTACCTCATACTTCACCTTTCATCATCTGGGGAACAGGGTTATGCTGTTATTCACTCCACTGGATGAAAGACAACACTTGAGCTAGCTTAGCACCCAGTACCATGTATCATAGGGACAAAATACAGCAATCTCATGAGGAGAGACACTATATTTTCAAGAACTGATAAGCAGGAACCCCTGAGGTCTGCCAAATTCCACTGACATATGGAGAGGTCATCTTTTATACTTGACAGCGAGAAGTGTTTTCAGGAGTCAATTCAGGATGGGACTCTAACAGGCCAGGTCACAGGAGATATATGGCCAGGCCCTCTGCATGCTTGTAGGCAACTCCTCCACCGAAGACAGGTTTCCTGGAGTAGCTGTACAAATGATCAGGTACATCTCCTCCTAGGAGGGATGTTGACCCAGAGATAGCTGAACTCCTCTGTGAACCATCTGTGGTCTTCTTTTTAGCAATCCAAGGCTGGAGGTTCTTAGTGAAAGGAGGCCTGAATGCATTGAGCAAGTAATGGCCACACCCTTGTTAGCAGGGCAAGACAGTGAATTGACGCAGAGATGCGGGCACCAGTCAGACCTGTGAGAGAAGGACGCATATTACTGAGAACAACCGTATTCTCATTCATTATTATTATTGCCATTTATAAAGTGCAGGGGATACCTAGAAAATTGTCCTGGCACTGTAGATGGTAGTATGCTGACAGAGCTGATTGGACTGACTAACGGGTCACTGAAAACAAGTTTCATGAAAACACAGTAGATTTCCTATTCCATTAAATACCGTTCTAACAGCATCCACTAAATAGCAGTACTCCGGGAAATCAGAAGCCCTCTGCAGCAAAAGTAACTTATTGAATTTCAAAGGGGTGTATGTCTCCTCTTTTCCTACTTCAATGTGTAGGTCCCCTCTCGCCAATATTTGCAATACACTTCCACTGGCAGAAAAGTAACCTCAACTCCACCTTGTGCGCATAAAGTGGCCAATGGGCTTCCAAAATTTAACTGACCGGCCCCCTTCCCTCTGGTTCACTCGCACAAAAGAGGTGTATAACACTCATACCACAAACATATATACATACTGTAGGAACTGGGGTCACCAGTTCCCCGGGGGTAGCCTGGCTCGAGCAGGTAGGCACCCGAAAGCTTAGGTGTTAAGTGACTACACAGCACATGCATCCACTGAGACAATAAAAGGCACGCAATGACTGACGCCACTCCAGTGAGTTTTGATTAAAACGATAAACCTTTATCTAAGATCAAGGTTCAGGAGTGGAAAATCACAGTATTAATTACTCATCAAAGCATTTCATCAGAGGGGAGTAAAGGGAGCAGTTCAATAATCAATATAGCATGTCGCAATAAACATTTCATAGAAGGATTAGCATGTTATTAAACCAGAGTAAAACATTTAATTTAAGATAAACATGTCATCAGGTTATTTGAGGCAATTAATCAATTAACTTCTCACCAAGCAAGGGTGAACATTACATAGAACTCCTTGGCAGGAATAAACTGGACATTAGATAGGAATGAAAACTTTTAATCGGGTAAGGATAAACCTTTCATCAGGTGAGAATAAAAACATTTCCTTAGGGTAAAACCATCACATTACCTGCCGCCTGAATAAGCAGTGCATTTCCCCTAATAATCAGGAACATTTCCTGAGGGCAACCGAAAAACATTCATCCTCAATGCAGCACATTTCAATAATCATTTCACGGCAGGAGTAAAGGGGGTGATTCCTTAATCACACAGCATAATGCAATAACCCTGTCCTTTACCATCTGGGGAGAATTTCAGTAAGGCAAGAATAAGCAGTGCCTAAGGTGAAAGGAGCATAGATACACTAGGCATCAATATTCCTCATTCAAGCATTTCACTAGAGGAACAACGTTGCATTGCTCGGCAGTAAACATTCCCTTAAGCAAGGGCAAACATGGCTATAGTCAAGGACACTTCACCTGGGGTAACCATTTCCCTTATACAGGAATGAACAAAACCTTTCATCTGGCTAGGGTAAACCATGTGTAAGGCTAGGGCGAGCAATTCATTATTGAACTGTAGGCTTTCCTGAAACATTGCATTAGGCCGGAGTAAGCCTTTCACTCTGCAGGAATAAACGTTTCAGGAAGAATCAGGCAACATCTCACTAGGTAAAGGTAAAACACTGCGTCAGGCAGGAGTAAACTTTTCATATACCATAGGTAGAGCATTTCATTAAACATCTAAACTTGGATCACACATATAACCCCTTTCCTTATAACACCCTTCTTTTAGAAGATACTCAACATTTCATTAGCCATGGATAAACATTTCATAAACCCAGCATGTCAATTAAACCAGTTCGTTGAAAATCAGGCCCTAATCAGATCCTGGCAGAGAGATGAGCCTTCGAGGGTAATGGGTCTGTCCCTAAATCCTCTGGGAGGGTTCTACAGTCTAGGCGGGGCTCCACCTCGTTTCCTGGAGCCCTGTGGAAACACAGGGGCCAACAGGGCCCGACACTAGTCTTCCCCAGGGGAGGGGCGAACTCGAGGCCTCCTGCGGGCTTCCGCCCTCCTCCCCGGGGGTTACCTGCTTTCCTCTGCCCTTCCCGGGCCCTTGCGGAGGATTCCGGGAAGGGTGGTGGGACCTCGCTCTTCTCCGGGCCCTCCGAGGTTTTTCCAGCACTGCGGGAACCGGCCACAGGGCACAGCAAGGCTTCACGGGGCCGCGCTGATGGGCGGACAGCCCCGGGGAATAGACGGGCGGAGGGGGCTCCTACTCTTCCAGGCCCCCCCCTCCGTGCTGACTCTCGGGCTGGTCAGTGGCTTTGGGCCAATCAGAGGCCGGGATAGCAGGGGCGCGGCCCGTCAGGCCAATGGGAGCTCAGCGGGGGCTGTGACGCGCCCCCGTCACATGATGCTGAGATCCGGCTTGGAGCCTCGGGCGGCCTCGAAGAATGTTGCGGCAGCCCTCTCCTGGTCCCGGGGGCCGCCGAGGGGGTTCTGAGCACGGCACCGGCGCCACCGAGGGAGCGCCGGGCCGCAACAGCGGGAGCAGGGACCCAAGAGCCCTCCGGGCTGCGGCGGCGATCTCGCGCTTGCTGTGGAAGCGCTTGAGGAGCAGGCTCAGCTGTGGTGAGTCAATCGCCCCATGCTCCCCTCCCGCAGCGCTCGCCGGGGCACACACGTGGAGATAAGCGGCGCTTCGGTCGCAGGCAGCAGGCTTGGTAAGATCAGCGCTCGGAGACAGTCTACCACAACAGCGCTTCTCAAGGGGGGCACAGGGGTGCAGATAAAGGCAACGCTGGAGCATGATAGCACCTCAGGGGGCAGTCTGCAATTCAGGCACAGCGCGGCTCAGCGCACAGCAGTTCTTGGCACCTAAGGGATGTAGCGCTCCTCAGGGGCCGCGCAGACAGGCAGTTTAGTCACCTGAGGCAGTCCAAACAGCGAGGGTAATTTAGACAGTTCTGGAGGCTAGCGCTACGCAGAGATAGCGCTTAGCAGTCACTTCAGTGGGGCGCTTTCCTCAGGACAGGACAGCAATTCAGCCAGTTCACTCAGGAGGAGCTAGGCAGGGGGGCGCAGGTGCAGCACAGTCCAGTACCTGGTTGCTCCCCCAGCAGTCCTGTGGTAATTAGAAGGTCTTCTTGGCGCTTGATGGCTCTTGCGCCATTGTAAATAGCAGTTTCTTGTTTCTTGTTACTTGAGGGCTGCTGACAGGAATCTTCAGCAGGTCACTGTAGATGGTCCCTGGGTTCCCCTCCCGCCGGGCCAGATCAGTGGGCTAGCTCAGGGTACCTCACTCAACTTGAAAGGCAGCACCTAAGCCCTGTCACTCCCAGTGACATAAGTCCCTGACTCGGCCCTACCACCTAAATCTCCTGCGTGGGTCCCCCCAGGTCAGTGATGCCCCAACTGACTGGAAAGTTTCCCTCTCTTTCTTTATATAGGCCCAGGTCAGGTGACCACCCTCTAAGACGGCAAAAATAGGCTCCACCCCTACTCTAGAAGGTGCCAGGAGCTTCCCTACTCTAACTGTGGGCAGGCAAGGAAGGCTGGAATGGCAACAATGTTTGGGGTCCCTTCCAGCTCCTGGCAACTAGAATGCGCCTTAAAAAGACTACGCTGCAGTAACAGGGGTCAGTGGCAGCCATGTTGAGGCACCTGCACCTAGCATTGATTTTAACATTACCCAGGGCATTTTAACCTCACAGGGCCTATACAACTACATTACAAGGGGGGACATCCTGAATTCGGGGAAGCGAAAAGCAAAACAATTCCGTGAAAAGGGCCAAGTCCAACACATACACACACACATGCACTTGAGATATTGGCACGACGTTCCAGGATCGCCTGTAGCTGTGGAACTTTATACTAGCGGGCTGTTTGGCCACCACTCATGTGACAGAGACTAAACGGTCTGGCCACACCAAGATTATTTTTTTAAAGTATGCTGTCACAACTGTGCTACATATTTGAACCTGTGACAGGGATAGTAGTCTCCTGTCACTAGAGTGTGCTTGGTGGGTTTCTCCAAATCCAGGTCCAAGTCCAAGACCATTCTCATGTCAAAGGAACAGGCCTTCACACACATGCTAGATTTTCAGAGAGTGGGGCCAAAAATACAAAAACCAGGATACCAGATACTTACAGTTGGGCAAATAAGACCGAAAACACGACTGTACACCGTGCAGGGGCCACTCCTGAACCAACAATGTTCACTAATGGCAGGACTGGTGTCCAGGTTGAATTCGAATGCTTCAGCATTTAAGTGGAGGCTCGAAGCGGTCAAGGTTCATGCCACTGAGCTACGTTTGTACTAATTCTTGTTCTTGGTAAAAAGAATGAACTCTGTTTCGATAGGGTTGTGCTTCAGATCTGGATGAGGTGCAGGTTGTGCTTGAGACATTGAACGTCTGGAGTGGAGGAAACTTTAAAGTAAAGTTGTGCATCATGATGATATTGGTGCATTTAATGCTGTTATCTTCGAGTAGAACCCAACAGGGCACCATGTAAAGGTTAAAGAAGTGTCGGGTGCCGCACAAGACTCACGTGGGTTTGTGAAGCTATTCCGCAGAGACGACAAGGACACCCGCCCCTGTACCCACCTAACCCGTTCGGGGAGTGGACCCAGCAAGGACGAGATGGAACCAGGGAAGGGAGCCAAAATGGAACGGAGATGACTTGGTGGAAGAGGAGTAGGTTAGGGTCTGGGCACGTCTGAGGAAGCAAGAAAAAGACCCAATTAGGATAACGCACTACTCCTACTACAGAGAATAACCACGAAACACATGCAGGAATGAGCCCCTGTTCTCTGACTTACCACGGCGTGCTATACGTGCAGGACCAATGAAGAAAGGTCATCAAGTTAAGCATCCATGCGCAACCCACCAATGGAAAGCGCTCCTGCGCAATAAACGAAGAAAGCAAGAACAACCACCAATGTACAAAGGCTCCTATGTGTAATAGAACAACCAAGGTATAGCGCTCCTGCGCGGTGAATAAAAACCAAGGAATAGCGCTCCTGCGCGGTGAATGAAAACCAAGGAATAGCGCTCCTGCGCGGTGTGTCCCTAATAACAAGCTCCAGGGTAAGCGCTATAGCGCGGCCCAGTATCTAGTCAATAGTGCTACTGTGCACTATAAACATGAGCAGCAGCGCTCCTGCGCAGCTGCAAGAACAAAGGATATTTCCGGGAAATGCTTAGCTGTCAACACGAGAGGGATATGTACAGCGCTCCTGCGCGGCACGAAAACCCCAGGGGAAACAGGACATGGAACGCCAGACTGCGGTGAAAGGAAATGTCACCAACAGCGCAGCTGCACTGTTTGCGTTACCGGGTCTCGCTTCCAGGTGGGAACTGCCAGGTCGTCACGAAGAGCAGCGGGAGACGGGCCTCTGTCACCTGCTGGGCTCAGGACAGGTTCAGCAAAGAATTAGAAGCACCGATCCGGCGGGACATTACGCGTTTAAGCGTTTTCCCCCCGGAAGTGCTTTTTTGGTGGCAGAGAACTAGACCGGGACTTCACTTCCGCCCGGAAGTGAGGTTTTCCGATGCCTGCATGTGTTTTGCGGCGCTTCGGAACGGCGAAATAGCCGCGGCACGACAAGAAGGCAACAGACAGTTTGGCAACCTTAAGGACTCCACAAGTGATAGGGATCTTTTTGGGCCCAGCAAGCCCATGTGAACAAACTGATTCTGACTGGAAAAGTAGAAGGAACTACTGGGTTGTCTCCTGAGGCGAAAAGCCGGGAGTAGACGCTGTTGCTGCTATTATTGAGCTTGCTGACTTTTAAAATTGTATTTTTTCACCTTGAAAAGCACTCTTGCACTTTAGGGCATCACGGAGCGGATCTAGCGCTCACGTGACCCCTTACACCGGCGTCCTTCGCCGCTGGCCACGCCCACCGCTAGGCCACGCCCCCTTCCCGCCCTTCATAAGCGCCGAGTTGCAGGCGCTCGGTTGGGTTGTCTCCTGAGGCGAAAAGCCGGGAGTAGACGCTGTTGCTGCTATTATTGAGCTTGCTGACTTTTAAAATTGTATTTTTTCACCTTGAAAAGCACTCTTGCACTTTAGGGCATCACGGAGTGGATCTAGCGCTCACGTGACCCCTTACACCGGCGTCCTTCGCCGCTGGCCACGCCCACCGCTAGGCCACGCCCCCTTCCCGCCCTTCATAAGCGCCGAGTTGCAGGCGCTCGGTTGGGTTGTCTCCTGAGGCGAAAAGCCGGGAGTAGACGCTGTTGCTGCTATTATTGAGCTTGCTGACTTTTAAAATTGTATTTTTTCACCTTGAAAAGCACTCTTGCACTTTAGGGCATCACGGAGCAGATCTAGCGCTCACGTGACCCCTTACACCGGCGTCCTTCGCCGCTGGCCACGCCCACCGCTAGGCCACGCCCCCTTCCCCGCCCTTAAGGCCGCCTATATCAAATGTGCATCTACAGAACGCGCAGCGGACGTGCGCAGCGGGCGCGCCGTTTGCGCGCCGAAGGCGCGCCTAAGGCAAGCCCGTCTGCGCCCGTCCGCGGCCGGACGGGGCTAGGGGCACGACTCCATGCCAATTTTATCTCTTACTCCTCTGAGGAGCTTACCACCCTCCAAGGCCATTGGCCACTCTCAGATCCCGTCCGTAGGCACATTCTTTCACTAGGGCTTGTACCTTCTTCCACTCCTACACTGCCGTCCTCTCTGCCCGCCCCTCCCCCACAATGCCCTCTCCCACCCGACCCTCTTCCTCCTACTCCGTCACTATCTATTCTCTTACTTAACACCAGGTCAGCGGTCAAGCACCATCATGAGCTTTTTGTCTTGCTCGATTCTGAGAAGCCTGACCTACTGCTCTTGACCGAAACCTGGTTCTGTGATTCTTCCCTTCCCGTTCTCTTGGCTACCCTCCCCCCCTCCTACGTGGCCTTACGCGCTGATCGTCCGGCAGGTAGGGTTGGCGGCGGAGTGGCGATAATCGCTCGGTCGGAACTAAATTTTCAAACCATCCCCTCTCCCCCCATTCCTTCCACTGAATTCCTTACAGTCCACTCCCTCGCCTCCTCCCCCCCCCCCCATCACCTGTCTCCTAATGTACCGTCCTCCCCAGTCCTCGCCTCTGTTCTTGTCAGCTTTTCAAGACCTACTGGCCAACATGGTGGTCAACTATGCATCGGTCTTGGTACTAGGGGATTTCAATTACTGGCCCTCGGACCCTTCTGAGTGCACAGCCTCAAAAGAATTCACTGAGTCTCTCACATCTTTGAATTTTGTGTCGCACATCTCTGTCCCCACTCACTCTCATGGTCACATACTTGACCAGGTCTGGTCCCTTAACCTTCCAGTCTCCCCGGTGACGGTTTCCCCCTGTCCTTGGTCCGATCATGCCCTTATTTCTTTCTCCATCTCTCTCACCCCGGTATCCAAAGTCCCCCACGCCAAAAATACCTGGGCGCGGAATTGGAACAGAGTTGACTTTCCCACACTGACTTCTCACCTTCGGAATTCTACCCCGACCCTCTCTGGTCTTCCGTCAGACTCTCAAGCCAACACTATCAATACCTGGTTGGCTAGAGGTTGTGACTCAGTGGCTCCCCTGCGTCGCATTTCCGTCCGGCGACCCAAGGAGTCTAATAGGTGGTTTAATGACCACCTAAAAGAACTAAAACTGTCCGTTCGACAGGCTGAAAGGCACTGGAGAAAAAATTACTGTCCCTCACTTAAAACCCTTTATCTTACATCACTCGCCGACTACAAGACCGCAATCCTTGCCGCCAAAACCTCTTATTTCTCAACAAAAATAATGTCTGCTGAAAATAAACCCAGGGAGATCTTCAGCAAGTGCAGGACCTGGCTTACTCCGATAGGGCTTCACCTCAAATCCCCCCATCCCAGTCTCTATGCAACCAACTAAATACTTACTTTCTTGACAAGATCGCTACCATTAAGGCCAACATCCACCCCCCCTCGTCTGCCTTTGTTGATCCTTCTCCTCCTACTATTCAAAACCTTCTCACCTCCATCCCTCCCCTCACTGAAGAGGTATTCCTGGAGATACTCCCCAAAGTAAAATCAGGTTCTCCGGCAGACATCTGTCCGGCGCGAATCCTCCAACAAATCTACTCCTCTTGTCCTGAACCCCCCATTACCTTCCTTAACAGCTCCCTAGCGCAGGGAGTAGTGACCCCTGCGCTCAAATCAGCCACCATAGTGCCCATTCTAAAGAAGCCTGGCGCTGACCCATCCATCTCAGCCAACTACCGCCCCATTTCCCTGCTGCCCTACCTGGGCAAGGTGCTGGAGCGCAATGTCACCGCGGTATTCAGCACCCACGTAGAGGCCAATGGGGGACTGGCTCCCCGCCAGGCTGGCTTTCGACCTAGGCACTCGACTGAATCAGTCGTGGTATCAGTCCTGGACAACCTCAGGAAGGGTATGGATCACAACAAACACCAGGCGCTGGTACTCCTCGATCTCTCCGCCGCATTTGACACGGTAGACCATACCATCTTACTGTCCCGTGTCAAGGCGGCTGGAATTGAGGGATCAGCCCTGGTGTGGCTTTCCTCCTTCCTGAGGGACCGCACCCAGGCGGTCCGGCTAGGAGACTTCGCAACCACCCCACTCCCCGTCACGTGTGGTGTCCCCCAGGGTTCTTCCTTGTCTCCCCTACTATTTAATCTTTACATCTTTCCCCTCATTTTCGCTCTTCAGCAGCTGGAGGTCACCGTGTATAATTACGCGGATGACCTCCAGCTCATCTTTGACTTATCCTCCTCTCCCCTTTCTGTCTCCAGCTTCCTGGACTCAGGGACTGGATGAACCACAACCATCTCAAGTTCAACCCGGACAAAACCGAGTTTGTTCTTACCGGGGGTTCTTCCAGTCCCTGGAACTCTCTCTTCTGGCCCCCTACCCTTGGTCCCGCCCCCACTCCTACCACGGTCAAAACACTGGGGGTTAAAATGAATAATCAGCTCACCCGTCACTCTCAAATCAGCTCTGTAGTTTCCTCCTGCTTCCTCACCCTCCGAACTATCCGCACTGTCGCTCGTTTCTTCTCCCCCCAGGCACTCAAAATGATCATGGCCGCTCTAGTGATATCACGGCTGGACTATGCCAACGCTCTCTACAATATTTACAACAAGGGGTGGTGAGGGACAGAGTCTCTGAATTAAGCAGAATACTCTCACCCAGTCAAGAGATCAGGGCTAGATCCAACACCGTTTTTTAGCTCACTGCACCATCCCAGTTTCAGAACCTGGCGGTATGCAAATTAGTCTGTTCCTGTCCCAGTGCATGATGGGAACAGGGCAAACCAAACTACAAAAGCCAATTCTTACACTGGGAAGGAAACAAGCTACCGGGGACCGGTTTCTGGCATTTCAGCCGTCTTCGGCCCGGCTTGCTTGAATCCTGATGGTGCAATGAGCAAGGGACTCACATCTGAGTATACCCTTCCACGCTTAGGGTGGACAAAAATATTTACAACAAGGGGTGGTGAGGGACAGAGTCTCTGAATTAAGCAGAATACTCTCACCCAGTCAAGAGATCAGGGCTAGATCCAACACCGTTTTTTAGCTCACTGCACCATCCCAGTTTCAGAACCTGGCGGTATGCAAATTAGTCTGTTCCTGTCCCAGTGCATGATGGGAACAGGGCAAACCAAACTACAAAAGCCAATTCTTACACTGGGAAGGAAACAAGCTACCGGGGACCGGTTTCTGGCATTTCAGCCGTCTTCGGCCCGGCTTGCTTGAATCCTGATGGTGCAATGAGCAAGGGACTCACATCTGAGTATACCCTTCCACGCTTAGGGTGGACAAAAATATTTACAACAAGGGGTGGTGAGGGACAGAGTCTCTGAATTAAGCAGAATACTCTCACCCAGTCAAGAGATCAGGGCTAGATCCAACACCGTTTTTTAGCTCACTGCACCATCCCAGTTTCAGAACCTGGCGGTATGCAAATTAGTCTGTTCCTGTCCCAGTGCATGATGGGAACAGGGCAAACCAAACTACAAAAGCCAATTCTTACACTGGGAAGGAAACAAGCTACCGGGGACCGGTTTCTGGCATTTCAGCCGTCTTCGGCCCGGCTTGCTTGAATCCTGATGGTGCAATGAGCAAGGGACTCACATCTGAGTATACCCTTCCACGCTTAGGGTGGACAAAAATATTTACAACAAGGGGTGGTGAGGGACAGAGTCTCTGAATTAAGCAGAATACTCTCACCCAGTCAAGAGATCAGGGCTAGATCCAACACCGTTTTTTAGCTCACTGCACCATCCCAGTTTCAGAACCTGGCGGTATGCAAATTAGTCTGTTCCTGTCCCAGTGCATGATGGGAACAGGGCAAACCAAACTACAAAAGCCAATTCTTACACTGGGAAGGAAACAAGCTACCGGGGACCGGTTTCTGGCATTTCAGCCGTCTTCGGCCCGGCTTGCTTGAATCCTGATGGTGCAATGAGCAAGGGACTCACATCTGAGTATACCCTTCCACGCTTAGGGTGGACAAAAATATTTACAACAAGGGGTGGTGAGGGACAGAGTCTCTGAATTAAGCAGAATACTCTCACCCAGTCAAGAGATCAGGGCTAGATCCAACACCGTTTTTTAGCTCACTGCACCATCCCAGTTTCAGAACCTGGCGGTATGCAAATTAGTCTGTTCCTGTCCCAGTGCATGATGGGAACAGGGCAAACCAAACTACAAAAGCCAATTCTTACACTGGGAAGGAAACAAGCTACCGGGGACCGGTTTCTGGCATTTCAGCCGTCTTCGGCCCGGCTTGCTTGAATCCTGATGGTGCAATGAGCAAGGGACTCACATCTGAGTATACCCTTCCACGCTTAGGGTGGACAAAAATATTTACAACAAGGGGTGGTGAGGGACAGAGTCTCTGAATTAAGCAGAATACTCTCACCCAGTCAAGAGATCAGGGCTAGATCCAACACCGTTTTTTAGCTCACTGCACCATCCCAGTTTCAGAACCTGGCGGTATGCAAATTAGTCTGTTCCTGTCCCAGTGCATGATGGGAACAGGGCAAACCAAACTACAAAAGCCAATTCTTACACTGGGAAGGAAACAAGCTACCGGGGACCGGTTTCTGGCATTTCAGCCGTCTTCGGCCCGGCTTGCTTGAATCCTGATGGTGCAATGAGCAAGGGACTCACATCTGAGTATACCCTTCCACGCTTAGGGTGGACAAAAATATTTACAACAAGGGGTGGTGAGGGACAGAGTCTCTGAATTAAGCAGAATACTCTCACCCAGTCAAGAGATCAGGGCTAGATCCAACACCGTTTTTTAGCTCACTGCACCATCCCAGTTTCAGAACCTGGCGGTATGCAAATTAGTCTGTTCCTGTCCCAGTGCATGATGGGAACGCTCTCTACAATGGCATACCAGCATACAGTCTAAGGAGGCTACAGCTGGTCCAAAACCAAGCTGCCCGGTTGGTTTTTGGTCTCCCACGCTATCACCACTCCACACCCCTCCTCAGGGAGCTCTATTGGCTCCCTGTCAAGGAACGTTCTCTGTTTAAAACCGCCTGCATGGTTTTCCAGGCCCGTCAAGGCACCGCCCCGCCTTCATTTCCTCATTAATAAAAGAATACGTTCCCCCCAGAGAACTCCGTTCCTCCTCCAAGTCCCTCCTTCAAATCCCACGTTTCAGACGCAAAAAGTGGGGTGGGTCCAACTTTTCTACCTTGGCCCCCACTTTCTGGAACTCCCTCCCAGACCACCTTCGTGCGGCTACCCATTATGTATCCTTCCGTAAGGAACTAAAAACGTTTCTTTTTCAACAGGCTTTCCCCGTGTAATCCTCCCTTCCCGGCTCTACTACTGGTTCTTACTTTGTCTCTGTAGCCAATACCCTCCACTAGCGCCAAGAAACCGTTCGGTGCACGCTGCGCTTTATAAATGTTTTAAATTAGAAATTAGAACTAGTAGCCACTGGGCTCTAGTGATGAGAAAGTGTTTACAGTGTCTGTTTGAGATAGAGGAAGCAAACTGTTACTAGCAAGAAGACTGGATAACCTCGTGCCTAAACTAAAACATTAAGAACTTGTTGCATTTTTTTTAATGGAAGAACAAAGTGTGGTAATACACAACTGATTTTTGATCAAATACACGTCAAATTAATGAAAATATCAATGGCAAGCCTGTCAAAGAAAGCACTGTAAATACTCATTTAACAAGCCTTTGCAATGCAATATGTCTTGCATTTACGAGAGCTTGAGCTATTAGCAAAGCAATAGCTGACACTCTTGCAAATGCAAGACCAACTGCATTGCAAATTACTAGCGCCCATGCGGCGCTTTTACATTCATTGAGGCCGCGTCCCTTTCTTTGGACAAGCCGTGTCTAAAGAAAGGGTTGTGGACGACATTAAAGTGAAACTGTGGTATGGGGTGCTTTGACAAGCAAAAGCATGTGTTTGTCAAGCTATACTTAAAGCTGATTGAGCTGCTAAAATAAATAAAGAAACAAAGCCACTATCGCTAAAGCGGACCGCCATTAGTAAATAAAATAAAAGTGGGCGGCATGCTGCGACGTAGTGGATGGTATAGGGGCAGATCATTAAACAAAATAGGGCTAACAGCCAAGCTAAAGCAGATCGTGTAACAAGACAAGTAAAAGGTCCAGTCATTATGGGAAGTAACAAATGGAGACAAGGTGGTACAGAGGAGGTACAAATAAGCCTAATTACGACTTGGAAGCCAGCTTTTGCAAACAACAATGACACAAGTCATGGTGGAGCGAGGGCGGGCATCAAAGCCATACTCCAATACTGCATGACTCGCAGCAGCGCATGCCCCAGCCCAGGCTCGACCTAGAAATTCCTCAAGAGGTTATGATGAGGGGAAAGATATATGACCATGGAAGGAATTTAGCATGCCTTTGTTTGCAACATACAAGTTGCTCATAATTACAATCATACTTCAAGTAGGCATTTTTGTTAATGCTTTGGAGCACAAGCCCACAACAATCGATGATGCAAATACTTTGCAATGACAAAGTTGTAATAGACAAAGGAGCGTATTAGACTCAACAGGCATTATTGCTTTCTCTAGACAAGCATTGAAAATGCAATAGGTCTCGCCTTTGATTTAGTTAAAGCCATTTGATTTCCTAATGGTATTGTGTAGCAAAGCAATGGCTTTAACTTAATAAACGGCGAGACCTATTACATTTTCAATGCTTGTTAAAAGCAGATGCCGAGACGGGTCCCTATCTAGCTCTCCATTTTTACCCTCAAAGTGGAAAAAAAAACATATTTCTGCAACCCGTCACTGACTTTGATGTAACTTCGAAGAGACTCGTTTTTCAGTTTTATATAGGGCAAACTTGGAGCGCTTTACATGCGCAGAACACAAGGGCATATTCATTTTTTGAATCACAGGAGGTCAGGCTTGAACCTGTTTTCTCAGCTTGAAGCCAGGCTGTCTAGCCGTACGCCACAACAGCGAGTAGCTTTTTTAATATTATATACAACAAAGTGATAGTTGCTGCTTATTTATCTTCTGCAACTTACAACCATTGACAAAGCCAATAGTCCTGGCTTGTTGTAGGTGCAATGTTACTTGTGTTATATATCTGGATGAATGGACAGGAGCAGCAAAATACGAGTGGGACAGCACACTATGCTAAGCAAAGATTTTTAGCATAAGTATTTTAGGCTACGCCCTTAATTATAATGGCCACGCCCCTATGAGTGAACCCCGAGTTTTCTCATCTCACTTAAAGCCTTGCTGGCAAAACATTTATAGAGCATGCTTTAAGTTCAAAACTACCTCAATTGGTAAGCATGGGCAACTATTTTTAGCATTCTAATTCAGCCATGGGGGTTGGGGAGTGGGGGGGGAGGGGGCAGAGAGGGGGACACTTTTTTCATGATGCCTGGGCCTGTTTTCTGTCCCAGTCCGACACGGACGTCAGCTGTTAGGACGATTTAGGAGTATAAGCCAGTCTTCTCATATCAGATTTGAGGCGGGGTATGCTAAAGATGTACTCAGGTGAAATCACAATTCCAGTGTGAAATTCAGCCTTAAACTGCCGCATAATTTCGCAGAATCATTCACTTGACCGCTTGTAAGGCCCTGGGCCTGGACAGACCAGTCACGACATGAATTAATATTTTTTTTCATGTGGTCTCTTTGTTGAAATAAAACTTCTGTCTAAAACCTGGCACGAAGCATTGGAATAGGCTTGCGGCAAAGGTACCTTCCTGAACGTCTTTGCCTAGTTTTGACCCCAGTATTTGAAAAGGCTGTAAATTGGTTGTTGCAGGGGCACATACTGGGGCAGCAGGGGGCTGAATTCCCAAGTCGACATCAGAACCGGTTTCCAGCTGCGTCCCCGCTTCCGCGCTTCAAGTGGAAACTCGAATGGCAGCTCTCGTGTTCATCATAATCATCATCAAATTACTTTATTCGGTATACAGCAATACCATAAAAGTACAATACAAATCGATAAAAAACACACAAAGATAAAACCTGTTACCAGGTGCTTAGGCAATTGATACCGAATATTTAACAAGTGTCAGTGCCAATCGACGTAGATAATAAGGTTAAAAATTAGCTAACAGTTGTAAAGTCTGATGCTCAGGGGCACATTACATTCAAAAGGGCCAGTTTACAAAACAGAGGAAATATAAATCCAACATGTTAAAAGGGGGGATCCCCCGATCATAAAATTCATCTGGTTTAAAAACAATGTAAAGGGCATCATGGATGTTGGACCCAAAGCGCAGAAGGGAAGTTAAGCCATCAATATCATCATCCTGTGTCTTTGGTGTTTCTTAATCTTGCGGCCATCCTTAAGAAGTTAACAGTGCAAAAAAGTGTGAGAGCCTTCTTAGACAATTTAAAAAACAGCAGCGCCACCTTTACGGGTTTGAACCTAGCAGACTTTAAAATACTCTTTAAAAACAGCTTCCTGGGGTGAGCATAATAGGGGCACAGTAAAACAAGGTGGAGCATGTCATGCAGAGACTTAAAGTTGCAGCAGCAGGGGCCCCTTAACTCAATGGATGATAAAAACCCCCGAGGGACACCTCAGTGTATGATGAAGTAGGTTCAGCCTAAATCTGGTCATCAGGAATCTATCCTGGGCGTTATAAAAGTAAGACAGGTATGGTTCCAAACCTGGGCTAGATTTGGCCAATAGGTGGGCTCTCACGGTTGGATTTACCATCTCTGTATCTTCCCTAATGGAGGCCTTGTTCTTTAGGAATGCGGACTTAATCACCCTATCCCGTAGTTCCAGCAATTTCGGGTTGTTGAAATAATCAGCAAGACCCAGGTCAGAACAGGGTCTCCCTTACATATTTAAGCCAAGGGATATTATGCCCATGCTCCCTGGTAATGCAATCACTTATTATCTGCTTACTCAATGCCGCTTCCGGGTTAGTCCATATTTTTAGCCAACAAGTAAGAGGTTTTAGTTGGATCCCATCTCTGATGTAAGAGAAGCCAGTGATATTTACTTACTTTGGACATTGGGAGGTTAAGCTGTTTGCTTTGACTGTATATTATTCTAACGTTCTATACACACTATAGCTTATAATACACAGTCTAGTGGCTCTAGCTGGGGTAGTTTGTTTTAAGATTCTGTCTTTCCATTAAGAATACACTTTGTACCATGAGCAACACTACACGTAAGGGGGGTACTGGGGTAGGGGCAGGGGTTGTGGACACTCTAGATGCCTTCCTCCAACGGGCAGAATCGGTGCTAATGAAGGAGATTGTGCGAACAGAGAGGAGGCATCTGCGCCGGAGCTAACTGCGTAGTACAAGCATGCCCCTTAACTCCGCATGTGATAATATCCACCCCGCAGCAGGGCTCCATACAACTCTCACAGACGGTTAACACCCCCTGTTCATCCCATTCTACTTCCCCTCCCTTCACACGCACCAGGCAGTCAAGGGTTCGACAAGCTTCTAGAGGAAGAGATAAGCCCACGAAAATGAAAACACGTAGTGCACCTAAAGGAAGCCATCAGAATTCGAAACAGACTAGGAAAAAAAATCCTGTTTATGGGCTGTGGGCACAAATGGAAACAGCTGCGGACCCGAAAACCAATAACGGGGTTAAGGGTGGAAATAATCTTTCTGTACCTATATTAGGTCATAGTCCCCCTAGTGATAACTATGATTTTATAAAACAGCTGGAGGAAAGGCTTCTAGTACTAATTAATCCAGTTTTGGTGACACTCGAAGCAATTGACCTAAGATTAAGTAAATTAGAAAAGCATTTACTTAAAGAACCTATCCCTACCGGGATCCAACCCACTGATTAACAAGTTGTTGGTGAGCGGAGTGCTGGTGTGTCTAGAACATCTACTACAGGCTCTACACGCCCATTATTGATTCCAACAGCACCCCAACCAGTCCCTCAAACATGTATGGACCCTAGAGACAGGTTAGGGCCACAGGGCCCTAGAGGGAGATTACAGGGAGTGGGAACTATATGCCTCTGGGAGTGTTTCTTCATCTCCCTCCGGAGGCAAGTACCTATACTATCATCCTAGCAAATGTCCAGAAACTCCCAGATCGTGAAGAGGAACATTGGTCTTCTCTCAAAAATAAGGCACTCCACTTCTTGAATGGGAAAACACGTCTCGGGGATCATCTTTTTAAGGAGTTTAAAATGGTGAGAAGGGTTGCATGGGTCGGTCAATCTCGAAAGGGCATGTCGTGCTAAGCTTTAGGTCCCCGGAAATGGTGGGACGTATCCTGCAGCAGGTGGGTACGTTCAGGATTAGCACTGAGTGCATTAACATTTTACCGCTGGGTTATTTCTATCAACCATGCTTCCCTCACGGGGGTAATGTAGGAAGACAACAAATAAGTCAGGAAGGTCTTACAAACGGTCTGACTCTATTGAATAATAGATTTGAGGTCCTGAGCAGGGTAGATGTTAATGATTGACTGCCACCTAGAACAGACTGGAAAATTATAGGGGCTAGTCCACCACAAGTTCTTAGAGAATCTATAGACTCAAGACCAAATACTAATATAGAGAAGTCTACAACCTTGAAAAAGGATGTTCCATTAGGTAGTGTCAATACCAACAACATGGCAACGTGTTTGGTGGTAGAAAATAACTGAAATATAGCTTTAAGCTCGTCCCAAGTATCCCCTAAAATAGGGAGAATAGTTCCAAACATGAGGCCAGGTGATAGTAGGCACCTAGGACGTACTACTCTCAGCAATGGTTCTAGTGTGACATCCCTGGTCTCATGGAACATTGCTGGGCTAAGAAGTAAGATAACATCTCAAGACTGGCTGTCTTTTATAGATAGTAACAACCTTGTATTGCTCCAGGAGACCTGGTTGATCGATTCAGAGTACAGACTGGGCTATTTAAATTTTTCTAACCCAGCTACTTCCAGTCCGCGGGGCAGACCAAAGGGGGGGATTAACAACATGGGTCAGACAGGATAACGGTTATATAGCCAAACAGTTGCACTCCAAAAGTAATGATATTCTACTAATACAAATTCAGAGTGCGGAGTCCAAGGATCTTTATATTTTTTACATTTATGCAATGTGCATGCCGGGGCACAAAGCCTCGGATACTATTGTTGCTTTTTATAACGGGAAGGGGAACATTTTAGTTGCAGGAGATTTTTAATTGTTGCTTCGAACCCCTTGATAGTAATGATATAGACCTTACCAGGGAGGAAGACCACTCATGGAATGTCCCGCAGCTGTCCCTACCGCCCATCAAAAAGTGGACTGAAGCTGTTCTTCAGCTTAAAGTGCTATGCCTAGAACAAGGGTAAAGGTAGTGAATGGTATAACGGCGTCGGGCAAACAAGGGGCTCCTACCTTTAATAATGGTTTATGTAGGAGCCGCATAGATTACTTCCTTATCAACAAAGATAATTAGTCTTCTGTTAAGGACATGGTAGTGGTCGAAAGAGTTGAAAGTGATCACGATCCGCTAGTTTTATCTTTTCAGCTGTTTGCATCCAATCATCCAGAGGCCTGCATAGATGGTGCAGACATTTTTCTCTCCAATGACACAAGGAGAATCAAGCGGGAAAACTGCCTCTTGAACGAGGACAACTTAGCGGTAATGAGGGAATTGACAGTAAAGGCAACAATTGACCTCCAGAAATGTATTACACAGGAAGATGTGGTAGTCAACGTTATTCAAATCCACACAAAACTTTTTAATCAACTTAGGGTCTATCTTACCAAGAAAGTATTTAACCTGCACAAAAGACCTGTAAATAGGGAAGAGCAATGGTATGGAAAATCATGCAGGGTTGATGCAGGGTAGCGTATAAAGCCTTGGCAAAGGCAATAAAACTAAAAGATAGGGACGTAATTAAGAATGCCCGCGCTTCCTATAAGAAAGCCCAATATGACGCCAAACGGGCTTGGTATGAAGAGTATTGGAGGAAGCTGTATTGTGCCAGCAGAGAAAGAACTATGGGTACATTTTGAGATCTAGTTAAATGGGGACGGGGATTCCAAGGGGAGAACCCTGCAACAATGTCCCACCAGATCTCTGGGTTTCACATTTTGCGACACAGTTTGCCCTCCCGGATTCGGATAGTGAGACGGATGTAGATTCCGTAATCATTCCAAATGATACTACTCTGTTACACTTTAGTAGAATCGAGGTTGACAGAACACTGAAAGTGATCCCAAAGGGAAGAGCACCCGGGCTGGATCAAGTACCAGCCGATCAGTAGGTATGGGCGCCATATATTCAGTCCCTTGCTAATGGTATTGCCAATGGCTCACCCATACCAGACACTTGGAAAGGCGCCGAGATCATTCCGATCTTTAAAAAGGGGGAGCGCTCTGACCCAGGAAATTATAGGCCAATAAGCTTATTAGACTGCATACAGAAGGTGATAGCCAGGCTTGTCTTAACGAAAAATCCAAGGGTGGATTGAGGAGGAAGAAATATTGTCACCTCTCCAGGCAGGGTTCCGTAGCCACACAAGCACAATAGATCAAGTTTTCAGATTTGTCTTAATATACTGGCGGGTGGTATTGTTAGGTGGAGGCACGCTCCTTGCAGCATTTGTCGACCTCAAGTCGGCCTTTGACCTGCTGCCACGGGCCAAAATGTGGAATGTCTTTGCAGGTCAGGGTATGCCACTAGACATATTGGCTTTTCTAATCAAATTACATAAGGATAATTTTGCCCAAGTGCGGTCGAACCAGCAAGGGAAGGTAATAGACGGGTTTTCGATCTCAAGGGGGGTACGCCAAGGATGCGTACTAGCACCGACTCTCTTCTCTCTCTAAATAAACAGGGGGATTCAGTATTTTGAGAACCATCCTACTGATGCCCCTAAGTTGGATGGCAACCTGATTCCTCTGCTAATGTTTGCAGATGATACATTGTTAATTTCCAAAACACAGCAAGGCCTTCAGAAGGCCATTGAACGATTCGAGGTATTCTGCAGGGACTATGGCCTTTCCATTAATGTGAGCAAGACCAGGTTCATGGTCCTTCACAAGTACAAGCATGTAAGAGGGAGGGTGACCATGAATGGTGCCCAGTTAGAACAGACTCAAGTCTTTTCTTATCTGGGCATAACCTTGCGTTCGAAACTTGACTGGAAACCTCATACCAACCAGTTGCTTATTCAGTTTCAAAATGCTTTATTCGGTTTGTACAAGTACAACCATGTAGCAACATACATAAATACAGTTTCAAATTCACATTTATGTAAGTTATAGATAATGAAACAGTTAAAATTACATCGATATCCATACACTAGTTTCGTTTTAGTTCAATTGTAATACAAGGTGTGTCTCACTTGAATACAAAGTTAAACTGGTCACTATATACGTTTTAGCAGCAGTTATTATAGAAAGAGTTAGTGCAAAAGACGCTAATGTAAAGTGCAAAATTCTAGAGACTTATCATATACATAAAGTGCTATTGACATGTGCAAATATGCAGGATTAAGAATAAAGTGCGACGGCTGTTTGATCACTTTAAACATTTTAGCAGCAATTTGTTTACGATAAAGGTATGTGCAAAACGCCAGTGCAAAGTGCAAAATACCGGGAGACAATCATTACCATAAAGTACTTTCGGCAGGTGCAAATGCGCAGTATAAAGTGCATTGCAAATAAATACATATATAAACAATGTAACTCGAACAATGAATCATAGGCAGAATAGGACACATTTGTGACATAAAGTGTAGCAGCCAGGGGAGTATTTGGGGGGGAAAGAAGTCATATTATGATTGATTTCCTTTGCCACATACATTTTAAGATATAAGTGGCCATACGATAACACACATCCGGGGAAGCCAAGTCAAACATCAATTGCATTGCGGCTCTTGTATTGCACATGTTATAATTTAAGAATAATTGCTTCAGATAAAACTTTCTAAAACCAGTATAAAAGTTACAAAAAAGTAAAAAGTGGCAGGTGCTCTGTTTGGATTTCCCATCGCATGGACACAGACATATCCCAGGTTTTTTTACTGTGGGGAAAGCCACTAAATGGTGAACTATTCCCAGCCTCAGGCGAGCTAGAACAAAGCGATGGGAATTAATACTGACAAATGTGAGATAAGGGGAGAGACCTGTGCTAAGATTGTATTCCATGTATAATTTAAACGTACTTTGCATTGCATACTCCTTCATTCTGGTCCCTTTTACATGGTCCAGGTAAGTGGATTTGAGGTCACGCTTTGTTAAAACTGATTCTGTTAATATATCTTTAAAAATGTCCTGACCAAAGAGGGTCTTATACCAAAATTGAATGTGTTTTAGCCAGGGGATTTTCGAGTGACGATCAAGTTTAATACAATCCATAATTACTTCCTGGGTAAACCTGGTTTCTTCCTTAGCCCATATGGATCGCCATAGGGACAGGGGACGCAATGCAATCAAATCTGTAACGTAATTTAGGCCTAACTCTCTGAGTAATCTCAGTTGAAGCAGAAACGGGGAGGCATAGTAGTCGTTTTAGGTACTTGTTTTCCTCCCGCTGGATGGACAGGGCAATCTGGGGATTATATCCCCATATCCCAGCTCCATACAGGGCAGAGGACATACACCTTGAATTATAGATGGAGATCATCTCTCGGATTCTACGGCCCCCCAGTTTTGAGGCAAATCTGAAAATGCAATTTACATTTCTGATCATTTTCAGGTCAACACAAGATTGTTCATTTACCCATCTCCCATCTCCTGAAAAGGTAATACCTAAATAACAGAAATATTGTACAGCTTCGAGTTTATCCCCATCTAAAAAAATGTCTTGTTTTTCTTCATTTTCTTTCCGCAGGTCATAGTCATTGTCTTACCCTTGTTAATTTTAAGCTTTCTGCCCTGAATAAAAATATGGAACTTCTCGATTAACTTTTGCAGCCCGTTCGCGGTCCTGGAAATCAGGACCGCGTCGTCCGCGTATAAAAGGACGGGTATTTGCTTTCCATTAATGATAGGGGCATCGGCATTAGATTCTCGTAAAAATTGGTCAACATGATTGATAAAAAGGGAGAATAAAAGAGGGGCTAGCACGCACCCTTGTCGGATCCCTCTGCCAATTTTAAAAAAGGGAGTACATTCACCATCTGTTCCGAATCTAACCTTACTTGAGAGACTACTGTACATTCTAGCCAGAAGGTGGATGATTTCGGGTGGTGCGCCCATGGCAAGTAGTGTTGGCCAGAGCAGTGCGTGTTCCACCAGGTCAAATGCGGAACTTAAATCAGCGAAGCACATAAACAAATTCCCTTCCTTGGCTTTCGTGTACTTGCCGATAATAAGTTCCAGGTTCACGCACTGCTCCATACTTCCTAGACCCCTTCGGAACCCGTACTGGATAGGTGAAAGGATGTTATTGTCTTCTACCCAGGACTCTAATCTCGTCAAGAGTTCGCGACTCAGAATCTTTTACGACGAGTCCAAGAGTGAAATTGGGCGGTAATTTCGTGCTTCTGCCCTGGAGCCCTTTTTAAAAAGTGGCACTATAATTGATTGTCCCCATGAAATCGGTAACTTATCTTCAATTGCAGCATTAAAGTAACGGGTCAAAATGGGGGCCCATAGGGTAATCTCAAATTTGTAAAAGTCCACAGGGACCCCATCCGGTCCCGGGGCTTTCCCCCCCTTACTCTTCTCGATTGCCTCAATCACCTCGCTTAATGTCACGGAAAACAATATTTTCTCCCATTTAAAACAGTTTGATGTGTCAGTTAAAACATTGGAATTAAAATCAGAAGTAAAACCAAAAGTAAAATCAGAGTTAAAAATCCCTGTAAAGTGTGCTATCCAAGCCCGGCAACTGACATGCGAAGTTAGTTCAGGAATGTTATCGTTCTTCAGGAACGGACTATTTACAGTGTCCCAAAAAAGTTTGTGATCTTTGGTATCTGCAGCCAAATCTAGTTTTGCCCATGCCTCGTCCTGCAATTCCTTCTTCCTGGTGGAGAGTGCAGTTTTGTAGTTGTGGCGCTCTTCCCTGATCTTGCTAGCGTCTCTTGGTTTAGCATCAAGTGAAGTTTTCAGCCTTTTTAGTGACTGGGCACAATGGTCATCAAACCACACCGCCTTGACCTTCCTTAATTTCCGAGCTTTGTGTGTCAAGGATTTCCCAATCATTTTTGTTATGTTTAGGAAGTTGGATAACAAGGTTTGTGGGCATGGATTAGAGGACAAGCAGTACTCAACCTCTCTGCAACAATTTGTGATCACGTTGGCTACAAATTGAGTGGGGTCAACTTTTATCCATTTCACCCTCATCCCATTAGGTCTTTCTGCCACAATGTCCTGGATTGGTTGGCCATAGGTATTCCTTTTGGTTCCCCAGCCCAATAATTCAACGGTTACACTATTATGTTCACTAACAGTTTGTTCAATTACCCAGACATTGATGTAAACTACGGAGCAAGATATCATAATGTGATCAATGAATGATTGGCTGTTTCTCCCATGAAATGTCGGACACCTGACATTGTTTATGTTCTTGTTACATTCTAGGAGGTCCAGGTCATATTTGGCAAGTAGGTTATTTAAAGCACCGCCATAATTATTGTGTGGGAAGTGATTATATACACTTGTTTCCCTTCCCGAGTACTCCTCCCGGTGGCCACATGCCCCCTTGAGTGCGTGGTTACATGTTTTGATGTTGAAGTCTCCTACCCATAGGATTGCGGCTGGTTTGGATGTACTTGATAAGGTCACGTCAATGGCCTGCTCTATATCAGAAATGATCATTCCCAGTTTGTGCCCCGCAATATTATTGTAGAAGTTCACTACTATTAGATCTCTACATCTGCTATGGACCATGCGCAGAACAGAAGCGTGGTCTCCTAGTACTACATAATCGCTAACACTAAACTCGGTCAGTGCGGTGGATATCAAGGTCGCTAGTCCACCCGTGGCTCTACCAGCCTGAGATGCCACAGCCTGCACACTAAAGGAAGTATATCCCTAGACGTGTACATCCTCCCTGTCCCAGGTTTCTTGCAGACAAATTATGTCGTAACCCTGTTTGATAGTCATCCCAAATGGGGGTGTTTACCTTAGAGGCTATCCCAGCTATATTCAATGTAATGACCCTCAGGTTCTCAGGTTCTGAAACTATGTGTGGTGGATCAGTAACTATTATGACTGAAGATGTTATTGGGTTCTCCAGTTGATTTTCACCAGTACATATAATTGCATCCATCAGGGTTGGATCATTAGAGTTTGCTATAGCGGTGTCTGTTGGAAATTCCTCAACTGTATTAGCGGCCATCAACCTAGGTTCCTCAGTTACAGATGGCTTAGCAACGTGAGTATCCCCTAGTCAGTCATTTTCATCTAGGGAGTTGAATATCTGAAATCTGTTAGATGTTGGGACACCATATTGGCCATAAACGCTAGTTCCTAACCCGGAGACATTAGGGTTATTAAAATAATTGGGGTTTGGTGTTCTGAATAAGTTCAGTGGTTGCTGTAGTACATATTGGTTGTTTGGGTCATAAGGAATCATAGGGTGCCCAGCTGATTGCACTGGTGCCTGCTGTACAGGTGGGTGAGGCATGTGTATTGCTCTGGGGTGTTTAAAATTCTGCACGGGTATTTTAAATCCCACCTGATTCCTGTAAAAGTAGTCCAGTGGGAACAGGGTAGTGTTGTAATCATTATCTTATTAAACATGCCCAATTAGCAGGTGCTCTAAATAAGGTGCTCCACCTCTCTCAAACACATCCAATCGCCCCAGCGCTAAAAATTTATGATGCTAAAGTCAGCGCGGCAGTCCTTTATGGGGCAGAACTATGGGGGTATAGTAATCTTGCCTTATTGACCAGTGCCCAAAACAAGTTTTAAGGGGTATAACAGGACTCCCAGCATCCACTCCATTAGTTCCCCTCTTTTATGATCTGGGATGTCACTGACTTGAGGATTTAGCTCGATATAGACCAGTGGCATACTGGAGGAGATTGTGGGTTACCCCAGAGCCCCCCTAGTATGCTCGGGCATTCCTCAAAGTCAGAGACGCTGATAGCGCTCGTAAAATCCCATGGATGAGGGAGGCAAGGTCAGTGTACATTGCCATGGGCTTGGGCTTTTTGTGGGAAGATCTTATTGCCAATTCTTTCCCGCCTAGGAAGGTTTTCAGAGAGTTATATTGGAGCATGGTCTCATTGAGCAGGTTTAGGAATTGCACCAGTCCTTCACTTTCAGCCGACTTTCTGGAACTAAAACATGAAGTGGCCCTCGAGGGATATTGGGATTTTATCAAGGTTCCCGGGGACAGGAAGAGGTATCATCAATTTAGGATCGGAACACTTTCTGTAAATTCCTTCACTTCTAAATGGAATACTAATTATAATCCCAGTTGTCCTTTTTGCCCCACACAACGGGAAAGCATAGCCCACATTTTGTTTATTTACCCAGAATATAAATTTCCAAGGCAGATGTGGTTGAAGCCTATCTGTTTGCAGATGGGCATCACCACTGGCTGTGAGGCCTTAAGAATTCTGAAAACCAATAGCTCTGAGCCCGTGGTTATAGCTGTCGCCAAATATTTGCATTGGTTGTGGATAATATGTGCACGCAAATTAAGTTCACAATGAGTTTTTCTGTTTTAGAAATAGTTTAAGATTTTGCGGCTATAAATCTATTCTGTGATACTAATTGTATTTGGACCCTGGATTTTTTATCCTTTTATTTTTATGTATTAGTGTCATCATGAATGTTTTAAAAAATTATATTTAAATTATATTCTTAATGGATGGACTAAGTCAATTATGACATCCCTTGATGTACTTCTATGTAATAGATTTGGATAAATGGAATGTCATGTTTCCCATTTTTATTATGATCATCTTTTATGATATATATATATATCGAAATAAAGATTTTATGTTGTTGTTGTTGAATAGCTTTATTTCGATATATTAATCATATCATAAAAGCATTACAATACAGAAATAATAAAAGAAAAACATTTTGGCAATTCATTCCTCTGTTCTCATTATACAATTTTTCAATTCTACAAATACATGTAATCCTTACAATAAACCAACATAAAAAGAAGCTCATTTGCCAAAAATTTCTAAAAAATAGCTAAAATGTAGCACTATGGCCATTACAGTTCATATTACGGAAGAGACAATTGCCTTGCGGATCTTATCCGCCATGCCCAACCCAGGAATTTTGCCAAACAACAGGCAAACAGAGGGCGAGCATCAGATCTTAGGATGCGTAAAGCCGCCAGATGGGATCTGGTGCCCAGATTCCTGCATAGCTGTTTCAGCCATCTGCATTGAGGGGCTGCATAGGCTAGGCACTCAAACATTAAGTGGGCAACAGACTCATACCTATTCTCACAAAAGGGACAATATGGTATAGTTTGCAGCGGTGGCTTCCAACTTGCTGTCAGCTCCCCTAAGGGTAATACTCCCACCCTGAATTTAAAGTACAATGACCTGTCCCACGGTTTGGGGATCGTATCTAAGTATGGTTCTCTAAAAGGGAGCTCCTTAATCAACAAAAACTCTACAGTGGATCTGCATAATTTGGAATTGCTATTTCTCCCATTTGTTACCCATGACCAATATAGTTTCTTTAACATCTGTTTGGGTGGAGCAGTTCTATTGAACCAAGTGTCATCAAGGTCCAGTTCGCAAAGAAGCCGCTTAACTTCCTTAAGCCAACCGACCTTGTGCCAACCTGGCGTTGAAAGGAGTTCCCTTAGGGCTTCAGCATAACTCGATAGTTCTGGTACCTTCCATATTCGTGCCCACAGGAGGAGGGGACGTAGCCTTGCCTGCTCGCTTATTGGGCGTGTGCCAGCATCTAATAGGAGTGGGAGTGTAGGGGAACTATATGGTAGCATCATGAGAACTTTGTGGAATTTATTTTCAAGGTGTGTCAAGGTATCAACTTTCTGGACACCCCACAGTTCAGATCCATACAGAGCCGCGCTCACCACCCTTGCCCTATAGATGTCTAATACCGCCCCAATGGGTTTGAGGGACGAGGCACGTTGTTCTTTCAGCAAGGCCTCCGTAACCCTCTTGTGGGTCAAAAAGACTTTTTGGTGGTGGGCTTTCCAGTTAATGGAGTCACAGAGTCGGATACCTAAATAATCAAACTCCTTTACCCTTTTAAGTGGGATTGAGTCTAGGGTGGGAGGAATGACAGTTTTCCTTGGGGGGTTTAGGACCAAAAATTTGGTTTTGCTTACATTAATAACTAGACCCTTAGAGTCACAGAATTCCTTAAAACTGGAGAGTAACGTTTGAAGGCCTATCGGAGTTTTTGAGATCAGGAGGGTGTCGTCTGCAAATAGGAGGGTAGGAATTTTTCTGCCAGCCAGGGAGGATGCATCTGCTGGATGTTTAAGCAGGTGCTCCACCACTCCATTAACATAAAGTGAGAACAGAGTGGGGGCTAGCACACAGCCCTGGCAGACACCCCTATCTACAGGAATACGTGATGTTTTTTGGCCCTGATCTCCCCACCTGATCTGTGCAAAGTTACTCTCATGAAACTTAATAAGTAAGCTAAGTAAGTACGAAGGGATACCCAGCTCCTCTAAGACATTCCACAACTGTACACGTGGGACCAGGTCAAAGGCAGTCCGTAAGTCTATAAATGTGAGATACAGACTGCCCTTGCCCAATACGACCACTTTCCAGTAAAGCATTAGTAGGCGGAATGTCTATTCGATGGTCCCCGTTCCCGATCTAAAGCCCGCCTGGAAGTCTGACAATACTTGGTTTTCTTCGACCCACTGTAAGATCCTGCCTAAGACTACTTTGCCAGCTACCTTCTGAGTGGAATCAAGCAAGCTAATTGGACGATAGTTAGCGGGGTCGTCCCGACATCCTTTCTTGAAAATCGGGACGACCTCCGCACCCCTCCAAGAGTCAGGAAGGCAGCCTCCCATCAGGGCCGCATTCAGAAGTGAAGCAATAAGTTTGTTCCACACCTCTGGATTGGCCCGTATCAAGTCCCCTGGGATGCCATCTGGACCTGCAGCCTTGTTGGCAACAAGGCACTTGATTGCCCCTTCAACTTCCTTAACAACAAAGAGGTGGTCATTATTTTGATGTACAACCGGCGCTCGGTGCGAGAGACCCATATTGTATTGTAGTGAGCCTGTCGGAATGGAATAAAGCTTAGAAAAATGGGCAAACCATGCCTCACCCGCGATGTTACATGTCAATTGAGAATCGACAGGTTTATCCCTAGCTCTAAGCAGTTCCCAAAACTCCTTTGAGTCCTTCTTGGAGCTCGCCAACATTAGATCACTCCAGAATTTAGTTTCATGTACTCCCCTAGCCGAGGATAGGACTTTTTTATAGCTTTTCCTAGCGAGACTAATGTGGCCGGGGTCTTTTGATTTCACGGCTAAAATGAGTTCTCGTTTGGCAGCATGGCAGGCAGAGGAGTACCATTTATCTCTACCCTTAGTTGCGGCTCCATTTGTGGCCTTTACCCTCCTCTGTTGGACAATAAACAACTCACTTAGAGCTGAAATGGTTTCTACAAAGGCCATGAGGACATCAGGATTGCTGATTTCCGATGAATCTAATCGTGTCTTCACAGATATCATTATGGACTTTGCTTGGGCCATCCTTCCCTCGTCTGCGGCAACTTTCGCCCATTTTAGTCGCCTGCCACAGTTCGAGGGAACTAGTTTGTGGGATGATTTCCATATATGTAGTGACGGGGTTGGGTTCATGTCTTGCCACGGGGGGTTGAGGGTTTGGGCCAGTGGGTTAAGATCACTATCGGTAGTCAACAAGACTTCCATATCTTGATGATAAGCCCATAACTTGTGGTTCAGCAATATATAATCGATTCTTGAGGTGTGTCCCACCCTGTTATAGGTATGTGCTCCCCTAGTGTCAGACTTAGATCTACCGTTTGTTGCTCTAAGATCGTATTCCATACAGAGGGCATTAATGTCTATGGCACTCTGGGTCCATTTTTCAATCGGGTCTAGAGAGAGCAAAGGAATGCCTCTCCTGGCATCGTCTTCCCAGGTGTCTAAAATGTCCGCACTGGCTAGGGGTTTAAAGCAGCAGTTTAGGTCTCCAGCCAGGATGACAAAGGAATCTATGTTACAAGATCCAAGCACTTCCTCAATTCCTGCTAAAGATAACATTGAAACCCCGCCCCTAGCCCCTCTTAAGTAGAGATTAAGCACTTCTAGCTTCCTGCCCCCGTGGCATTGGATTGATAGCCTCTGTAGGTCAGGTGATTTTGTGGTTGTGTGCCTTATGGTGAACCCCAAAGTAATGCTGACCCAGATGAGGAGGCCACCTGACGGGCGACCTTTACTACCCTGTGGTTGAGATGCAGGCACAAAGTAGGTTGTATAACCTACCCTGTGACGAGGTTCCAGACACCATGTTTCTTGCAAGAGACAAATCCCGAAGGATTCCACAAAGGAATTCCAATCTGGGTTGTCGAAGTTACGTGCAAGACCTGCCACATTCCAACTTAGGAGCCTCAGCGGTGGATTTCCTGCAGCTCTCAGCCTAAACGTTGGGGTAGGGGGAACAGAATCCGAAACGGAGCTTAACCTTCTTATGCCATGTTCCAGCACTGTCACCTCCACATCAGCACTAGCTGATGTTTCGATGTCCTCCTTCTTTGTTGGGATGTTTACCCAGGTGGCAGTGGGCCTTTTGCTAGCAGACAGGGCCAATGGGTGCAATAACATCGGGGTCGATAAATGTGCAGCTGTCTCATGCACTGTTGCAAGAGCTCTATTAGTGTTAAAGGTATTCGGCACTCCCCACTCTAGCGAGGCATGTACCATTGATTGGCCAAAAGAATCGGTGCTATTTCCAACAGGCTTGGTTGCCGAGAATGAAGGGTCGTGATCCCCGGAGGTCAAGGAAACCTTTTTATGTAGTGGCGAGTCATCTGGCTTAAGGAGTCAATCCACTTCTTCAAGGCAGCCAAACCTAGTCGAGGTTGGTGCCCCGAACCACCAACTATTTGGAACTTGCCCTTTGTCTCTTATCCCACCACGAGCCTGATGGCATACCAAGGACCAGTCGCCCCCATGATTTTGTTTAGTACGTGGTGGGTAAAAGAATGTTAATGGCCTAGGTACAATGGGTGAGCCTTCCCCATGGGTAATCCATGAACAAATTTGATGAGCCGTATGTGGGTCCTCAAAAGTCACAACTATACAGTCACCTGGACTAGATTTCCGAGAGAGACCTACCCAAGGGACTCTATGCACCATTAGTACTCTACTTCCTATTCCATTTGGGATCGGTCTATTCACATTCAGCCAGTGGATGACTTTGTTCTTCAGGGACCAGTGATTTTCTCGGTGGTCATTCTCAATTTCGGGCACACCCGTCAACACTACCACGTATGAATTGGCCTGATGGGGAAGATCAATGTAACCCCCTCGAAAATTACTCTTATTTTGTGAGCCCTGGGGGGTTCGATAAGCGGCCTTAGTGGCATTCGGCATTGGAAGAGCACCTGCTTTGTTGTGTGTAGGAGCTTGGGGGATGGGATGCTTTGGCGCCCTAGGTGGGGGATCAGAAGTTTTGAGGTCATATCCCTTAGTACGGGGTTTTGGGACTGGCCGGGTTGGGACTGGTACTAGAGGGGAATGGTTTGGTATCTGTGGGACTAAGTTATCCTCTAGGAGACCATTGTTCTCTAAACCTCGCAGACCAAGAGTTGCTAAAGCTATAATACTCTTTTCTATCTCTAGGAGATGGTTCTCAATGCGTGAGAGTCTTAGGTCCAGGGGAGATAGGAGTTTTTTTAGGTTTTCCCAAACTATTTTTATAAACTCCCCATCCTTCCCTTCCTGTTCCTCTAGTTGTGATCCAGTTCCCTCTACTATTATGTTATCTTTAGGGATTACCAGAGCTGTGCCCTCGTTGACAGCTCCTGGGGGTACCTGTGAAGGGAAAGCAGTCCCTCCTGTTGCGCTAGTCGCAGGGAGATTACTAGCATTGAGTTGGTGTGCCATAGCAATTTTGGCCTTCTTTCGTGAATATGCAGACCTTGAATTGCGTTTTCTTTTCTGTATTTTGCCCTTGTTGCTAATAGATGTGAAATGATCAGAACTTTCCGAAATTTGGGGTAAAATAGAGTTTGGTTGACCGTGATATGGGTTAGGAGTGGCCACAGGTGGAATCTGACTAGCGGACTGGTAAGTGGAAGACAGAGTTGTTGGTGGAGGGGGCGTACCTGGAGTGTTGTGGACAACCGCCTGTGTGATTATGCAGTGCAGATTGGCTAAACGCTCCGGGGTGATAGCAGATGCTATGTGGCCCAGGGAGGATTTTTTGGAGTTAGCGATGTCCTGCGACAGTCTTCTAGCGGCCGCCAAATCAAGGGAAACGCGAGTTTGCATTTTGGTGATTTCCTTATCTATGGCAAAGTGTGTTCTTGTAATGAAATCATCCAAAGTTCCATTTTGTTATAGGCCCCCCTTAGCAGCCATGCTGCGGCTTGCCCGAGTGCACATATCCAGCAAGGCTAAGCTTAGCAACTAGAACAATAATAATAAGCAACAAAGACAATACCAGTGGCGAAACAGAAAGCGAAAGGGTCGGGGGTCCAGCCCAGACTCTTCAGACCTTGAACGGCCTCAAACGGCCCGCTCTTTGCCCGGTCTTCGCCCCGGGCGTTCCCGCACGCTACCGCGCAGCGGTTACTCCGCCCTGTAAAATAGGGCTAGGACAGGGCAGGGGGCGTGGCCGGCAGGGAGAGCGGCCACAGGTGTAGCACGCAGGGACTCCTGGGCAATGGAGTCCCTGCTAGGCTGCTCGCAGCCCTGCCGGTGTGCAAAGGGGTTCAAGGATGTTCAGCTCCCCTCCCAACGCCCCACAGAGTCTGCAGGCGCAGCGGGACCCGCGCAGCGGGTCCGGCAAGTTGTAGAGTCTTCCCGGTTCCACGAAAATCCAACGGCGACAGGCAGCAAGAATGAGGGAGCCTCCACGCAGTGCTCCAGCAGATCCAATGAACAAGGTTTCCCGCTGAGTGGTGGAAACAGAGCAGCTTTAACCAAGGTCAGGGGGCGTGGCCGGCAGGGAGAGCGGCCACAGGTGTAGCACGCAGGGACTCCTGGGCAATGGAGTCCCTGCTAGGCTGCTCGCAGCCCTGCCGGTATGCAAAGGGGTTCAAGGATGTTCAGCTCCCCTCCCAACGCCCCACAGAGTCTGTTGTAGAGTCTTCCCGGTTCCACGAAAATCCAACGGCGACAGGCAGCAAGAATGAGGGAGCCTCCACGCAGTGTTCCAGCAGATCCAATGAACAAGGTTTCCCGCTGAGTGGTGGAAACAGAGCAGCTTTAACCAAAGTCAGGGGGCGTGGCCGGCAGGGAGAGCAGCCACAGGTGTAGCACGCAGGGACTCCTGGGCAATGGATTCCCTGCAAGGCTGCTCGCAGCCCTGCCGGTGTGCAAAGGGGTTCAAGGATGTTCAGCTCCCCTCCCAACGCCCCACTGAGTCTGCAGGCGCAGCGGGACCCGCGCAGCGGGTCCGGCAAGTTGTAGAGTCTTTCCGGTTCCACGAAAATCCAACGGCGACAGGCAGCAAGAATGAGGGAGCCTCCACGCAGTGCTCCAGCAGATTCAATGAACAAGGTTTCCCGCTGAGTGGTGGAAACAGAGCAGCTTTAACCAAAGTCAGGGGGCGTGGCCGGCAGGGAGAGCAGCCACAGGTGTAGCACGCAGGGACTCCTGGGCAATGGATTCCCTGCTAGGCTGCTCGCAGCCCTGCCGGTGTGCAAAGGGGTTCAAGGATGTTCAGCTCCCCTCCCAACGCCCCACTGAGTCTGCAGGCGCAGCGGGACCCGCGCAGCGGGTCCGGCAAGTTGTAGAGTCTTCCCGGTTCCACGAAACTCCAACGGCGACAGGCAGCAAGAATGAGGGAGCCTCCACGCAGTGCTCCGAACAAGGTATCGAAATAAAGATTTTATGAATGAATACAGGCGGTTTTGAAAGGTCAAATCCGGAAAAGAACAGCGATGTATCTCAAGTTCAATGTGAGTCATAAACTAGCATTTAGAGCCCTTGGCCCCGGCCCTAGGTACTTGTGCCAGCCTCACCTCGCTATGCTGTGTTTACAGCGAGGCCAGGCGCACAGTTCCAACAGCAGCTTCCTTTCATCTACAGCCCTCCTCCTCGCCCCCCTCCTCCTGACATACGCTGGGAAGGAGAGTCAGGCCAGGGTGGATGCAGGGAGAGCTGATGCCGAGTACACGGCCCAATAAGAGCCCAGCAGTGGCGCGTGCTGCACGCATGAAGGCAGCGTGAGTGCCTGGGCCGGCTTCACAGCTGTGTGAAGAGTGTTCTTATCTGCTTGTTAAATAAACAAGCAGATAGGAAATGCCTTTACGGCAGCCACAAAACAGGCTACCTTGTCCGAAGGGGCAGTACCAAAAGTTGACAGGGTGGCACCCAAAACCCTTCTTTTCCAAAGGGAAGTGGGCATTTACCATGAATGCTGACGCTACCCATGGAAATTAGGGGAGGGGCTTACAGTACCCTTTTTAGAACAATATCTCTCGCAGGGCGTGGCAGCTTCGCTGCTCCGCCCACGCGAGAACTAACTATGTAAGCATCTATTTGGTACTAAAATCTGCAACAAGAAACGCTGGGATGCCCTCGGTAGATGCTTCCGAAATGCTGTGTAGAACGAAGACCATTTTGCCTGACTTCGTCTTTCCTCCCTAAACGTTGAGTGAGCATCAATGACATTTATGGCACATGAACTACCTGGATTTAGCATAATTTTCTTATGTTCATCGATTTTAATCCTCAATTTACAGTACATGTATGAATTATCCTTTTGAGTTTAACGCAAATACCATATGGCCCAAATCCATCTCTAGCAGGCTGAGACTCTATTTTCTCTACTTTTGTAGAATCATCAAGATGCCTGCTTTAGATGCAGATGTCTGCCCTTATCTTTCTAAGAACCTGTGAAAGTGTCAAGTCACCCAGACAATAACATTAATAATACACTTGATGCAACATCAACCTAGAACAAGTGCCTTGTTATCTGTACTTCAAAGTCACACAAGAATAAAAGTCAAAAATAGAGTAGGTTGAATTGAGATATTTTTACCATATTTGTTTGTAAGAATGCGTCACAGACAAGCATCTTGTTGGACATTGGTTATGTCAGACATGCCTGAAGTAATTTCAGGAATTCCCATCTGAGATAACATACACTATAAAAGGCCCAACAGTTGACCACTTGTCAGGTCAGGTCCTTCACCCCAGAAAGTCACACAAGATACTGCCAGAGACGACCTTCACTACCAGAGATGCTGCCTGCTCACACTAACTGAAAGCTAATATCGAGCCCAAGTCCAGGAGAAAAGGAGTTGACACAATGTGTGTTTACCTTTTGCAGAGAACACGGCCTTCCTGACTTTTGACAACTACAGAGCTTTGTGCTGTTTTTATGAAATTTCGTGTGGTTATTTTCGATGAGCTAAGCAACAGCCTGACTGTTGAAATAAAACGCTTTTTAAATAAAGTGTCTTTTTCAAAGTGCAGTCTGTGTGCGATATTGATAAGAATGAAATACGTTTGTTTCTAATCACCATGGCGTCACAGGATGCCTGTTTAAAGACTATTAATAATCCAAAACGTTGACATCATTTGAACTACCTATTGGGTGTGTTTCTGCAGGGCTACAATAACCTGTCCTTTACATTCAAGTGCTAGTACATTTACCCAAGTTCACTCCTATCACCTGTGGGTGTGAAAACAGACCTTGTAGAGTTAAACCAAAGTCAATTTAAACAACAAGGTTTTAGCGGTTCCAAAACCTATGGAAATGTATATATAAATACACATCTAATTGACAGATCCTAGGAATATAATTTACACTTTAGGGAGGAACTAACAGGAAGTTGAATAGCTAGCCTATTGTAAATGTCCCAAAACGGTTCTGGAATAACATTACGCTTCAGAGCAGAATGAATCTTCCCTTAGGCTCACAGTATTACTAATGATCCAAACCGGACGCCTGCTTGTGGTGGACTCTCAACAAGGTCAAAGGGAGAACCCTTCTTAAACAGCCAAAAGAGGGTTAAGGAATCCTGCACTACCACAGAGTCATTTCTCTGCTCTGCAATTTTACAAATAAGGTTGCATCTCTTTGTGGAATGCCTCAGAAACTTGCTTCATGCCTATACAGGTCCAATGGTTGGTAGGGCGGGCTGTAAACGTAGAACAACCTTTGACAGGGCAAGGTAAAGTGCGCTGATGGGTTCCTTAGGTTCGCACATGATTAACTTGTACAAAGAACTAGGTGTAGGGCTCTAAAGTGGTACTAGACTGTGTGATAAATCTGATGGTTCCAAAGATAACCGAGATACTGAATAAGGATTCCATTTTATCCATCACTAAACTATGGAGGCTTGCTTTTTCCTGTGAAAAAAATACCATTTGAATTATTTCAGTTAAGGTTTCTTGATGGCATGATATGGTGTGCACACGCTGGAGGGTATATGCTTTACCATTAACGTTTGACACGTTTTTAGCATTTTGACGAGCAGAGAGTCTTTTGGAGAAAAACCTCCGTAATCTAAATCCCGTTGTCACTTATGGAACAAAGATCAGTTTTCGTTTTAGTTGTATTTTAATACATTCTGAAACTCACTTAAGGCAGTGAGATATAGAAAGCCTGATAAATGTTTGCATGCAAATAAACCTTCCCTTCCCATTACCCGGTTAAACCAGCGAGAACAAACAAACGACATTCATCGCAGGTTGTAGAAATTCTGAAAGCCTGCCATGGCGGTTCGCTTTTTATGATCACTATAAACAATATACCAACAGTTGGCAGAACCGAGCATCCAGCCTGCAAATACAATTATAATAGCAAGCCTGCGCCTTAAATGGCAACACATAAATCTTCCACAGCTTCAAAAGTGTAATACATCGCGTTATTGTTATTACTGGTCTTCTTGGGTTGAAGATTTAAGTGCTATTTGAGGGGACATTAGGTGTACTATATTGCTAAACGCCGTCTGCAATGAAAAGAAACATGAAAGCACTAGTGTGTTCGTAATGAGTTAGATGATAAACCCACAAGGCACATTTATGAGAGGCAAATGACCATTTTATTCGATAACATATCAATATTGTGGTTCTCAAATAACATTTTATGCAACAAAACTTCATAAAATCAGAAACTCTGCATAATTATGTCGTTTCCCATAATCGGAGCTGCCTGTTTCTTATTAGTTTGAAGATCGTTAAAAATGTATTAATTCAATATTTATTGTTCAATAAACCGCATTAAAGGCAAGAAGTCTGGCTCTTAATTTGTATTTGTAAACTGGCTTCACTACAAAGACACACCCGGAGTAGGAGGCAACATAAATGCAATAATGGACGTTTACAGCGTTAAACTAGAATTACAGCACGCATAGTAAAATATCTTAATTTTACTTGGTATTCAAACATGCGAGAACAATTGAATTATATAAATTGACTAGAATGTAGTTAAACTAAGTATGTAAACATGGTTATGCAGACACTGCAATGTTGCACATTTAAACTGATTTGTGAAAAAAGCTAAATATAGGAGTGTATGTTAAAACTGCATTTGATCATTTTAAGTGTAAGGTTCATATTGAGGCAGACAGTGAAAAGATGTTCGCAAGGTCAACACAAAGAAGCACATTAGTAGGAGTAACTAATGGCAAATTAACGCACACATTGGGTATCTTTAACTGCTGTATGGAAGCACACAATGCGGTTATTTAATTTTAACGAGTTATAATCTGGCAATGCCCGGTGAATATATTTACTGGTTTTCTATTGTGGAAAATAGGCTCTTAAACCCACAAAATAGTTTCCCATACTCGCTGGCATTAGGTTCCTTTACATTAATGTTGAGGCAGCAGCAAGTGGGGTTCGCGATGAAAATAACGGATCTTTTTATTTACACAAAAAAACCTACAATAAGAAAAGTGCGGAAATTGAAGTAGAGATTGTGCACCATATCCTCTGTGACAGAAGGTAAGAAAAGGGCACTCGCGTATCTGCTGCACATGGCTAAGCTAGGCTAACCAGGGGTTCTGACCCTGACCCATAAGAAAAATTCACTCCACTCAGACTCAAATTCACAAGCATCTTGAACAGTTTCTTGCTAAAGTTGTGCAGTGAGGTTTGGGCGGTTATCGGGTTATCTACACGGTTCTCCAGAACATCCACGGCTCAGATGTGCCTACACGTCTGCTGAGTTAGTTCTGCCTGCTGATGACTGATTCTTCAGTATCGTTTGGCATCATTAAAATGGAGAGAGAAGTGAGACACATCATACTGTGTCTGTTTAGTCTCGTTGTTGTCATCATCAACAATTGTCCTTTATTATATGCTATATCAGCCTAAGACAGCTTCCGAGTACATAAAGGATACAGGCTGAGATGTTTAAAACAGTAAAGTTTTAATTTAGGTCATAAAATGCAACATAGTATTTACTTCATGAATATTAAGTGGTTAGGATTTTGACAGTTTTTCACCACCAAGGAATTTTCCACCGCTCATCCTCAATTTGTGGAGGACACAACCATTTGTCACGTTACCACAGGCACTGGGCTGGACAATAAAGAGTACACAACTTCCTTAGATCACAAAGTACTTCACCATGGACGTTTTTGTAAGCAAAAGGCTACCCTTGAAGTTAATGGTGACTGGAACAATGAATAAAAGAAACCGGTGCAATAAAGGGAAAATCTACAGGACAGGACAGGACATGACTTTTACCACAGGGCTCTGGACTGCTTGTGATTTTTAAATATTCGATTTGGCTTTCTAAGCAACAACACAAAACTCTAGATCCACAATGGCCCTAGCCAATGTTTCCATGTAGAAAGGAAAGGGAAAAGTATGTAATTCTGGAATGATGATTAATATTGGTACACCCATCTGGAAATGTCTATAGAAATTTTATACATATTTCTACTTACTTGCAGTTAGAAACACAAACTCTGTCTTTGATGTGCTCGGGCTCAGCAAGTTCAAATTCATCTACAATTGTAAACGTAGATAACTGGTAGATCTTGTTTTGGCCATCAGGTAATCACAAATATTACTCAAAAATTGTTGAAAATGCATAATTATTGAACTAAAAGTTAACCTAATTGCTGCACAATGACACAAACGCAGCAAAGGCAAGTAGGACCACTCTGGTGGTATGTCTCTTACACAGAAAATGCTTGAAACAATAGCCAACAAATTATGACATGCTCCAACAGCCTAGCCAGCAATATACAGTGGTCAAGGGTGTTGAATTCAAGGATGATCCATTTGATGCTATCTCCCATCCTGCGCACCTTCAAAGGTTATCTGAACATGGCATTCAGGAACTGGCCTTATCCTGGCTTTGTTTCATATTGAAAGACCACTCTTTTCCAGTTTTTTTAAACCCCATTAGCCTTTGGTTTACTAGCTACCATATGGAGTTACGCAGGGCTCTTCCTCAAGCCCTACTTTGTTTAATATCTAGGGCTACCATTTGGCCGAAATAGAATCTCATCAGCTGACACTATTCTCATTGTGTCACTTTCTGCTAAGGATGGCCTTAGATTATCTAACCTCAACCCTTATCTACCAGAGGTTGTGAGGTGGATGAGGAAAAACTGTCTCAAACTAAATGATAACAAGAGAAAAGTTTGTCTGAAGAGCAATCAACCCCAACTTTGGGGTCCCACTGCAGGCCAGATGAATTCGGCTCTTGTCCAAATCCCACTCAGGTGATCAAAGATCTTGGCTTCTGGCTGGATTATAAACTCAATTTGAGCCGGCAAATAATGAAGGTGTCCAGCTGCAAATATGCCATTCTCGTATGTTTGAGGAAAACACCTGCACCCGTCCAAGGAATGATTGTGCAGGCCTTGGCCATCTCTAGACTTGATTATGACAATGTTCTTTATCTAGGTTTTACCAAATCCTTAACTAAGAGACTTTAGATTGTTCAGAATGCAGCATCCCCTCTACTAAGTCGTATACCAAATTCTGCATTTGTTTCCCATCACCTTCTGAATTTGCACTGGCTCCCTACTACTAAGGGCATCCAGTTTAAGAGGCTGTGATGAATGCATAAAAACCATGACTAATTTGGGACCTTTATATTTAAGGTCACTTGTGCATCCATAATCTCCAAGCTGCACCTGAAGTTCAAGCAATCGTAACCTTGCAGTAATTCTCAAACGACCCCCGTGTAAAACTGACCAGAGAAGGAGGGAGATCATTTATTTTTTGCTTTATCAATTTGTGAACCCCCTCCTACCCCACTAATGCTTTGCTTATGAAATTATTTTGTTAAGTTTAAAAAGTTATTGAAGATCAGGCTTTTTTCAGCTTTTAGACCCATGCTTGATCTGTTTATTTTAGCGCTGAATAGACCCGCAGGGGAAGTCATGTACTTTATAGAATAGAAAAGTATGCTGATTAAGATCCACCAATATCACCAGAGAAGAATTCTAGTCATCCATAGATAACAAAAAGGAACAAATAACTGTGGAATAGAAAGGCTTGGTTAAAAATGTAATATTACCACCAACCAAAGTCCGTTGTGTGCCACATAAAAAGTCCAGAGGGAGAGAGACAGACCTCTTCCCCACCACTGCGCTGCCTCGGGTCACATGAATTCAGAATTCTGAGGCACCTAGTAACGCTGGATCTCTGTAAACCAAACCTAATGCTGCCCCTGCTGTTGCTGCAGAGCAAGTATTGGCTCAGTTTCAAGCCGCCCCCGCTGAGGATTGCACTGGCAGAGTGCTCATCTGCTTGATCTAACTCAGTTTGTTACTGCTGCTGCAACGACCCACGCGGCTGACCGCTAAAGCACTTAAATATTTCTAAGGACGGCTGCCTAATATAGTATATTAGATTTGGGGGTCAGTGAGCTGATATGTAAGTGGGGCAACGTCCCAAAGCCCCCATGGAGGCACAGACTCTGGTTTTAACTTTGGATGCTGCAAAAGCTTTCAATAGGGTTAATTGGACACATTTGGGCACCATGTTAAAACACTATAACTTGGGCAAAGGTTTTTGTTGAGCTATCCATTTGATTTATCAAGATCCCTTTGCAGAAAGTTTGGTAAATGGAAGTCTAACTACATCTTTCAAAAATAACTAGGGACACAAGACAAGGGAGTCTGCTTTCCTCTATTATTTAACCTTTACATTGAACCTCAAGCATGAAGGCTCAGGAAATAGACTTCCATTTCTCTTTTCATATGCAATGACTGGGAGAAAAAAAAGTCTCTGTATGTGGACTATCTTATGGTATACACCTCAAATCTACCTGTTACTATCGAAGGTATAGGCCAGTGAATTTGAGAAAGGTTTCAGGTTTTATGGCGGCCTGAAACCAGGGGAGGGATAATGGTAATGGTAGTTGCATTTGTAAAGCGCATTATCACCCAGGAGTCTCTAAGCGCTGTACGAATACCGCTGAGGAACCCATCCTGGCTTGTTCCTGTGAGGTGCCGACTCCTGGGCACCCCCAGGTGAAGCCAGGCATCCTAGCTTTGTTGGGGCCGGTGTGGAGATTAAGCAAGCTATTGCCCAGAGTTGCAGCGTAGGACCCATGATTAGAGTAGGCACCGAGGCGAGAATTATCGGGTCCGAGGACATTGAGCCCAAGACAGTGCCGTGGCAGGAATTGAACCCTGGTCCCGGGCCAGACCTCTGCATCAGGGTCTGCCGCTGCAACTAGTGAGCCCCACCTCTCCACATAATTATCTAACCAAGAGTGAGCTGAAATACCTGGGACTAAAAATCACTCAGGACCAAGATTTCTGAAGCGAAGTTTGCCAAAACAGCAAGACAATAAACCAGATTAATGAAGGGGTGGGCTCACCTCCCATTAACGTTTCTAGGCAGAACAAATTTAGTTAAGATGATCATTCTGCCCAAATTCACTTTTCTCTTTAAAACAACCCCCTTGAACTTTAATAAGAAATGATTAGAAAAATACAAGTCACTAATTCTTTCATCTGGGCCTTTATAGGAGCAAGGATATCGTGGAAGAAGCTCAGCAGAAGGAGAGGTAATGGGGGAGGGTGGGGGAGGCACCCCGCAAGATATGCAGTACTATGCATGGGCTTTTCACCTGAAGAATGCCAGAATCCTTTAACACCCCAGACAATTAAGAAATAGATTCCCTGTTTAAAGCCACGTTAAAAAAGGTCAAAAGTCCAATAGTCATTTTCTGCTTAAATTGAATTTGAAGAACTACAAGAAAGAAAGCTGAAAGTACTACAAGCCATGGCCTGGATGTGGTCCCATATTAGAGGTGGTATGAAATTGGAGTACTATAGTAGACTTACTCCTATCTGGGTCGCCCCGGGCACCCCAGAGTGTGTTACAGATAATTTAGCACTATCATTTAAATCAGCAGGCATTCAAAGATGAGGCCAGCTTACAGTGGATGGAAAGTAGTGATAGTATGTGAATGTCACCTGAATCCAAGGATGCCAATATAGGAGCATACTACATGTTACTCGTTATATATATATATATATATATATATATATATATATATATATATATATATATATATATATATATATATATATATATATATATATATATATATATATATATATATATATATATATATATTATTTAAAGCTTTATTAATTGATTTTAGTACTCTTTGGGAAGATGTAACGCTGCATTTAGCAGTTTTTAAAACTCCTGTTTGATCTTTATAATTTTCTTTTCTGTTTGAATATTTTACCCTGCTTTTAATTGTTTAACTGGCCTACAGCTTACCGCACTCTCCCCCGCTCACTGCACATGATTGGTATCAAGCACCGCGCTTTGCGGGTCCCTGCCCACGTCTCGGATTAGTGGCCATCTTAGGTGGGGCTGACGACGTCAGGCGTTCTGCGCAGTCTAGTCTCAGAGGCTGGACGCACATTTAAGCGAGCCATGCTGACGCGCAGCGTCATCGCACAGCGGGATTGCTGGATTTCCGCCGGAGTTACGTCTGAGTTCAGCCCGTCTGCGCCCGTCCGCGTTGAGGACGGGCTGCAGGACGGGCTGCCTTTAGCCCACATGTCCTCAGGTACATTATCTCTGGATGGCCGCGTACATTATACATCCACGGTTTTAACTTTGACTGTTCAAGATACTTATTGCACTACCACTGCTGGTGGTTGTTTTAAACCTTTTTTATTCTTGTCATTGATTTTGTTTTAGATTGTAACCCGGTTGGGAGGTACAAATAAATTTTGTAATCTTTTTTTATATAAAATTTTGTTGTTTGGTATATTTACTTAAGAATTTTTTTATTCGTTGGTTCAGTTGTCCACTTTGCCTCGAATGTGTCTCTAATTTAGATTGGTATAAAAGTCTGGCCCTATTGCAAGCTATACCTTTATCTATCAATGACAACCTTAGCGAATGTAATCCGCTAGGTACGAAACAGGGACTCAACACCTTTTTTTCTATGCATTATACATCCAGAGCATTACATTCATTGTGACCCTCCACCCCCACTACTTGCGCTTTATGCATCCTGCCTCTTCATTATTTCATATGTGCTGGTTGCGGCTTTTCCACTGGCAAAATGCAGCTTTCTAAGACGCAACTTAATATAAAGCATTATAGGGGAAAAAGGAAGCCTACCAAGGGCCGTTCTCCATCCCCTTCTCCGCTCCATTTCTGGAGCTTAAATTGTAGATCGCTTCCTAAGAATAAATTAAACATCTTCGATTTCATAACTGATGAATCTCCTGACGCTCTGTTCCTGACCGAGACCTGGCTACATGACAGCTCGGGTCCGGACATTGCTGCAGCTATTCCTTCCAACTATGTTGTGCTGCATCAGGATAGACCCTCTGGTAAAGGTGGTGGAATCGCAATCATCTTTAAATCCATCTATCAGTGCAAACTGGAACTACTACATCTTCCAGGTAGTGAGGCAGCATTATTTAAACTAATGATTAATCCCCGATTGACGCTTTCCGGCCTGCTAATTTATCGGCCGCCCGGAAACGCTGCTTCGTGGATCTCCTCACTTGTTGATTGCCTATCAGCAACACTATTGAAATCGAATAATTTCACTATTCTTGGTGATTTAAACATCCATTTAGAAGATGTTAATAATCCCCTCAATAAATCTTTTTTATCTGATCTCGAGGTTTTCAATCTCAAACTCTGTAATTCTGGGGCTACTCATCTTGCTGGCCACCTCCTGGACCCAATCATTTCAACTCTTTCGTTCGATTGTACTCAATCGGCGCGCCCGCTTGTTTGGTCTGATCATTATGCGATACACTTTGTGCTACCACCTGGTCTCTTCTCGGCCAGTGTTTATGTGGAGGAAACTAAATCGTCCTACCGCTGGGATAGGCTCGATGTGGCTGCCTTTAATCAGCGTCTGACTGAGACAATTCCGTCTTTTATCAACACAGAACAGGATTTAAATACCCCCATTTCTTGTTGGTTGACAGATGCAGTGACTGCTCTCGCCCCTCGCTCTAGTAGCAAATGTAGATCCTTGCGCCCCCCAGCACCCTGGTTCTCTGACGAGTTAAAAATCCAACATGCTAAATGTAAAGCCCTGGAGAGGAAGTGGAGGATATCATACTCCGCTCCTTCTAAGGTGACTTACAAAGAAAAGTTGAAATTCTATCATGCAAATTGCAAACGTGCCAAGGCCTCCTACATTGCCTCTACCATTACTCTAGTGCAAAATTGTCCTCTGACTCTTTTTGCCACTGTAAAGAAACTCACAGGAGCTGATACCACTCCCGCGTTGCCGGCTTTAGCTGGTATACAATGTAATGCCATTGCAGACTTCTTCATATCCAAGGTTGAGGGCATTTATCAATCTTTGGCCTCCCTTCCACCACCAACTGATTCCCCCCAATCTGGTTTTTCCTGCAATGTTTATTTCTCTCCCACTGAGTTTATTCACAACTGGCTACCATTTGATGACTCTTCCTTCCTGTCTTGTTTAAACAGCATCAAGTCAGGTTCCCCGCGGGACCCAGTCCCTATGAAGGTATTAACACAACTAGACCTTGAACCACGGAGATTCCTAATGAGGCTACTAAACATCTCTCTTACCGAATCTCGGGTGGCACAGGAATGGAAACATGCCATGGTCGTTCCTTTGCTCAAAAAATCTGGTGCTGACATCACAAATCTTGCTAACTTTAGGCCTATATCCCTGCTGCCAGCCTGCTCCAAAATATTGGAACGCCACGTTAACACCCAGCTTAATGAGTTTGTTGAAAACGTGGGATATCTCCATCCATCCCAATCAGGCTTTCGCGCTAACTATTCCACCGAATCCGCACTCCTTGGGGTGACCGAGCGACTCCGACACGGTATCGATAGCGGTGAGACCTTTGCGCTTATTCTTCTTGATTTAAGCGCTGCTTTCGATACCGTGTCTCATTTCACTCTTTTGGAGTCCCTCCGCTCCCTTGGTGTTGATGGATCAGCGCTTGCCTGGGTGGCCTCATTTCTTAATGAGCGCACCTTTCAGGTCTTCTAAAACAAAGCTGAATCTGCGATTCATTCTTCAGCTTACGGCGTCCCTCAAGGGTCTATATTAAGCCCTCTGTTTAATATCTACATCAGACCGCTTGCTTCCATAGTAGAGGACGCCGGTCTGTCCATATATTCATATGCAGACGACACGCAGATTGTGTTTTCTCTTACTAGCAGCAGGGTCCAGGAAGCTTCTGCCCTTAAAATTGGCCTATCTCGTGTTGCAGCTTGGATGCAAGCCCATCTGCTGAAGCTCAACAGAGACAAGACAGAGGTTATCATATTAGGCAAGCATAAAGATCTGTGGGGCTCTAGACACTGGCCCTGTGATATGGGCCCGCTGCCTACCCCTGTGTCTGCTGCCCGTAACCTCGGTTTCCTGATCGACGATAAACTTTCGATGAGGCAGCAGGCAACCAAGGTCGCTGCAGTCTGCTTTAACACCTTACGCTGGCTACAGAAGATCATATGGATGCTGCCTGAGTCCACTCGAAGAACTGTCGTCCAGGCCCTTGTGATGTCTCGCATCGACTATGGCAATGTGCTTTATCTTGGAGCGGATAAAGCAACAATTAATAAACTCTAAGTGGTACAGAACTCAGCCGCTCGCCTCTTGCGCAATGTTCCACGGAGAACGTCCGCAATGCAAGCTTTGCGTGACCTACACTGGTTAAGAATTTCAGATCGTGCGATCTTTAAAACTTTGTGTTTCTTGTTCAAGATCCGTCAGGGTTCTGCCCCCATCTACCTTCACAACCTTGCCCAGCCTTATCTACCTGGCCGCTCTCTTAGGTCATCTAATAATGGCAATCTTGTGATCCCAAGAATCCGACTGGCAAAAATGGGAGGCCGCTCTTTCGCATATCTTGGACCAAAGATGTGGAATGCTCTCCCGCTGGCGTTAAAAACAGAAACTAATCTTCTGGCTTTTCGCAAAAAATTGAAGACCTTTCTGTTTTGATTTCCCCTGCTGTGATCTCTTCCTTTGCACCTGCTGGTCTTCTTCTTCAGTCTGTCCCTGGCACCGGGAAACCCATTGCGGGTAGCTGAGCGCAATATAAATTCAATAAAAAAAAAAAAAGTTAGTCCCATGAGATTAACTTTATGCGGTTATGGATTTTAACTTTTCGAGGTTTAAATACTTGCAGCTAAAAAGTTGGACCCTGAGCCTGGGTTCTGAAGTAAGAATTACAAACCAATTAGAAGAACAGCTGATCAAAAAGCCGCCACGGAAGAAATTAGTTTAATTTTGGTATTGGGAGTTGTTGGATATTGCGGATGGTGATTTTAGTCTATCAAAGGAGATCTGGGGAGGACACTTGCCAAAGAAATAGCTACAAGATCTATGGCAAGTATCAATGTTCCCATTATATAGCATCGGTAAACATGCTTTTTGACTGAAGAATCATCTCTTTTTCCTTCACAGATAAAACTGGAGACCCTACAAGGATCTCAAAGATGGGAAAAGGGAGCACAACTATGTGTGTGAAATGTGAGCTAGAGAAGGCGACAGACATCCATATGTTTGTGGAAATCCATGGGACTCAGTAATGTTAAAAAAATGTGGGTAAGGTTGTCAGAAGCATTTTGGGGATAAACATTAAGGTAAACCGTAGTTTAATTATTTTATTTTATTGGGGAGAGGAGTTGGCCTAACGACTAGGGCGGTCGAATTCGAATCTCAGTAAAGGGGTTTGAGTCTCGGCAATGACGCTAAACATCCTGTGATTCTGGGCAAATCACTTAATCTCCCCGTATCTAAAAAAATGAATGTGTTCTCGTGTAACGCAACTGGTGCTATGTAAAGCGCTCTGATACCCGATACCTTTGGGACACGTTCGCACTAAATAAAACTTCTTAAAAAAAATATATATATTATCTTTAGGGAAGTAGCGGGCCGGCAAGACTGAGTGGCGATAGGAGCAAGTTACTTTTTTTACATGGTTTTACTGGCCAAGAAGGAAATGTACAGGAAGTGTAGCTAATGTACCTCCGCTGTGTTCAGAGTGGCTTAATGCAGTCTCCTATATTTCCAAAATGGATGCTGTAGGGGGATCTCTAAGAGGAATACGTTTTAGCTATTCTTCATTAAGTGCATGAGTGATTAAAACTGTTAGAAATGCAAAGGGTCATAACTGTCCAATGATTACACTTACTGCTATTTTGTTTATGAAACATGGCTCTTGGACTCTGGTAACCCTAAAGAAAAACAATGGACTCCACGGCCATCGCCCACAAATAAAGGGCGAGATACAGCAAAATAGGAGGTCTGATTGGAGCCCAAGGGGAATGAGGACATAAAATAACAAAATAAAAGAGACAGCGATGCTTTACAAGCTCACATTGCAGAACATAAATATTAAGACTAGGTGGTGTACTAACTGAAATCGTTTACAATTCAGCTGAATGGTTGCACTAATGTAGTAGTGCAAGATTCAAAACAAAATGTGCATAACTTCAATCAAACGATTAGTGTGAAACGCCCTGATTACTAATACAGGAGAAGTCTGATCATGCTAATCAGCAGCTAATTTCTCTTTAAATTGATCTTAAGATCCTAATGTCCATCACAAAAAGTAGGGTTGTAAATGTAATAACTAAGCATATTAATTACTTACATTCTTACTTTTTGAAATGTAGTATTGGCAGTAGTAATATTCACTGGCCCTATCTCAGCTGAACTGATATTCTAATGTTCCAAAGACGGTAGAGGCCAGCCGTGATGGATAAAAATAATTCGATATTGCTTTGAAACAGATTAGAGAGCTGTAGCTTTCCATTTAATATTATTGGGTTCACTACCTTGTTTCACACAAAGGAAAGTGGCAAAGTCCAAGCTAATGTCTAGATAATGTTTTGCTTCAAACCTGAAAGAGGAACAAGGCAAGGGTGCCCTCACTCCCCTTTAATTTTTAATATAGCTCTGTAATACTTACTCAAAACTATGACGATGGATGCCAATATAGATTGTGTAAAGGGAGGAGACAACAATCTGTAAATTACTGGCATAAGCAAAGTGTATTTTGTTACTACTTTCAAAACTAGAGCATTCTCTGTCCTATGCGCATCAACTAATTCTACTACAAAAAATGTGAGGTTTCTCTCTATAATTTGAATGCATCCAAAACAGAGGCTATGGGTGTGCTTATGTCATGTCAGATTGCAATACTGAACCTTCTGGACTGAAGTCTAGAGAAGATGCTAATACTCAAGCATAACAATGTTAACTTGCTGTCTTAAGGTAGTCTCCTCATATTGGAGTCCCATATAGACCAAATGCAGGAGAATTTTGACAGATGTAATGTCCGAGATGTCTTTATTGGGGTATACTTAAACTAAAATAAATATATATTTGCCCAACAGAGCTCAGTCAGGCTGAAGCAGGGCTAAGCCCCGCCCAACGTTCTAAAAGCTATAGTTGTATACATGTAAAAATCCAATAATGTTGTAGTCTAATAAGGTTGAAGGTGTGTTTAATCTTCCATGGCGCAGTACCTTCCAGGAGGAAGACAGCTCAATCAATGTGGCAGAGTTCTCAACAGAATAGAACTCTAGAAGTAGCTGGCATGTGCCAGAATCACAGATAGACACCAATCTTAAAGGGGGAAGGGAAAATGGAAAAACAATATAAGTAATGTAACATCTCCCCTCCAAAGAAATAACAGTATGAAAAATACCAGTTACACATAAACCTTCAACCCTCTTGTGCAAGCTTAATTATTTTTTTTACCCTGTGAACCATACAAGTTGGTTCATTACGTCAAGCACAGTGAACCTGTGGAATGCCACCATCACTCTTTACTACTCTCCTGACATTCCACATTTTACCATCCTGCGTGACAACTTTTGAGATTGAACTTAACCACTTTAACGGGAATGCCTTATTTGACCTCTCCTTTAACCAAAATACCTGGTTTGCGTACCCTGATCCAATACCCTACTACAAAATGAGGTTGCTTTAGCTTCATTCTGACATCATATGCACGTTTCACTTTCCCATGTTTTTCCTCCACTCTCACAGCTACTTCTCTTCTAATTCGTCCACAATCTACCTCACTTTGACTTTTTTTAACCACCATGGACAGAACTTAGATGTTGGTTCTCTCCGTTTAGAAGTTTGAAAGGACTGACCTCAGTGGTGGTATGAAGAGTTATACGGTACAGCCACAATTTCTCTTGGTTTGTCTTTCCATTCCAATCCAAAACCATGTGCGCATAGAATGTCCTATTCCAAAATTCTGTTATACTCTTCTCCTTGAGCATTACCTTGTGTTTCATACAAAGCAGTGCTGACATGACAAATGTTGGAGCAAGAAAGAAAAGATTCCATCTCCTGAGATTTCAATTGCACCCCATTATCTGTAATAAGTACATCAGGATTCCCCTCTCTAGCAAAAAGTTCCTTAAAGAATTCAATAACACTGGCAGTGGTGATTTGTGGCGCAAACGTCACTTCAGACCACTTTGAGTGATAATCAATAATTACCATGGCAAATTTGCAATCTTGTGGCAAGAAGTTAAAAGGGCCTGAGATATCTAAACCAGCCTGCCATGGAAATTCACGCCACTCCACCGGAAAGAAAGGTGAAGGTTTAACCATCAACATCCTTTCACTATTAGCACAATCAAAACACTCCGTGACTATCCGGTCCACAAATCTATCCAATCCTGGCCACCAGAAAACAGAACTCACAAGCCTCTTCATAGATGACATACCTGGTTGGCCCTCATGCACAACAGATAAAATACGATCTCTAAGAGATACAGGAGGTATGCACTTCCCCTGTCTGAAAATCGATGCACCTTTCATTTACAATTCCCCTGAAATCTTCCAATAAGGAAACAACTCTGCAGAGACTTCTCCCTTAGAGGGCCACTCTTTTTCAACATACTCCACCACCTTAACCAACAAATGATCATTCTTCATGGCTTCTCTCCAGATCACTTCATTAATGGTTCCAAATCTACCTGACACCACCTCCTCAATGCTAGCTACCACTTCATCACTCCTCTCCGCTCCAATTGCACAAGTCAATCTGGATCAAAAATCTGCTGTCTCATTCATTTTCCCTGGCAGATACTCCACCCACAAATTGTATTCCTGCAACCTATCCATTAAATGTGCTATGCATGCAGTTGCACTCTGACCTCCACTAGGAGACAAAATAGCAACAAGAGGCCTGTGGTCTGTCCCCAAACCAAACCGAGCTCCCCATACATAGTTGCGAAAATATTCCACTGCCCACAAACTAGCACTGCCCACAAACTCCCTCTCAATAATAGCTTAACGCCTTTCTGTTTCATTGAGAGTGCGAGAAGCGAAAGTCACAACCCATTCCTCTTTCACAGCGCGTTGTGACAACACGCCACAAACCATAAAGACTGTCATCTACGATTAAAATACAATTCTCACTAATATGAATGGTTTCAAAGTGGGAGCGGTCACCATATCAGCCTTGAAACTGTCAAAAGCCTGTTGCGGTCTTTCTCCTCACACAAATTCAACATTCTTTCTTGCCAACTCCCTCAGGGGTTCCATTTTGGCAGCAAAATTAATTATGAACTTGCTTTTATATTAACAAAGTCCTGAAAAGGAAAGTAGTTTATTCCTGGAGTCAGGAGCAGGACTTTTTTGGGTACAATTCCTACTTCGACAGTGTGTATCCTAAAATTCAACAGATTCGCAGTAAAGATGACATATATTGAGAGTCAAACCATACTCTCTCGACACTGTAAATTTTCCTCAAATGACACGTATATTCAGACACGTCATGAGAAAACAAGGATATTGCCCTCAAAGCACTTAACAAATGCTTCTATACCCTTGAAGATACGACACATTGACCTCAGAAAAATAAATGGCGCTAACGCAAGGCCAAACAGCATCATCTTAAACGGGAACAGACTTTGTGGAATGATAAATGCAGTCAGGTGACATGATTCTTCAGCACATTCAATCTGGTGATAAGCAGACTGAATATCTACAGATCTTCAAGCCACAACCTCGTAATTATTCCTAGATTTAAGCGCGTCAAACATGGGGGACTTAGGTTCTCTACGTTAGCTCCTAAACTCTGGAACTCTATTCCCCCATTAACACGCACCACAGACGCTCATCTTCTTTTCAGAAAACTGAAAACCTGGTTATTCCTAAAAGCTTACAATGAATAGCACACTGACTCAGCTTAGTTCTGCCGTGTTCCTGAAGCGCCAAGAAACCAATCCGGTGAACGCTGCGCTCTATAAGCATTTTTAACATAACATAACAGAAGCACCACCCAACATATTTACAACCTCATTTATATTAGGTAAAGGATGACAATCCACTACTATACTTCCATTGAGGGCCCTAAAATCCATACATAATCTCAACGATTTGTCAGCCTTACGTGCTAACACATTGGGAGATTACAACTCTGAAGATTTCACTTCCTCAATGACTTCTCCTTTCAACATCTCATCCAGCACACCTCCAAGTTCATCTCTCACATTGAGAGGACCATTCCTCAATTTTTGCCTGACCGGTATCGCTCCATGTTTAAGTTTGATCAAATGGGTAAATCCTTTGAGCCTTACTGAACTCTCAGAAAAAACATCAAGAAGCTCCTGCTCAATTGCTGCAGCACTACTATTTCCCTCGACTACCAGGTTCCTTGCTGCGAGGATTGAGATTTATTCCCAGCTTCCACTGGTCCCTCCAACCTAAAACATTAACTTCTTTTTTTGCTCGATACAATTTAATAAACGCTATCCTCCCTTTGAACAAAACATCTGAAGCAAAGTAACCCAAGAAATCAATTATATACCCATCAAAACCCATGTCTACTAAATCTGAATCACACAAATCGCCTTCAGTTAATGTCCCTTCAAATCTCTCCTGGAAATATTTCTCAGTGATGATAGACCATTATGATCCAGAGTCAGTCACGAGTTCTAGATCCTTGTCTAATAACTGAATACATTTCAGAGACCTCTTTACTTCCCTCTCCCCAGCACAGGAATCACCGGCAGACAACAAAAAAAAGCCCGTCTCCTTTGTAGATACATTGTACTGACCACACACACGTCTCACACGCAAAACCTCATTTGTCCCCATAGCAGCAGTCTTCGCTTTGGCAACTAAATATTTATTTTACCATCTCTGCACACACAGGCAAAATTACCTATCCTCCCACACTTGATGCATTCCTTCCCAATGGCAAGATAGTTTAACAATGAAGCTACATGACTGGAACTGCCACATCTGTAACACATGATAGTTTTGTCAGGCCTCTACCCTGGCTGGCAATACCTGCAGAAAGAATTAACACTTCATCTATATTCTTTTCATTCTTGGCTGCAACCTCTTCAACAGTTCTCATCCACTTCTCAGACTGCTCAAATGCTTAAGAAATTGAAATATTATCATGTTAATTAGGATAATCTAGAACCCATTGATGTTCTGGGGTCTTTTTATTTCTCACATTTACTATAATCTGATCTCTGATCATTTCATCACAAATAAATACAAAATTACAAGTCATCGAAAGCGCTCTAAGATAGGTCAAAAAATCATCAAAAGATTCTGCTTCCGGCTGGACACAAGTATAAGTCTTGTATCTATTAAGAGCAGATACAGATAAAGTTCTAAACACCGCCTACCCTTCTGACCCTAAGCAAAGCAGTAAAATACTTATCTTCCTTTCGTTGTCCATTCTGTCCCCATCAATGGCCTTCATATATGTAAAAAAAACTCCACTTTCCAGCTAGACCACAGAATAGGTGGATCGCCTTCAGACTGCAAACACTTAGCTGGAGGTTCAAACAGCATTGGGTAACTATACTATAAACAAATAGTACATCATATCCTGCTCAAACAGTACCTCAATTTTTGAGATATAAAATGATTGGTTATTTTACCGAGAGCCAAAAGAAGTAAGTCAGTACAAAGAAGAGAGGTTCTAGAGTTCTGAATTTGTAGATTTGAAAACAATTCTTTATTTTGTTGCACTTGTCACATTGTCTCTTGAAAATCAAAAATAAGTTTGACTTCTGTCTAGGTAGGGAGTCTGATAATATGGCGTCTTTACTATTCTGTCCTCTGTGAAGTCTGGCAGAAATGTTGTAGTACAGGTCATGACAAAGGTAAGTACCTTTTCACAGAAGGTTCAGAAGCGCTCTATTTTCTGTTAACCATGACACATGCTTGCCTTCTCAGGTAAAAATGGCTTGGTGACCTTGGATTAAGGCAAGTTTGAAATGATGACTTTATTTTCTAGACATCTCGAAGTCAGTGATGACAGTCTATGGTCCAAATGGAGAACTGGGTTCTTGAATTGGAGGAATCCTTTACTGCTAAATTAAGGAGAAGGTTCACAGAAACAACTTCACTCTCTCTTACCCAAGCAGGATGTTATGTTATTGACAATTTTAATTTCCATGGCAGTAGGAGAAAACGCCATTTTAACAAAAATTATAAGTCCCTTTTAGCATTAAACTGTAGTCCTAAAATGGAAATACATAGGGCGCGCTTCATTATTGCAGCTAGATCAAATAATTTTAAGGTTTAAACAGAAATACCCATAATCTATTAATGAACAGAAACTCCTAAATGTAGGTATAGAACATTTGTTGAGAGCGGGGAGGAATGCCTAGGGCTAACCAGAGGTAAAAGGAAGGAATCCAAGTCCGGGACTGGAAATGTGGTCATTAGGGTCAGGCAAAGATCAATAACCCGGAGCAATAGAAATCAGGGGCTACAATACAGGCACAACAGGTGTATGCCCTCCTTTTCTGCACCCTCGGAGTACTGTTGTATTACAGAAGGAGAAGCAGATGCCTGTGTGGCCACTTGTGTAATGCTAATAGCGCTGGCACACATATAGCACCAGCGCTATCTTAAGAGGGCACTCACTCATTTGCATGGGGACATGGCCCCAGGTAACGGAGTAAAACCCTTTGTTTCTCTGCCCTCACCATGTTATGGATGTGGGTGCAGAGGCAAAGAGGCAGTCAGGAGGCGCATTAACTGTGTACCACAACAAGGTGGCATACAGTCTCTGCGCCCCCCTCAGGGTAACCCTCTAGATGGGGTGAAGAGAGGGTGGTCCCATGAAACCTCCAGACATCCTGCCTGCAGGTGGATCCCTGCTTCCCGTTTGATATATAGGTGGGTGTCACCTACACTGTGAAAGACAAACCAGCTGCTTCAATCAGCTGGTTCATCTTTGATTAATGAGCTTCTCTGTGGCAGGCGTGAGTTCACAGTTGCCCTAGGAGGCAGCACACTGATTACAATATAATGTAATGTCCTGCGGCAGCCGGCATGGATTGCGGAGGAGGGGGAAGCGGGGGTTCGCAGGGGGGGAGAGGGCGAGGGGGGGGAAGGGTGTATGCAAGTGGTGTCACGCGGGGGAGGCAAAATAAACAAAGAGCTTAACTTACCTCGACGGGTCCCGTATCTTCTCTACTCCTGTTCTCCTGCCTCCTACAGGTACAGGAAGCAGGCAACCTGGCGTCCTCCCCTAAGCCAATCACAACGCTGCAATGGCAGCGTTGTGATTGGTCTGATCGCCGTGGCATGGCGCTCAGCCAGGGGCTGGATGGGTGGGCATGTTCTCCATGCAGGCTGTAATGCAGCCTGCATGGAGAACAGGTAAGTGCACATGACTTGTTTGGGCGGCCCGAAAATGCTGGTCAAACACTCACTGCACGCTTTGGAGTGGGCAAACAACTCCTGCCATGTTCGGAGAGCAGAGCTGCCCCGCCCACCCGCCATAAAGCTGCAGAACACGTCAGGAAGCATAAAATGATAACTTAAAGTTATTATCATTTTATTTTTCTCTTCTTTACACTGCTTATAAGCAGTGGTCAACGCTCCTCTGCCATAGCTCAGGAGCTGCCCCTGGTAATGTCTCTTGTTTGTACCTGTGCCCCTATTTAAATATGCACCCTGGAGAAAACCGGGACAGAGACTCTATTATATAACACAAGACCAGAAGAGCTGGAACATACATATCAGTTACAGCAATTGTGATTGAATTCGCCCATCTCAGCCAAGGTCCAACTCAGTCACTTTTTCATCTACACCGTTTCATGTGGATACCTTTTGAATACTATGCAGATCAGGCTAGCTACACTTCTATGCAAACTGCAATGCCATTCCAACAGTGAATGCTTCTGTAATTGGCATTTCTTTGGCCATAACTAGTGGGTGACATTACTTAAGAAATCGTTGTCACCCTATTTTTTGGTTCCATTCTTTGGGTTCACTTACCAATACATCATAGGTTTGTCTTGTGTTAAATTGCTTTAGATGAATAAATACAGGTCACAAACGTTTACAATATCCAGGATATTCCTAAATATGTCAGATATATAAGTAGAGAACATCTCACTGAATATGTGCCTACTGCAATATTAATCCCAAATTACTAAACACAATTAGGTACTTAAGAGAATCAACATTTGAAATAATCTGTAGGAGTTATCGTTCTAAAGGTCTCTGCTCAGTGTTTGTAAGGTATTTAATATAACAGCTTAGATAAGCACTATTAAATTGTAACAGAAAAGGGTCTGGCAAAGAAAGAAGCACACATATATACCAATTTTTTAAGAAATTATTCTTTGTATTTCAACTTTCAGACACTCAGTCTAATAGTTATAACAGCGACATATATACAAAAAATTGTGCAATGTGTCCCCAGTGGTTTGTGAACAAAAAACAGAACATAAAATAATAAGTGATCTGTACAGCTTTGTTATTATGAATATTTACAAAGGGAAAATGACCAAGCGCAATAATAAAGCAATTCTTAACAGTGACTATCTACAATCATAGAACACTATGCTTGAGAAGGTTCATTCCCTATGGCGTCGACGGCGTTTCGACCTGCTCAGTAAAGGTCTCGTCAGGACTAGACAGTGAGGGACATCTTGTGGTGTCTTTTATTCATGCAACCCATGCGTGATAAAAAATTGGAATTGACTTACAGTGTACCCAGCCGGGCACACTGTCGGTGGATACCGTGGTAATCTTGAATATAAGTCTCACGTCTGTTATCGGACAGACGACCGGTGAAACGCGATCAGGCGTTCCGAGTTCTGAGAGCAGGCATTTTCCTGTCTTCTGCTACCAATTATCGATTGTCAGCCTTACATTCAAGATCACCACGGATTCCATCGACAGTGGCATTTTCCTGTCTTCTGTTGCCAATTACCGATTGTCAGCCTTATATTCAAGATTACCACGGTATCCACCGACAGTGTGCCCGGCTGGGTACACTGCAAGTCAATTCCAATTTTTTATCACGCATGGGTTGCATGAATAAAAGACACCACAAGATGTCCCTCACTGTCTAGTCCTGACGAGACCTTTACTGAGCAGGTCGAAACGCCGTCGACGCCATAGGGAATGAACCTTCTCAAGCACAGTGTTCTATGATTGTAGATAGTCACTGTTAAGAATTGCTTTATTATTGCGCTTGGTCATTTTCCCTTTGTAAATATTCATAATAACAAAGCTGTACAGATCACTTATTATTTTATGTTCTGTTTTTTGTTCACAAACCACTGGGGACACATTGCACAATTTTTTGTATATATGTCGCTGTTATAACTATTAGACTGAGTGTCTGAAATTTGAAATACAAAGAATAATTTCTTAAAAAATTGGTATATATGTGTGCTTCTTTCTTTGCCAGACCCTTTTCTGTTACAATTTAATAGTGCTTATCTAAGCTGTTATATTAAATATTGTGTTAAATAAATATGCCACAGGAACCATTGTTCTTTGGATAAACATATTGCCCTGGTTCCGCTGTGAGTAGGGCTCCCTTGTTTCCCCCTTTCAGTGTTTGTAAGGGTCACCATAATAAGCGCCAACATGCATGTCTGCTATCCTACTATATGCATACATTGAAGTCGCTTCTTTGTGAAAGGAACTGTGATTTTGAAGATAGTTATTTACTGGGACATAGGACACATGCAGAACATAAAGGTGTAAGGAGGCTGAGAGAGACAAATTGGTAAAACGGAAGGTGCAAGTTAGTAAAGAAAGGACCAGTGGACAAGACAGATGTCATATTATGAATGTTTAGCAAAGATTTTAACTGATGCTTCGTTTAAAGAGAGGTCTGGGGAAGAGTTGGAATTCTGAAGGAAAAAGTCTAATATATGAGTTTTCTGCTATCCATGGGTTATGTGAAATTTTGGGGTGAACTTAATCATTCATGAATTAAGTGGCAAAGAATAATTACTTATAGGCCTTCTAGAAGGACATACATGGGAACATAGACACAGATCAATATTCTTATTTAGTGGGTGACTGCCTCTCTCCCAAGCCTGTGTAGGTGCTGATGTTGTGAAGCACTCCAAACCTATATCTGCGTTACTGGAATGCTTCTGTCTTTGTTTCTGCCACTATTATGGACACCAGGTCTTAAGCAGAACTGGGTACTAACCTGCATTTAGTCTTCCTACAGAGATAAAAGCTGTTACAGACTGTTTAGGAACTTACTAGACATTTGAATCAGAAGCAAGGATCCAAACAGCAGGGGATTTTGACCACATAAGAAACCTAAGAAAGGTATGCATGCTTCAACCAGAATCTGTGAAGCTTAAAGGTGTGTTTTTTCAATGAACTCCCGAGAGTCCTGGTGCTAACCCATATTAACAACCCATGCCAAGCATAAATGTAGATTAGGAGCACAGACTAGAATACACTTTGGTTATATTATTATGGCACCTGAGGTGAACCATTGTGCAGGCACACAAAAAGATAATTGGGAAAGAATCTAGCGTCAGCCCATACCAGTTCCTTGTAGACTGCAAGAGTAATTCTGCCTTTGGAAAATCTCTTTGCAAATGAAATATTAGCAAGTCCATGAGGAGAACATGCAAATATGCTTAAAATGAGGTAAATTCATCTTTTAATGCTGGCTGTTAAAGCTATAGTACTACTACATAACACGGCTCACATTGATAACGGTCCATCAATAAGACTTCATGATAAAATCATATGGGTCTGCCCAAGGATTAACCTAGGCTATGATATATTAATCCTTCTGTATCTGTTATACCAAATTAGCCTATCACACTGGGCATCTTATTATTGACTGTCATTTGTTTCTTAAGTTAAGCAAATGGGATCTGTGTCCTTTGTATCATTGCTGTGAAACTTCAAACAGTAAAACTGCAACTGAGCTATCATTAGGAAAGTAGAAGATATAATTTTAAAGTGCTTTACACTTTTTGTGGCTATATCATTTGAAAATCACTTTTTGATCTTTGAATTCACATAGTCAATATAGCACATAGTAGGCACGCTAAAATATACTTAATTTGTTTAACACATTTGTTCAATTTGTGAGAAAATATAATAAAAATAACTATACCATAAAGCATTTCGATGTACAATGCTTGTATTTGACTAAGTCTCTGCAAAAATTCTCCTTTTACAGGAAGGCAATAAAGTATGCACCAGCTACACATAGGGATTGGTTTCATGATTTTCTTTCATGCACAAATATGTTTTTCAAAGTCATATTTGGCTCACGAGGTCTAACAATCGGGAAATGATAATCTCTTTCCAGAATTATAATTAGTCACTAAGAGGTTTTTAAAACGTAAAAGTGAGACCAGTCAGACATCACACTTCAATCACATTAAAAACAGTTTAGAAATCATTAGAGGGGCTAAACAATATTTTCACCAGATACACTGTTAAAATAACTTGATTAGGTACCTAGGACATTGAGTTTTCACTCATCCTGGCTCTTTTTATTGTCAATATAAATGTAAGCAACTTGAGTTCGACTATATTTCCAGGTAAGAACAAACTAGATTGTTAGGTGCCTAATCAATAAATTATGAAATGTGTTATGTATAAAGCAAGGCATCTCTCAGACCGTAGGTCAATGGATTTTACCACTACATATGCCTACTCCAGTGTGACTGGTTTACAGTTGTCCGGTTTAAGATTTTGTATTGTATTTCTATGGTTACATTTGTCAGTGTAATTCAGAAGTGAATCAATCTGGTAAGCAGTTGGAAGTTTTCCCTGAGACATTTATTTATTATATGTGTAGTTAGAGGAGTGTATAAAGTGCTGAGTCATCTCTCTGGCCACTTCACAGCACTATAGTAAAACATGGACTGGGAATGCTAATCAGTCTGGCTACTACATTAAAGTGCCTCTAAATCGTTGATGGGATTAGGGACTCAACAAGTCATCATTTGTGCACTTGGTCACTCATCTTTGCATTCATGTATTCATCCATCTCGTGACTCATTCTTGCATTCACCAATGTAAACAACCAGAGTAAAACACACACAAACTCAACAACATATGCATGGAAGGCATATGCTTAAAATAACAAATACAATCAAATATAGCAGGAGGTGGCAGTCTTGCAATGGTATTGTATACCAGTAGCGGCTGGCATGAATCGGGAGGGGATGTAAAAAAAGAAGAAAAAAATAACCTTCTCACCGCTCTCCTGCTCTCTCCCACGTCGTCTCAGTCTCTCCTATGCGGGACTGGAACAGAAAGCAGCCAGGCTTCCTCCTCTAAGCCAATCACAACACTGCAATGTAGCGTTGTGATTGGTCTGAGCGCTGTGGTTCGGTGCTCAGCCAGTGAATGGGGGTCTGGGCATGTTCTCAAGTCAGGCTGTAATACAGCCTGCATGGAGAACATGCGAAGTGCGTATGACTGTTAGACCGGCCCGAGAGGACTGGCTAAACATTCAGGTGCACTTAGGAGTGGGCAAACAAATCCTCTCCTGTTCTGAGAGCAGAGCAGCACCACCAGCCCTGCAAAGCTCCCCAGCAGGAACAAATACAATGATAATAACCTTGAGTTATTATCATTGTATTTGTTCTTTCTTTCACTGCTTTGCAGCAGTGGGGCAACTCTCCTCTGCCTTAGCAGAGGAGCCGCCACTGCTGTGTACGGGGTTTCACTGTTTTATAGTTTCAGCATGGCCACCATAATTCGAACCAGCAAGTTGGCCATCTCTGAATGGTGAAGCAATGATTCACTACAGACAATAACATTCCCTTGATGGTCACCTCGTTTAGAGGCTCAGGTAGCATAGGATGTGGTGCACTGCAGATGAAAGGAGTGACAAGCTTCCGGCCAATTAGCACGGTCTTTGGAGCCGTAATATGCTCTAAAAATAAAAATAAAAAGAGAAGGCAATAAAATAAAAACAATCAATAAAAAGAGAAACTGGAAAACTAAAGGACATTCCCACCCGACCTGGCATCAAAGCACTCATTTTCAAGCAGATGTGCATATGTTGTCACTCACAGGGCAAAAGAGCCAACAACTAAAGTGGGGGTGACCATTTACTCTATAATGTATGCATTCATAGATGGAAATGGAGTAAATGACACTCAGACAAATGGCAGTAGAGGGCTGACGTTAAGATATGTAAAAATATTTATATCTATAGACATGAAGGATTCTTTGCAAAAGCCGGTTGCATCCTGCACACAAGTCTGGTGCGAGTTACGGATGCTAGGACCAGTCTATAATCAAAGGAAAGAATGCTTCCCAGTCCAGGACATAAAATACTCGCATAGTAGGATTGCGGTCTCAGATCACAGGTTTTATTACTGGAAATGCGTTTCGACCTTGCAGCTTTTTCAAAGCAAAGAAAAGACTGCAAGGTGGAAACGCTTTGCCAGTAATGCAACCTTTGATCTGAGAATGTAATCCTGGAGTTCAAGTATTTTGTGTCCTGCACTAGGGACACATTCTTTCCTTTGAAATGGATAGACATCTATATATTTTGAAGGATTTTTTTATTAAAAAAAGATCCTGGAAGACAATTTGGGATCGAGTTTATGTCCAGGTAGGAACAGACTAGATTGGTAGGTGCCAAATGAATAAATTATTACATTTATTACGTCTAATGCAAGCTATCTCCTGACCCAAGGTCCACGCATTCTACCACTCCATATGCCTACTCTAGTGTTTCTTCTCCTTTTGCAACCTGAGGTTGCCCATAACCAGTAATACTTCCCCTGCTCTATGATGTATGGTGGTATAGATGGAAATAGAGTAGATGACACTCATAAAGACCATTTGCAGTAGAGGGTTGGATGAAAGCTCATCAACAGCTATACATCTATATATTTTGAGTGGTTTTGAGTGATTTTTTTATTACAAGATCCTGGTAGACAACTAATCCTGTTGGCCCTTCTGAAGAAATATTGCAGTGCAAATATTCCATAGCTAGAATTTGCCAAAGGGGTTATCCAGCACCAAAATCCTTGCCTACAAATGTAACCTGTGATATTCCATGTAAAAAAGTGCATGTCAGCAGTCTTTAACATAGTGCAATAACAATCGACCTTTAAAGGCCTATGGGGTTTAACACTCCTGTTTCATAATAAATACTGCCTTGGCATGAATTGTTTTTAATAAGCACATCAGACATACGGCATCTGAAATAACCTTTCCCAATTAACAAATGATTGCTAGTCGCATTAACCAACACAGATCTACTGCTTTAAGCATAATGTTTCCCAAAAAGCGACTATAAAGTATGCGATTATAAATGTTGAAAATTACATTTGTCAAAACAATAAAAAAATCCATCCGAGGTGGGCATAACAAGGATTAACATAGTGCGTACCTTCTAGCCCTAAGGTTTTTTCGAGTGGGTCTTAACACCAAACCTCTTGCCAGCTATGGCAATCTGTGAAATTCCTAGTAACATACCTACCTACAGGTATAAGCACACTAATAGCTATCTACCAATAAATGCATATTGCCTTTGCCACGAGATTTGCACAGTAATTAGAGCAGGCCCAATGGCTCTATCATATTTTTCATAATAGGAGGAAAAACGTATGAAACCCAACCAACATCATTTTTCCCAATAAACCAATAAGACTTATAGCTTATTGGCTTGACACCATTAACCAACGCAGACCTACTGAAATATGCGCATGCTAGCAACAATGACAAATATGTACAAAATTACAAGTAGCAATACAATTTATATCCTTCATAAAGGGTCCGACAATGATTATCCGCGTTAACTTTTTCTACCCCCAGGGTTTGTCAGAGGGGCTGACCAACATCAAAACATTAGCCTACAATGGTAATTTGTACGATTTGATGTAACAAAGTACCCATAAACTGCCAGTAGTACAGAGTGATGACTGACCTGCATTAAAGGCACACTGGCTTCAACAAAAGCGTTTAACAATAAAAAAGCCATGCCTACTGCCTTTCTTATAATAAACTGATGGATATAACTTTCCCTAGTGTACCAATCAGGCCTTTAACCTTTACCATTGGCTTGTCATCAAAACAAACACAGACCTACTGTACTGAGCATACACTCCCCAACAGGGAAAGCATCAGGAATAAAGTCCAAAAATTACAAATGTATACAAAATTACATGTGGAAAATCTCTCCTCTCTTCGAAGGGTGCCTAACATGGATTATAGCAGTGCAAATCTTCTACCCCAGTCAGAGGGGATAACTAACCCCCCTAACCCTTGCCACACATGGTAATCTGGGAGATTCCATGTAAAAATAGCTCTCTGTAGGCTTTAGCCCCTTCGCTGCGGGGGTAATTCCCCCACGGCGCGGGGGGGGGGGGGCGGGGCAGGGTCGAGCACGGCGCCGCGGTGCTCGTGACCAGCCCAGCTCATCACGAGTCCAGGGCCGGACTGGGAACCAGAACCGGTCCTGGCAAAGTGCTCGGCCGCCCCCCACACCTCCCCCGGGGTGGTTGGGGGTGCCGCCAAGCTCTTATGCTGCAGAAACGACTGGGGCATTGTCCGGTGCCCACTACGGCCAGTCCAGCCCTGCATAAGTCACAGTGGAGCTGTGCTCATGACGAGCTGGGCTCCTCACAACTCCACCCACTGATTAATTTTCCTGCACAGGTGGGGAATCAATCACGCGTGGGTGGAGCGGAGCCGTTATGACGAGCCCAGCTCATCATGAGCACAGCTCCACTGTGACTCATAAGGAGCTGGGCTCGTCATGAGCTCCGAAGGAGTTAACACAGAATAATAACAATTCACCCTTAAATGCCAACTTGACTTTAATGCATGCTTTGCACTATAAATGTGTCAGGCCTATTGCTACGTTTTCAAACTAAGCAGATATGAACTTGATCATCCGCTTGACCGCATAACCAACTCAACCCCGCTGAATCGTGCATAAACTTTCCCACAAGTAAAGTACGAGAACTCTTGTGCAGTAAAAGTAGACAACGTAAGCCCAATCAAATGATTCTCATAGGAACCAACTGGGTTGGGGGGGTGCAGGGAGGGGAATCCTAAGACCCCGCATGTTTAACTAGTACTTCTGAAAGCTTTTTTCTGTAGACCATATAATGTATGGTGAGAGCTGCGCTGTCAAGCCAGATCCAAAATAAGTGATTAGAGTGCTGTTGGAAATATGTGATGTCCCTATAACAGACACTCTTTTATTGCTCCCCTAGAAACGATAGCCCTAGTTTGTTATTACACTGAATTTCAAATAAAGTTTTTTTCGCTAGCACTCTTACCTCTATAATAAAACAGGCAAAGATCGGAAAGCACAAACCAACGTTTCTTCCACAGTTTCATCCCAGAGCCATCCTGTAAGAAAATAAAACGTAAGCAAGCATTCACCGAAAACTGTGCAAGAACACTTCTGCGGGGGTAGCTGTCAAACCTGAATATCTTAATTAAAGTTTACACATCAAATAACTATGCTAATCTGGTCATATATGTACTCCAGGCCACTTGAAAACACACATGATGTGCGGCTGTTGCATTTTCCACTTAAGTTATGGAACTCGTGCACTTGCTACAACATATTCTGATATCTGCTGCAACATTTACAAACCCCAACAAAATAACTGCTTAGTGCATGTAGTGTAGCGCAGTAGCAAATATTTTGCAAAGACTAAATGGCTACCTTTAAGTTGCGGATTGGTGTATTCAGATATTAAGTTGGCACCAACGAAGAGAAGCATTTGCCTAGTCATTATTAATGTCCCCAAGGGATGTTATTAATGTCCCCAAGGGATGTTCTAAGTTTGGGTTTTGTTTGCAGCACCAGAAAACCCTTTCATGTTTAAATATAAATGAAATATTTAAATACAATTCAATTAGGGCTGCAATAATTATTTCCTCTTTGTTGTTAAACTGTTTTGTTTTATTATTCATGTAAATTTATATTGCACCGCAGACACTGTTCATAAAACAGCAGTTGTTTCGAGAGGACACTCTCATAACAAATATTCTAAACATTTTGCTTCCCTTCTTAAGACCTGATGTGTTCAATCAGAGTGGCGAATAGCGAGACAGCCCAATTTTACAAAAGAAATGTACAAATCTATTCTGCAAGTCTGTTTTTGAAGTTAAAGAGGTGCTTCAAGAGCTCGGTCATGTGGATGCAGAGTAAAATTGGAAAAATGAAGAGTTCTAAAGCATATTCAAGACATGTAAAATGAATGAGATGCACCTTTTACAAAGGGGTGTGCTTTAAATTCAGCTCCGCCGGCAAAGTTACACTTGTAACGCGGAGTCCAGGCTAAAATGAGCCAAAAAGCTGAGTGGCGGAGTTTTTCCTTGCATGCGGCTCACCAAAGGGAAGTTGGCAAGCATGAATAAGAATTGCCGTCCCCTAGCGCCATTTTGAGGAACTATGAGGGCACCAAGCGAGATTTTCTCAACACAGACTGTGGCAACCATTTGCAGGGAATGTGCAATTGCATGCATCCTTTCCTTGGGCACAGCACTGCACGTTTCATGCAAGATATTTTCTAAACGGAAGGAGAAAGGAGACTAATGAATTGGAGTTCTAGTGCTCCCATAAAAACTAAACTATTTGTTGCTGTTGTGTAGCATTTTGCATATGAGCTTTTGGGCCTGAATACTTTTACTTCACAGGAAACCTTTGCATTTTGCAAAGCACAGGGATCCCTTTTGTATCGATGTGTGCTAACAAAATGGCGACATAATTCTTCCATCGAATGTGTCCCATAATTTGTTTTACCTTTCTGCAAATAGAATCTGACTTGATACATGGTTTTATCCTCCTGTGTTGCATAATTCCAGCGGCCATACATATGTATATAAAATGTAAAAGCCTTTGGACGGCTACGCATAGGTTTACTCATCTCAATGCTCATTTAGTGTATAAATATGGTAACGTTGTCAGCCAACATTTAGTAGACCTCTGGCTTTTCTTTCTAGCATACCTTGAAAGGGAGTCCCTCAAGCCATAGTTAGGCTGTCTGACACAGGGGAAAGGGCCTATTTATACCTTTTGGTCTGGTTTTCGCTTACCTCCACTCTACTGAAGGTGTTACTTTTCAGGTCTCACCTACAGACAAGCTTTTAGCTGATTTCTGTTGAAAGACCTTTTGTGCACCATACAAAAAACTTACAGCGGGCTTTGTGCAAACCCACTGCTTACCACTTTTTGGCTTTCTTGTTGCACCCATTTGTTTGCGCCTTATTCAATGGATTTCTTTCCTCCTCTTAGGTTTGTCCCTCCATGAATGGTTCTTTACCATCCTTTTGACTGAAAGGAAAGTAGTTTTTTTTCAGTACTTCCTGCAAGAGCATGTGTCTTCTAGCTCTCTCACTCTTGTGCTGCTTAACCATTACCTTCTCATCCCACTTTCAGCGTTGCTCTTCCCAACCCGCCCTCCTCATCTGTAGAAACACAGCAACAGATATATATTTTTTATCAGGGTTTGATTAAAGTGCAGTCTTTATTGAGGTGGTTTTAATTGATCTCACACATTCCACATGCTGCATTAAAGCCCAGTAGAAAGCACAAAGGCAGAATATATGGTGCTGGGAGAAAGGCAGGTTACTGTATTCATTTAGCTGGCCTTTGAGGCAGCAGGTGTACTTAGCATGACTGAAAAGGAGCTATCCGTGCTCCATGTGCTGCTGCTGAAAACGAAGAGACTTTAGCATTTGGCATTTCTATCAATTTACAAGTCCAGTAAAAAGTAAAGTATACCTTAGCGAGTGTTTTCCATCAAGTTCTACACTTTTTTTATTTTTTTATTCTTTGAAGAGTAGTTTTGTGAAAAGTTGCCATTTGCTTTTGACACAGTAATTAGATTTTTTTTCTCTTACCTTCTGTTGTAACAGTTCCTAAAAACAAGCTTCTAGCAAAGCCATAGGATTGGCACTTGCATTATTAAAGCAAAACCTACTTACTTTGTCTATGCTTGCTTTGTGACTTGTAAACAAGATTAGAAAGTTTTTGAAGTTTATTTTTATTGAGAGTTCATAGACATAAATATAAGACACAGACATCTCATTTGAAATTCCAGCATATTTGGGGACACAACAATTGGCGTAACTGTAGAGTAGAAAAAGTTATCAAAACACTATTTAAATACAAATTTAGAAGTACTCAATAGTGCAGTCAAAGTTCCTATGGTCATTTTCATTAAAGTGCAAGGTGCTCATTCAAATACATACATTATTAAGAAAAATCCTAAACCTACCGCAAATTATAATCAAGATCTTATTTTAAGTAAAGTGCAAAGAGATACCAAAGGACCTAAGATTCAAACACGATAGTGCAGTCACAGGTCCTCTATTCAAAAGGAAAATTATTTTCATTAAAGTGCAAAGTGCCGAATCAAGTAACTACATTAATACAAAATCCTAGATCTCCGCAAGTTAGGATCAAGATCTTATTTTACGTAAAGTACAAAGAGATACCAAAAGGACTTAAGATTCAAACGCACTCCAGTACTACTCATATTTTCTCACTGCTCCTGATCTTAATGCATATTTCTTTTCCATCCCTTGTATTTTAGACAATTTTACTCTCCATGCATTGAAAGTAGGTACTTTGTCTGTTTTCCAGAGTTGCAGGATTAAAGATCTTGCTATTAGAGCTGCAATGAATAAACCTTCATCGTGCGTAGAGATGGCAGAAGAGCAGCCCTGAATTGCCGTAGATTCATTAAGTGAGATTTTGGGGTTTATTGTACATCTGAGGTATTTCTCAATCTCCTCCCACAGATTCTGGATTCTGTCCAAGATATGTGTCCAAGTGCCTTTCTCTGCACAGAGGAAACATTTATCTTCTATTTGCGGGTAGATATTATGGAGGAAAGAGGGTGTTCTATAAATCAACTATTTCGAGTAATATTGCATATGTTTACGGTTTGCTCCTCGGAATATAACTGTATTGAATTTATTTACTTTATTCCAGGTTGGTTTACTAATCTGTAGGCCTTCCCTTTTTCTCCATCTATCCCTGATCTTTTCATATAACAGAAGAGAATTGTTCTAGTCATAAATTTTAAACCAGATACTGACCTTCCGTTGTATGGGCCCGTTAAGGGCTTCGCTTATGCTGGATTTATAACGCAGTTTTTCTATAGCCAACTTTCCCAGTGTAGCATTTAATCTAATAAAAGACTGTTTTAAAATTATATTAGAATGTTGAAGCCCTGTCTCGATATCTTCCCATGTTTTCCAGCAATTCCCTTCATATAATCCTGGATCTGATCATACCTGTTTTCTTCCCACAATCTCAATGTATTTCTATCCAAAATACCTATTTCTTCTGTGTGTATGTTCGCAAGTCTGGTAGAATTATTAATTCTTCGAATATCATAATATGCCAGAAGCTGGTTTTTTTTGTTTAAGTAGGATTGGTAAGATCTTATAGCGTACTATCTTAGGGTACTTGGTCACTCTTGAAGGATCAATGATATTGTATTCCCTTAAAATCTTTAAAAAAAAAATGATCTACTTCTTGAGTGTCTAAAAAGAAAAACCTAAAACTGATGTGCAAATGTCGCATAATAATAGTCTCTAATATTCGGAAGAGATAATCCTCCTTCTGCGACCGAACAATTTAAAGTGCTAAGTGCCAATCTTGGTACCTTATTTGCCTATAGGAAAGAAGAGAACATACTATCTATCTGCTTAAAGAAGGAAGTCTGTATTGCACAAGGAGCTGCACTAAAAAAGAAATTAAAAAGTGGAAGAATGGACATTCGAATTAACGCAACCCGTCCCATTATTGACAAAGGGAGCTGATTCCATCGTGCTGAAAGCTCACCTTTTTCAATAATGGAATATGATTTAGTGAATAGAGGTCTTCTACTTTTCCTGATATATAAATTCCTAGATATCTCTTTAGACGGGTATTATATGTCTGTCTAAATTCAGTTAACAGAGTGTTTACAGGACAATTGCATAATATGATTTCTGTTTTGGTTTTATTTATTTTATAGCCGCCTACTCTTTGAAAGTCGGTAAACACTCTCATAACTTCTGACTGGGTGGCTATCTTCGAGTCTAAAAATAGAACAATATCATCGGCATAGAGTTTTATATTAGTCATTCCTCTAACCGGAGCTGTATGAGCTTTTTTTCTAATTAAGAAGGAAATAGGCACGGCGCACTACAGAAGTTGTAACGGAAATTTCAGGGAAGGTGTGGTTGAAGTCGTGGAGTTCAAGGTGCTCCTACAGGTGACGCAACTGTTCCGGTGCGTCAGTAAATGTCAATGAGGTTGAGACTTCGGGAACCTTTTCAAGGAACCGCCAATTTTCGCCTACACTCGACCCAGAAACCTCAAAGAAATCTTATCCAGACCCAATTTCAACACCACCTCCGTTAAACATACTGGTACACGTCCTTGTTATCATTGCAACAACTGCAATAACATCATCAAGGGAAACAATATCAACCACCCCATGAGAGGTCACAATATCAGATTGAACGTGGACGCAACCTGCGAATCTTCTAACCTCATTTACCTACTCAAGTGCCCGTGCGGCAAGATTTATGTAGGCAAAACCAGCAGAAAAATCAAGTTCAGTCTGAATGAACACAAATCGAACATCCGCACCAAGAACACTAAGTCTACTGTAGCCACGCATTTCAGTGAAGCAAACCACAACGTGGCCCAACTGAAGTACATGGTCCTAGAGACTGTCCCCAGAATTGAAGGAAGGGACAACAATAAGTTCCTCTTACAGAGAGAAACCACCTGGATCTATAGACTCCAAGCACAGAAACCGTGGGGTCTCAATGACCGGACTGAATTAAGTTGTTATTTATGATGCCCCCGTGGCACTATTTAGATGCTATATACTTTGTCTCTGCTGTTTGAATCGAATGCCTGTTGCACATAAAGCATGCCGCACATTGTTCTTCTCCTTTGCACTCCCCCTTCGGGGTTAACTTGCCTTTTTTTTCCGTTCCAACATGGCCGCGCCATTTTACCCCTTCTCCCCCAGTCCTTTGTCCATTTCGTTCACCTTTCCCTTGAATCGCAGAACTCCGCGCTAACTTCGCGGAGTTCCAGACTGCAGAACCCACTAACCACAAGCGCACGCTGACATCCATCGAAGTAAGTCACTTTCTGCTCTTTCCGCTATCACTTTCCTTTTCTCTACTCCACACGGAGGTAACACGCGTTTTTTCACCCGTTTCTTTCAGCTTACACTCCCCATGCGGAGCGTATCACGGAAGCCTCGCGTTTCGAGGTTTGTTTGTTACCTTTCTTACCTTTTTCACTTTTTCTCCTAGCTTTCACTGAACCGTTTGGTTTGTCCTTGCACGCTCGTTCTTAACAGCTTTTCTCTCCTTTGAGCACGTTTTCTCATTTTATCGCACCAACCCAACCTCCATCGTCTTCGGATCTAACCCACTCACCTTTCTCCCCACCTTTGTTTCACGCGAATTTCCATTTCCCCATCCACACCTTGATTTCCTAATCATCTTTTCCACTAAAAGATCACAGTGGGCAGCATGAGGTCACACAACCCATTCACATATGTTTATTATCTATGCCAGACATGCCATTTTATTGATCTGGGTCATTTTTTCATATGTTCTGTTGCAGTGCTCCTTGACAAAGGACTTGGTTAGTCCGAAATGCATCGGAGCCGTCCTAATGTGGATTAAACCATATATTTGATGATCATGTTTGAAAAGAAATAAAAAAAACACGAAATGAAAATCTTCCAATAAACCTTAGAACTTCATTTTTGGAACTGTTTATTGAAACCTTTTGGAATCTACTGTGTCACCTACACATAGAACCTGAATAAGTGTGCCCAACACAGGGATGCGCCTACACTCCAGTAGCGCACTCAACCTCATTGACTTTTTTTCTAATTGCAATTGCCAATGGTTCAATAAATAGAGCAAATAAGAGGAGAGGGGACAACCTTGCTGAGTGACTCTGTTTATTTGACATGTCCCTACGTTTAATGAGTTAATTAAAATCTGCGCCTGGGAATTCCTATAAAGTTGCTTAACTAAAAATACAAATTCGTTTGGGAAACCGAACCTCCCCAGGATTGCAAAGAGACAGTTCCATGAGACAAGATCAAATGCCTTTTCGGCGTCTAAAAACCAGATCTGTGCCTCCACCTTATTAACACTAAAAAAATCCAAAGCTTCCAATAAATAATTTGTATTGGTATAGAGCAGTCTCCCTGCTACGAAACCACACTGGTCCGCCCCAATGTGTGTTCCTACCATCTTATTTAATCTGATTGCAAGCAGTTTAGTAAAAATGTTATAGTCCGTATTTAACAGGCTTATTGGCCTATAGTAATTCACATTTTCCCTATCTTTATCTTTTTTCAAAATAACGACTACTACTGCAGTGCGAAAAAATGCTGGCGGAACCCCCCCTTGTAGTACGTAAGTGTTAAAAATTCAGGGCAGAGTGCTGCAGAAAATGCTTTAAAAAATTCCGCTGGGATACCATCCTCCCCAGTGGCTTTGCAGTTAGGCAGGGAGCCGATAACCACATCTAGCTCTTCTGTTGTAAATTCCGCTAGCAACAGCTCTTTAAAATTACTTCCTAACTTTGGAATTTGTAATTCCTGTACAAAGTTGTTGATTGTTTCCAATGTAACCTGGTGAGATGTCAGATAGACATCTTCATAATGTCTGAGAAACACCTCACCTATAGATGAAGTAGTCTCCATACGAACTTTAGTTACTTCATCATATATACAGTCATCTCTATTGCGGACTTGGTTTTCTTTGTCTTGCCAGGCTAGCAATCTCCCTGTATACTTGCTCTCTTCATAGTTTTTCTACAGGTGTATCCTACTGGCCATGTCCCCTAATTCATAATAGAATTCCCTCATTTTTGTTTTGGCATTACCTCTTGCCTAGTGGTTTGGGTCCTATTTCTATAATACTCTTAATTTGCGTGTGCCAATCTGGTTTGTAATGCCATTTTCTCCTCCATTTTAGCCTCCAGTTTGGTATTTCTTTGGAGGTGATTAAGCCTCTCAATGCGGCCTTAAAAGTTTCCCATACGATATTAATTGGGGCCGAGCCTTTATTTATGTTAAAAAAGACCCTTATCTCATTCTCGATTTCCGCACACCATTGTTGCTCTGCTAAATTTTGTTTATTGAAGTACCATCTTCTTGGTACTTGTATATCTATCTTACCTACGGTTATTTGCATCTTAATGAGTGCATGATCTGAGAATGCATTTGCTAAATGCTCGTATTTACCAGTTTTGAGACTATGTGAAGTTAAAAAAAAAATCCAGCCTGGATGATGTCATATTTTGCAGAGTGACAAGAATATTCAAGTTTAAGCGGGTTTTTAAAACGCCAATTATCAAAGATATCTAGATCTTTCTTACATCCCTTCAGTAATATAGCAACTTGTGGTTTATTTTGTTGCCGATCTTTTTTGGTGGAATCAATCATGGGATTTTGTAAAAAATTAAAATCACCTCCCCATATTATTTGACCAGGTATACCTGTCACTGCTTGCTTTAATTGCAAAATAGGGAGCAGATCATCTATAACTGGTGCATAGATTGTAGCAAGTATTATATTTATCTGATTTATGTTCCCATGTAGGAATGCCCATCTACCACTCTAACGTGAACCCACGCACGTTGCCGGAGTGTTTCCTGGTTTGCCAAGCCCCGCCCACACGAGAGGCTGCTCAGTGATGGCCGCTAGCTCTGACCTAATGAGCTACTATTAGATTTCGAGTCTTTGCTTCCACTGTGCCTCTACTCTGCCTCTCGAAAGTCGGAGCCGCAGCCGATTCACACCCGCCTCCCGTGCCGCCACCCACCACTCCTTACTGTTTCCGCCGCAGCGCTCGTCTTGCCTTGGCTGGGCAGAGCTGAGCGGGCGCACGGCGGATTGGGGACTATCAGAGAGGACGCCGAGGAGAGGCGATAGGAGACGAAAATGCAAAGAAAGCTCTGAGACAGGAGAAACGATCCTGTGGCTGAAGACAGCAGCGTTTAAAAAGAGCCCTTGAACTTCGGAGCCTTGCTGGTTGTATCTACCCGCCCGGAGCAGATAGGTGGGTGAAGGCAAGTACACTCGAGCAAGGACAAGGACGCCGGTAACATGTGGCAATGTGTGAACGTGCGGCAGTGTGTGATAAAAGCCCTGAACATTGAGCCTTGAGCCCTGCACTGTGCTACTCAGGCGCTGCATTGAGATTCAGTTACCCACTCAGAAGGGAGACGGCGGAGAAGGAAGGGGAGGTCCCCCTTGGAGGTACTGATGTTGATGCATGGGGAGAAGGACACCATATCAGTGTGTGAGGAAAGCCACCTATAGAGACGTTGCAAGGCGGTATCAAGGTGTGGCATGGTGCTGGGTACTCCCCTGGATGAATTTAATAAACAACCTGAAACTGTACCTGTGAGCAAGAATAATATCTCAGCATGTGCCGCCGGTGAGTGAGGGGCAGGGGCTGAAGCATTGGTATAAGGTGGTTTAAGGTGTATTTGGACCATTCAGAGCTCTCATCCGGATAACCTGCCTGTCAACAGGGGTACATGGTACCCATATAAAAAGTGTTTAGGGTTCTAAAAGAGATAGTTAAAAGTTACTCCCTCTATCCCAAAAGAACTAAAAAACTAAGATGTCAGCAAAAGAGAGAAATAAGCAGGTTAAGACGGGGACAGGGAAGAATTTTCTAAAAACTGTCCAGTCACCACCAACGCCCGTACTTGTATCCAAGGCTGCGAGAAAAGGGAGAAGAAATGCACAGCAAAGAATGAACCTAAAAGTTAGAGCGCTAGCATTGGCGGAGAAGAACAGACAAAATGCCTCTGCAAAATTCCTGAAGAGGAGGAGGAAGATGAAGAGGCTGAGGCACTGTCTGAATTGTCGGCAGATCTAAGCATGCTGGCTGTGGGTGACGAAGAAGGCGAAGGAGGCGGAGAGGAGGACAAAGTAGGGGATGTTCCGAGCAGAAGGGAAGAGGATCTGGTAAATTCTAAACAGTATCCCCTCTTCAGTAAACCTCTGGCGATACGAGGTAAACTTACCAGCACCCCACAACCAAACCGGGAGAAGGAAAAGGTGAAGGGGCATGTGGGTCAGAAAGGCATACAGGATGTGCAAGGTCGGAATTTGCTACTCACTCTCGATCACGCCCGGCCAGCTCAAACCACGCACCCACAGCCACAGCCTCAATCAAAGTCGGATAGAGCGCCAGAACCTATAGATCGTGTAGATCTTACAGAAATAAGCACAGCTATCCTTGTAAATGCGCCTCTCTCTGTCCAGCTGGTAAACCCGGAAACCGAGGATACCCAGGAAACTCAGGACACTCTGTCACCCCAACAGATGCCGCAAAAGGAAGATGGCATAGAGGTATTATCCAATAAGCGGTCTTCTCTACTCGAGTCAGAATAAGCGTCAGAAAAAGGAATATGTCTGCACTTAGGGGTTGATTAAAATCTCGGAGAGAAAAAAGATGAACATGATATCTCAGTGCAGAAAATGCTCCTAACTATTCTCTAAGAATTAAGGGATATGAAAGTATCACAAGCTTTTGAAATATCTCAGATACACAGTAGACTGACGAAGACGGAGGAGAATCTAGGCAATCTGCCCAGAAGGGTAGCAGAGGCGAAGGCTCGGGTTTCAACCTTGGAAGACACCATCACCATGCAGAAGGATCTCCAGGTGCTGAATAGAAATAAGACCCAGATGGAGTCAAAACTACAAGATCTAGAAAATTATAACAGGAGATCCAACCTACGCCTTGTGAGAGTATCGGAGGGGCTGGAGGGCACAGAAATGGTGAAATGGACTGAGTCATTGCTGAAAAAGGCGATACCTGAGCTACAAGGTGATCTAACAATTATGAGAGCCCATAGGGTACCTGCACATAAACCCGCAAACTTTAAGTATCCACAAACGCAGAATCTGTAATAAAAAAAACCTTCAAAATCTCTCTCAATGTTAACGAGGGCAGAACAGAAGTCAAGAAATTGCGCTAACGAGACGCTCTTCTGAACGATGAGTAAAATCACATTAAAATACAAGAATGGCAGCGAAAAGACAGTTTACGAATTGTGTGCCGTTAAATACGCTTGGATCGATCATCCCTATCTTTCTGACACCTCTTCCCAAAAAGAACACATCCAACAACCTTTAAATATGTAAAATATCCAAAACAATTAAACACTTTTGCCACCTAGCTTCCATTTGATCTATAAATAATAACTGTAACTAACATTATGCCCTTTCACTTCTCCCCGCACCAAGCAAGTGTGAACTTGCTGCTGCTCTAGTCAACCGCATTTTGGATTTACACAGTTCTGAAATTGTGATGAGCTAATTATCGCTTTGGTATCACGCATTCAGGCCGAATGCATTAGCACTGTGATATGCAAGAATTTTTTAACTACTTGACAATTGGATAGGTCGGGGACCACGGTGTGATTTAAGGAAGACGTTTCAGTTCAGTGGGTCATGTTTTTACAGTTTTCGCATCACTAAGTGTCCATTTGATGTTGCCACAGATGGGTTGTCGCACCTCTGCACAGGAGAGCATTGTGGAAAGCAGATGTGATTTACATATATAACTGCAGTTTCCAAGAGCATATTGCACACCCAGCTGGCATGTTAGTTTTTTCACATACCATAAATTCGCCACTTTGGTGCTTAAAGGTTCAACTGAAACTAAATTATTTACGTAAAAAAATGAAAAACAGATCATGCAGACAACAGATTCCTTGTAACAGGTTAACGAAGCAGATACGTTCTTACACATAATTGTGCAGGTTCCATTGTGGTGGAGTGAATCACAAGAAAGTTCAATCTCCAGTCGACTCATGTGTGAACAAGGGAACCACCATTTGGTAGCTCTCGATCACACACATGTTCATAGTTGGCATATAGCACCAGGTTCTTTGCAAGGACCTGCATGATGCACGACTCAAAGCAATATAAAGACAACCTCTTGCCCCATTTTCAACCAATGCAATGTTCTCTAAGCTTGCGAAACATGCCCAACCTTGACAAGTTTTGGATCTCCTGCAGCTTTTCAATGTGTTCATTAAAATTCTTTGAAAAAGTGGACTAATCTAGATGCACAAAAGATGTTAACGGCAGCCAACTGGAGAGGATACCACAGAATGCTGCCAATTCTGAAGCATACAATGTGGTCCAATCGTTAGCCCAGTCTTCGGAAAAACATCTAGGTTCTACTGTGAAGTGACAACTTCCTCTTACAACTGTAAGCATGAAAAACGGTGGTTGGTTTATCATGCAAAATGTAATCAAATTCAGTTATAGGGGTGATTAAATTCTGCCTAAGGGAAAAGGAATGATCATTCAAAATCCTCATATTTAAAAGCAGTCTTGTGTGCTGCTGCACGGTTAGTGGCAAATGCAAGAAAATCAGATCATGTAACCAATCCCCAACCGGGACTGAAAACTGAAGCTTGTGTCATTCCTCTGAAACTATTCGGGATAGCACATCTTGGATTGAGCTTTAATCATGGATTCAGAATTCAAGTGAGAACCATTGTAACTTCTATCCTGAACTTAAACATTTCCATATCATGTGCATAGTGTAGTCTTGAAAACAAAAAAACATGTCATGTTAAATTGGTGGTTAGCCCCCAAAAACTCAGGACATCCACCATTTAATAAAAAGATAATCTCATTATATATTAGTGTGCTTTTAGAAACAAAGGCTTTGATGAGAGCAATTTAAAGAAAGATAAAACTGCCCCAAGTAGAACAGGAATCCATCACTGGAACACATCTTCCAGTAACAACAATGCACCTGGCAGCAAGATGTCTTAGTTAAGAAATGTGCTGAGGCAGCACATTGTCAGAAATTTGCTGATCAAGCAGCTATTTCTGAAATGCGCCTTCTTTAAATCACACCTGCAGACGGTAGTCAGCACTGTTAAAACAGCTATGAATCACTTAAAACCAACCTGCACCTGAAGCAGGTATGCTACTATGGATCAACCTTTGTGTTTATTTATTGAAGTTTACTCATCAATATCAAATGAAAATGATCTGACCCCGAAAAAAGTGTAGTTTTCTAGCAAACAGTGTAAATGCATATATACATTGGAATTTGAATAGTAAGTAAAGCGTGCAAAAAATTGAGGCCATGCATACACCCCCACTTGTCCCCCACACCTGACATTATTAGCTCCATGCCCAAAAAGATATTTCAAAGCTAATATAAAACACCAAAACAGTGTCTGCCTTTTGAAATCATATACAGACTTCACTGATAAGTAAAATAGAGGCTGCTGCTGCACTAAGAATAAGCAGGTCATGGTGTAATACCTGTTTGTACAGCCAACTCCGTCTGATAACAGGAGCATTGGGATTCCGCTTTATAGAGTTGGACCTCTTTCCAAAATTATGCACCTTTTTTGAAGGCCGTGAGGACTAGATGGAAAAAAAATGGAAACGATATCATTAGAACAATTTGTGAATCCAAATAAAGTACGGCTGAGTTTCTTTCAGACATTCGTGATTATCATATTTTCTTATTTCTATTCATTTAATCTGAACATTTTTTATGTGTTGTGAAGCACAGTAACAATGTGCTTTCGCTCAATATTTACTTTGACTAATTGCATTGGAAGAAATGAGTCCTACTGGTGGAAAATGAAGACATGAATTTTCACCAAAGTCATGCCCTACTGGAAGGATCTGCGGACAATTCTAGATCGCTTCTGTTTGTGAGGTGGCCTAATCCATACCACTGGTATATCCCAATCTACTTTCTTACACTCGAGTGATCAGTTGACTGTGAGGTAGGGCTGCATAGTTAAGGCACAATGTTTAGAAAGTGGTTCATTACTTGGAAGACCTTTGCAGAACACATTGGCTATGTATATGTATCAGTAAATCATTTTGCTTCAGTTATTATGCTGCTATTGAAAAATGCAGATTCATGTTACCTAGTCATTGTGGTACAACTCGTGATGGTGGCAAAAAATTAACTGATTGCATGAAGAAAGAAAAGTAAACTAAGAAACAAAGTATACAGACCACAGCATCCACCCAGTTATCCCACTTTCATACTTACTTTTAACATCATCGATCATACATGGTCTGCAGGGTTACCACTGCTTATTCAGTGTGCTATTGCTCATATACGTCTGTAGAGGGCTTTCTGAAATTATTTTAAAAATCATTTCAACTCATGGCTGTCCGGGGAATTAAAGAAAGATTCTCACTATCAAAAAGAGTCAACCGCCAGTCATCTAGGGTGGGCCCACAGGATATAGGAGAAATACTTTTTTCTTAAATGAACTATTACTCACTGAATGTTATCCAGTGACATGCTTCATCATAGATGATGGTATTTCTTGAAATACCATCATAGATGATGGTATTTCAAGACCAGCTTGTTTTCCATTCAGCCACAAGAAAGCATGCAGCCACTTCCTAGTGGTTCTATCGTTTAAATCTTGCAGCATGGCAAGGTCCTCTCGCCAGACATTAGGTGAGAAAGCAAGTTTCTCTTTTTCATCTAAAAGGGTCCCTCGCTACCGTACCATCAACTATATCTTTTTAATGGACCAAGTCGAGAATGCCTTGTTCCTCACAAAAACTAGTCTCCATGAGGAGTCCAAACCAGATGTGATTGTAGCCCTTCCCCCAAAATATTTTATTGCGAGGAGGGACAGACTGGACAGACCGAAAGGTGGAATATCGATAATATTTAAACCTGTATGTCCATAAAAATACAAGCTTTGCCTATCCCTTCCTGCAAGGCGGTGTCTTTTGCATTGGATCTTACTCCTAAGTTTACCCTTTCCGTTGCTCTGATCTCCCGACCACCTGGTAAGGCAAGCAGCTGGGTCAAGTCATTACTCTACTTCTTAGCTCCTCTAACCCTTAGGTCGTCCAATTTTAAAGTGCTGAGGGTCTGATTATCCATCTAGAGGATCCTCTTTGCAACAATGGCCAGACCCTTATTGAAGATCCATGAGCACTGAATTTGAATCTTTTTAATCCTACCCCCACTCAGGCAGAGCATTTGTTAGATCCAGTCTCCGCCAATTAAAAAAAATCTTCTTTCTCATCCCTTGGTACCACTCTTGGGGTCGGTTCATCTGGTGGAACCTTTTAGTGTACGCATCTCCCCTGGCATAGTCAGGGAGAGGAATAAACCTTGGATGAATACTAGAGCCCGGTCAACACCGGAGCCCTCAATAGCCAGCGGTGGAATTCAATCCCGAATTCATTGGGAGATGCCAATCTTGATGAGCCTCGAATGGACAAGTGGCTGCACAGTTCCTCAGATCACATTCTGTCCTTAAAAACTTGTCGCTCCGCCATGCTTCTCCTCCTACCCCTACAAGTTAATGATTAACTACAGGCCATGAAAACGGACTGGAGAGGGTCTGGAGACTTCGCTTTGATGATGCAACTAAGTTTAACTACAAATTGGCATGAATACACTACTATAGCCCTTGCAGAACGGCCTGTGCCACCTTCTTTTCTGATCAGATCACCTCAGGCCATACCGGTCCTAAAACACTTTTTAGATTGTCAGTGAGCTCTTCGACCCCAGAAGGCCTGCCCCTGAGCTCCACTATCTCAGGTTCCATGCGAGGAATTGGTGCTCTTCTTTGTGAGTAAAGTGAAGGATATGAAAACAAGTTACTTACCTGTAACTTCACTTATCCAGTATTGGTTTCTTTCATAGATTCACATGCCTGAATCATTCCCCGTCGTCGAGGCGGGAGTCCAACGGTAAATAAAATAGCAGTGCCAAAGGTAAATAACAGTTGTAGGCCCTAAGGAAAAAAGCCTGAGGCCAAATCCTAGTAGCCTATCTACATCATTATGCTAAAAGAACCAAACTTTTGGTACAATCAATCAGCTACCAGCACCCTCTAGAACCTTCTGTGCAGAGCCAGTTCTCCTCAGATTTTCATCAGCACAAGTGGGAAATAAGTATCCCTAAATAGAGAACTGACTCTCAGGGAAGGAGGATGGGTGCATGTGAATCTATGAAAGATACCAATACTGGATAACTGAAGTTACAGGTAAGTAACTGGTTTTCTTATCCAGTATTGGGGTATCTTTCATAGATTCACATGCCTGAATCAGAGTAGCAAACAGTATGCCAATTATACAGGCGGTTGCGAATGGTGGGAGACTTGTACTAATAAACTCCCAGTTGCATCCCTTAATAATTAACAAATGCAGTAAAATACGACTTTCCACCTTCACAACATGATAGAAAGATTTGTAAAGAAAACATGCTCATTTACATACAGTCATGAATACAGAAATCTGTACATCTTATATGAAAATAAATACTTTAATAGCTCTCTCTCTCTATATATATATATATATATATATATATATATATATATATATATATATATATATATATATATATATATATATATATATATACACACACACAAACCTTGCCACTCGGCTACTTAATTCAAAGAGTGGATCGCAAGACTGGTGGGGGTGGGGGTCTAGCCATAATATTTCAAGACCGCTTCAGTTTTCGGTAATCTACGGACAGACCCCCAGACTGAGTGCATGAACTTCGCCCTGGAGCTCTCCCCCTCTAGCTCCTTCTCTGGCCTACTGCTCTACCATCCTCCAGGACCTATAGGTCAATTTCTTAACGCTCTCCCTCCTCTTGTCGCCGATCTAGCTCTAACTCCAGCCAATTTTATAATACTAGGTGACCATAACATCCATATGGATGACCACTCTAACCACCTGGCTACTGAGTTATCCACCAGCATCGCAGCACTTCAATTTAAACAGAAAGGCTTTGCCCCTACGCATGACAAGGGCCATCTCCTCGACCCAGTGTTCAGTAATGACCAGATTCTCTATGTTGTCTTCCCCGTCCCCCTTCTCTGGACGGATCACTTACTTATTCCACTGATTTGGGGGTCTCCCGCCCCCCTCCTCCTCAAAACACTACGCTGACACTCAATAGGCAATGGTCAAGTCTTCCCATTGACCAATAGACCGCGGTCCTCAACACCACCAGACCCCAGGCCAACTCAGACCCTGAAGTGGCAAATAACTTCAATTTATGGATCCTAAACTCTTTGGATACTGTTCTCCCAAAAAAACTCACAAGAATCTCAGGCAAAAATCTTCACCCTGGTTCACCCCTAAATTAAGAGAGCTTAAACAGTTCTGTAGGAAATCAGAAAGGAGATGGAGACAGAACTCTTGGATGAAAAGAAACAGGACTATGGAGAGGCAATTAGGAGGTATAAGGCAGAGATCAAACCCGCCCAAAACAACTTCTATGAGGAGAAAATCAATGCGGCTGCTTACTCCCCTAAAGAGATCTTTCGTATTGCCAAATCTCTCTCCTCTGTGCCACACAAACCTCATAACTCGGACGAAGCCCCAGACCGGTGCAACAACCTAGCAGAATATTCACATCACAAAATTCAGATGATCTGTAAACATTTCTCTCCCCACCAGCCTGAGCCCACACATTACAGGACAACCACTGCACACCTAGAACCACACTGCTCCTTAGGAGAACTCCCACTGCTAGATGCTGAGTCCCTAGACACGCTCATCTCTAGGGTATCTTCTGGCTCCCCCTGGACCTGCCCCCCCCCACAGTACCTCTCATTGGTCACCAAATCAGTCAGCCCAGTCATCCTAGAGGAACTAAACTCCTCTATCATCTCCGGAACGGTGCCCCTGGCATGGAAATGTGCTCAGGTGAGAGCTCTCCTGAAAAAACCCAACCTTGATCACTCCAACATGGCTAATTACCGTCCCATCTCCCTCCTTCCCTGGTTGAGCAAATTACTGGAAGAGACACATAAACTCCACTCTGGTACAGCACCTAGAATCCAATAAACTGCTCCACATCACCCAAACTGGATTCCGCCCACAACTTTGGACCGAGACGGCCTTATTGGCGGTAACTGAGGAAGCCAGGAGACTCCTGGATCAGGGCAGCTCAGCAGCTATCATTCTATTAGATCTCAGTGCAGCTTTCGACACTGTGGATCATAACATCCTGCTAGAGTGGCTAAAAGATATGGGAGTGTCAAACAAAGCTCTCGCCTAGTTCCATTCCTTCCTAAAGGACAGGTCCTTCCAAGTCTTTGAGGGAACTGCCGCATCCAATCGGTGGCCTCTTAGCTTTGGGGTTCCCCAGGGTTCGTCCATAAGCCCCATGCTTTTTAACACCTATATGGCCCCACTGGCAGAAATAGTCCTTCCATTCGGCATCAAAATCATCACCTACACAGATGATACCCAATTGGTGGTGGTACTCAACCACCCTGAGGGATCATCTGGGGCTCTTGGTTCCTACCTAGAGGCGGTAGCCAAATGGATGGACCGCTCCCACCGCAAATTGAACGGGGACAAGACCAAACTGAGGTTTCTGGGTAAATCTCCATCTCCCACCTCAACTCCTATCTGGCAAACTTGTCTTGGCCCCATGCCCATCCCAAAGCAGCAGATCAAGAGCCTGGGCATATGGCTTGACAGCTCCCTTGGTTTCAACTACCAAGCTTCTAAGCTGTCGGCCACCTGCTTTGGTCTAATGAGAATGCTGAGAAAGATTCTCCCCCTGCTCCCTTTCCAGGCCAGGAGGATTGTGGTCCAGGCTCTCATACTGTCCCGCCCAGACTACGGAAGCGCTCTGTACTTTGGTGCACCCCAGTCCACTACCCAGAGGCTACAAGTTATTCAGAACTGTGCGGCTCGCCTTCTGCTCCAGATTCCCCGGAGACAATCTGCGAAACCCACCTTGAGTAACCTCCACTGGCTTCCTATCCATTCTAGGATACAGTTTAAGGCCATGTGCATAGCCCACAAAGCTATGTGGAAATCAGGCCCTGGCATTCTTCAGTCCCTGGTCACCCCCTATCAACCCCCTAGGAGTCTATGCTCCAGCTCAGCGTTTCGGGCCACCTCCGTGAAAGTTTGCAGATCCAAGTGGAGTGGACGTTCTTTCTCCTTGAACGCCTCCAACCTCGGGAACTCTCTCCCCCTCACTCTTCGAGGGGAACCCAATCTGCTAGCATTCCGTAAACATCTCAAAACCTATCTTTTCACTACCGCACACTAGCATCAATTGCACCTCTGTCTCTCCGCTCCGCAAGCGCTAGGAGGCCTCCGGGTAGCTAGCGCTATACAAATTCATTCATTTATGTATGAATATGAAGAGAACTAATGGCACCTGAACTGTTCTCAAAGAAAAAAGAGGCGGAGGACAGCCTGTCCAACCGCCGCATCCTCCTGACATGTTGATTGAAGGCAGTAATGCCTTGTGAAAGTGTGGACAATCTTCCATGTCGCAGCACGGCAGATATTCTCTAGAGTTACTCCAGCAAATAATGCTGTAGACACTGCCACAGATCTTGTGGAATGAGCTTTAACCTTCCTCAGCAATGGTCTGTTAGATTTGTCGTGACAGAAATGGATCGTAGAAGCTATTCATCTGGCAATTGTGATTTTGTGACAGGTGTTTCCTGTGTGGCTTGACCGTAAGCCACCAATAATTGATCAGATAATCTGAAGGATTTTGTTCTCTGTAAATAGAATTTTAAACATCTTTTGATATCCAGAGAATGTAAAGTTCTTTCCGCCGGGGTAGTCGGGTTTGGAAAGAAAGATCGTAACTTTACCGGCTCATTGAGATGAAATTGGGACGTACTTTAGGTATGAATGTAGGGTTAGTTCTGAGAGTGACATAATCCTTAGAGAAATGCAGAAAGGGCTCCTTTATAGTGAAGGCTTGAATTTCACTTACTGTCCTAGCGGATTTTATAGCCAAAAGCAGAGCAACCTTCCATGTTAGAAACTTGAGGTTGGCTTTGTGAATGGGTTCGAATGGGTGTTTCATCAACTGTGTGAAGATCATGTTAAGTTCCCACTCCAGTGGAGGAGGTCTCACCGGAGGGAAGGATCTGAAAAGGCCTCTCATGAACTGTTTGATTAGAGATGATGAACATAGTGATGGAATCTTAGCAACTTTCCTTATTCTGGAGAGCGGCTAGATGCACTTTAACGGATGAGAAAGTGAGTCCAGATCTAGCCAGATGCAGCAGATAAGGAAGAATCTGTACTGCAGGAGTTCTATCGGATGCACCTTGTTTCACACCAACAGCAAAACCTCTTCCATTTAAGGCTATAAGTCTTAATTGTGCTTTGAGCCCTTGATTTGGTTAAAATGTCGCGACAATCCTGAGGGATATCAAGGTCCTTGAATTCTAAGACATCAGGAGCCATGCGTGTAAATTGAGAGATTGAGGGTCTGAGGGCCTTGTTCCTTGACAGCAGTGTGGGTGTTGTAAGGAAACGGATCGGTTGGTCCTGGGATAGCAAGAGTTCTTGGAACCAGTATTGACGTGGCCACCGGGGAGAAACAAAGATGAGACGGCAGCCCTCCCACTTCATCTTGCGTAACACCTTTGGCATTCCCTCTTGACCCCTGTTGAGGATATCTGCTGGCGTAATATTGCCATTTTTTGTTCTGCTTTGTGGCAAACAAATCCAATCTCGGTTTGCCCAAGACTTGGAACACTCTGTTCAGCTGGAGTTGGTCTTATTCCCACTTGTGGCAATCTGATAGTGATCTGCTGACCGTGTCCGCCAAGGTATTGTGGAGGCCTCTGACATGTTCCGCCTTGAGGGTTATGTTGTGGAGTGTGATCCATTCCCATAACTCCTGAGCCTCCCTTGACAAGGTTGCCGATCTTGTCCCTCCTTGTTTGTTCACATAAAACATGCTGGTGGTATTGTCGGTTCAAACTAGTACCGATGACCCTGTAATCCTTGGAAGGAAAGCTTGCAATGATAGGATGATCGCTCGCAATTCCAGGCTGTTGATGTGTCGTCTGTATTTCTGAGAGCATTTGCCTTGTATTTGCAAATCCTGGAGATGACCTCCCCATCCCTCCATGGACGCATCTGTTGTCAGAATAAAGTCTGGGGGATCTTGTATGAATGTGAGACCTTGTGCCAGATTGGTCCACTGTGTGGTGTGACCTTGATGATGTTGTAGAAGCAACCTGTCCCTTGCTGCCATTGAAGATGCAGTTCCTTCTGTAAGGGTCTCATCCTGAGACGTGCCAAGGGAATGAGATTTATGGCTGAAGAGCACATTCCCAGGAGTGAAGCGAACATGCAAACAGAAAGTGACTTCTTTTTGAGACCCAGAGTTATAGCTTCTGGAGGCAAAGTTGTCTTTCTTGAGATAAGAATGCCTTGCATTGGATCGTGTCCAGACGTGCTCCAAGAAAAGTCAGGATTTGCTTTGGACGTAACTGGGATTTGCTTTTGTTCACAGTTAACGCCAGGGAGGCAAAGAGATTGCGACATGTTGAAATGGCAGTCTTTACATTACAGTGTGCTGCGAAACCTTTGATTAACCAATCGTCCAAGTACGGGAAGACCTGGATTTCCCAAGAACGCAACATTGCTGCTACCGGGGCCAGACACATTGTGAAGATCCTTGGAGCCGATTTTAGCCCAAACGGGAGCACTTTGAACTGATAATGGGCGCCAGCCACAGTGAAGCGGAGAGACTTGCGATGTGTTTTGGATGGATTGGGATGTGGAAGTAAGCGTCTTCCATGTCTAAAGAAGCCATAAAATCTCCCTTGTTCAGGCAGCTGAGAATCTCGGATAGAGTGACCATGCGAAAACCTTGTTTTTTTGAGGAATCTGTTGAGATTGCAAAGGTCCAGGATTGGTCGCCATTCCCCTGATTTCTTTTTGATTAGGAAAACAGGAATAGAAACCGGTCAGTTTCTGATGTACTGGGACCTTTTCTATAGCGTTCTAGAGGAGCATTGTATAAGCTTCTTTGAACAATAAATGAAGACGAGGGGGATGGGGTCCCCCTGGGCAGAGTGGTTGGTGGCTGGTTGACAAATTCTAGGGTGTCTCCATTTCTCACTAGGTCTAACACCCATTGGTCGGAGGTAATTTCTTGCCACTGTTCCAGATGAGATGAGATTTTCACGCCCACGGGGGGGAGAAGGAAATGTGATTGGTGCCCGGCTGAACTCACTTCTTCCTGATATAGAGTCTCGCCCTTGATTGTTGGAGCGTTTTCGGCCTCCTTGCCGCGAGAAACCAGCCGTATTGGATTGGCGATATGATGAGTGGTAATTTTGTCGATATTGAGGCTGATATGGTCTGTTTTGTTGTGTATTGTAACCTCCTCTAGAGGAATAGCCACGCCCTCTAGCGCCTCTGAATTTCCCACGCTTGTACTGCAGGGAACCTAAAGATCTTGCCGTATCAGGGTCAGTCATGATCGCTTGGAGGGCTCCGTCAATATGTTTGCCAAACAAAGATTCTCTGTCGTAGGCCATATCTAATATTTTTGTTTAGACTGCAGGTCGGAAGGTGGTAGCTTTTAACCACCCCTGGCGCCCGAGAACTGCAGCCCCAGCTAATTGCCTGAAATTTGTATTGACAATGTCCAGAGCGCAATAGATAGTCTCTGCTGCTGCGCGCTCTCCCACCAGGAGAATTTTCTACGCTTCCTGTCGTTTCTCATCTGAAGTGAGGTCAATCAAACCAGCCATATCCAACCACATTTGGAGATCATAACGCCCTATGATTGCTAATGAGTTTGCTGTCCTGATGGAAGCAGCAGCCATGGTCGAAAACCTTTTACCAATGAGATCAAGGGTCGGCCCGCTTTGTCCGGCGGTGTAGTGATGGGTGTTTGCTCGATTTTTGGACCTTTGTTTGGCGGCCTGTGAGATGACAGAATCCGGCCTAGGGTGTCCGATGGAGCCCGATATTTTTTATCTACCCGTGGAAGCACAGCAGGCACGGATGCAGGGTCTTTTATAATCTTGATGCCCTCCTTCCATATATAGTCTATGATCAGAATAGCTCTGGTAATTTTCCTAGTCTTCTCTTTGAAATCATGCAGTAAACATTCAGTTTGTTCCACAGTTACCGGAAATTGAAACCTAGCAGCAGCGCGCTGCATGAGGTTATGAAATCCACCTATATCTTCTGGTGGAGAGTCCGATGGTTGTGGAGTTGGTGGAGAAGGCATAGGGATAATGTAAGAATCCCATGGGTCTACGTGGGGATTTTCTGGCAGCTCACCATCTTCCACTTCCTCATCTGAAGAAGTGTCTGGAGATTGAGGAGGCTGAGGTGGCGGGTGCTCCTGAGAAGGCTGTGCAACTGGAGACATTGGCGTCGGAACCTCAGGTGGAGGAACAGGATCTGGAACCACCACAGGCTGAGGTGGTGTAATGACCTGCTGTGGGGGAAAGTGCTGTCTAATCAGCTAACATGGCTTGCAAGTCCTGAATAAGGTTAGGAGGCAGATGGCTGGAATCCGGAAATCTAGACTGTAGCGATCACCCATCAGGCAACAGGCAGACAGGCAACATATTGCCGAATATACCTTCCAGCTCCCGGCCTTAAGCTGAGAAAACCCTCTGTAAACTAAGTTTCCCAGCAGGCAGTGGGGCAAGACAATCTGAAGGCAAGGCAGTTCCATACTTAAGCACCTCCTCTTCCTGAGGAAGGTGCTTGACAATCTTCTACTTCCGAGATTCTGGATGGCGTATGGTGCTCCCCGCCGGATTACCAGCTAGAAGCATTTTCAGCGTCGTTCTGGCACATTTCCAGAGGACTACAAATCCATCTAGGAGATTTCGTTCAAGGTGCAGGTATTTCTGAAGGAACGCTGGTGTGCGTCCTTGACATTTGCGCTACCTTTTTGTTTACTCTTGTTTCGAGCCGCAGGCAGTATTTTCGAAGGAACGCAGGAGCGTTTCCTTCATTATGTAAATCAAAGGGGAGAGTAAGGGAGATAACACAGACTATGTGTTGTGGGAACTCCTGGCGTTTCCTTCATTGCCACGGCTCGGGTTTTTTTTCTTTACAAACCTTGCAGAGGGGAAGACGCACAGGAGCGTTTTTCGGAAGACACACAGGAGCGTTTTTCTTCCGCCCGTGAATTTTGGCAATAGTTTCAATTGTTTTGGGGCTGAGACGTTTTTGGGCAGCCAAATTCTAACTTTCCAGCTATCCGTATTTTCAGAGCTCGTGATTACAATTCCTCACTGGGATGCTCATTCTCTAGACCTTGCAACACAGGCATTTAGCACGTTATGACTGTGGGATAAATTTGTTTCTTAACTGCCAGTTGTTCACAAAATTATTTCCCACACCGGAAACCAGGAGTGGCCTTTTTTTATAGTAGCAGTTGGAGTGGCAACAGATTCTACTTCTGGGCATTGTGAATACCAGACCTTTTATATATTACTGTGGAGCAACAGTGGTATATTGTACTTTGTCTTTTGATGTTCGCTTGCCTGCTCATGGGTGTATTCTGGTAGTGTACATTTCCAGTCTTAGCAAAGCATATTCTTGATTATTTGCGTTAGCTGCAATACTTCTGGTGAGTGAGTTTATAGAAAAATGATATTACATTTTAGGACATCAGAGTAAGGTTCTAATTTATGTTGGGTTTCCTCCTCTACTGCAGAGTCATATTCCAGAAGAGTGATACAAGTCCCCTAGACCAGACCAAGAGGGGGAAGAGATCTTGCAGCAAGTTTATTATTGTGTTCCCCTTCTCTTTTTCCCCCGGACAGGACCTCACACAGTAGGGCTCTCTTCCTCAGTTGGGGGTTGCGTTCAGGGGAATTGAGGAACATATTGTCCATCCTCTGCTGGACATCAGAGAAAGGTTAGTGGTGTGTTGTATTTCTTGTGATGCCGACAGCCTGACAGACGGTCTCTGGTATTCCGTGTAGTGAGGAACCACAATGTCCTCTTGGTAGTAGTGCTCATGGTAGTTATCCTCCTCTTCCTCTTCATCCTGACATTTAATATTAAGTTCGGAAGGATGATGAGCTACACCAAAAGCTCCTTCATCATCATCGTCGTCATAGTCATCCTCCTCCTCTTGGACATATGTCTCAAGGAGGTGAGATGGAGTGAAAGGAGAGACATATGAACAGTCATGTATTTGGTATGATTTAAGCTGAAAAGTCTGATGAAGTAGGTGTGGAAAAGGTTGCCACTGCTAAAACCTTAGTTGGAGTAGGTTCCATCACGGTAACTGGTGCAGTCGTCTACGGGATCACTGTAAATGGAGCTACCGTCGACGGACTCCTACTTTAATAGTCAGCGGCGGGATAATCGTCGACGGGATAACCGCCGACGGGACCATCGTCGACGGGCTCGACGTTGACGTGACCATCGTCAACGGGTTCGACGTCTACTGGATCGTTGACGGGCATGGTATCTTCATCGACAGGACAGTCGTAGACTACGACGAAACGTTCGTCGACGGTGGAGGTTTCGTCGACGTTATTTTCGTCGATGAGTGTTTAGATGCCTTTGTCGACGAGGCCTTCATCGACGAGTCGTCGACGGTCTTCTTAGTCAGAATAGAAATCCTAGTTGACAGAATAGATGAAATGATAGAAGTAGTGGAAATAGTCGCCGTCGACGAAGGAGCTGAAGACGTGACAGGAATTGTCGATGATGAAGGGAAAGCTGAGGGAATAGAACAGCCTTTACTCACAGTTTTGGAAGATTCCCTTATAGAGTCCTTGAGAGCTGTAGCCGGAGGAGACTTCTGAGAAGGTCCCGAAGTAGAGTGGGAGGATTTAAGATGTTTTCTCCCCTCATTTGACGAACTGTCCTGAAATCTTGCTCTCTTGCTGGAAGTTGAGGCTCTATCATCATCTACAGCTGAAGAAGATTTAGGCCACAACAGGACTCTTGCATCCCTATCCCTTAGAGTTTTTGAAGGGAAGGTTCGGCAGATCTTACAATCTTTTGCCTCATGTTTAGGGTAGAGGCAGTAAATGCAGTCCTTATGTTGATCATCAACATGGACTCTCTTCTTGTCGCAGGTTCTACAAGGTTTGAACAAGACCTTCTTGTCAGACATCTACATAGGAAAAACTGAGTTGGTACTCGGGGAGACTCCCTTCCACACAACGTACAGTGAAAATCTGAGGAGAACTGGCTCTGCAGAGAAGGTTCTAAAGGGTGCTGGTAGCTGATTGGTTGTAACAAAGGTTTGGTTCTTTTAGCATAATGATGTTGGTAGGCTACTAGGATTTGGGCCTCAGGCCTTTTCCCTTAGGGCCTACTACTGTTATTTACCTTTGGCACTGCTATTTTATTTACAGTGGGACCCCCGTCTCGACGGGGAATGATTCAGGCATGTAAATCGATGAAAGATACCCCAATACTGGATAATCAGCAATGTTTGCTGAGAGGAAGATAATATTTTTTTCTGTCTGATTTTGTTCCGTTGCTACCTGATTTTGATGCTTTGTTTCAGTCAACCCTTCTCCTACCCGCCAGACATTGGACTTATGGGATACTCTGGATCTGTCTTTATACGTGTCTTTGGCACAATCTATAAGATTTGGTTCTTCCAGTGATCCCCTTGCCTTTGGCAAGCTTTGTCTTCTAGATGCGGACATCATGCTTCCTCTGATAAAACTCCTCAGTTGTTCGTTCCAGCAGGGATCCATTTCACAGGCGTGCAAGCATGCCACGGTCCTTCCTCTTCTGAAGAACCCTAACTTGGATCAAGCCAATTGGTCTTATTATAGACGTATTTCCTTGCTCCCTATTCTGTATAAAATTCTAGAAAAGCATGCCTGTAGACAACTCTCTGCTCTTGTGTAGTTTCATTTTTTTACATGACTCCCAATAAGGGTTCAGAGCAGGACACAACACCGAGTCCGGCCTCCTGGGGGTCACCTCAGGTGGCTCCTAGAAGAGGACGAGATGACATGGCTGATTCTACTCTATCTCAGCGATATGGCTGATTCTACTCTATCTCAGCGATGCCTCTGATTCAGTGTCCCATGACATGCTCACAGGCAGACTGACAATTGGGGATCCAGGGAAAGGTTTTGACTTGGTTATCCTTCTTCCTGAAGGGTTCTATCTTCCAGGTTTCCTCAGGCAGGGTTTCATCCATCTGTTATACTTTGACATCTGGGGTCCCTCCGGGATCAGTTCTAATCCCAGCATTTTTTAACATCTATGTGTGCACCCTGGTTGAGCTGTCACGAGTGCTGTGGTGTCATCCTTTTTTGCTATGCTGATGATACACAAATCATCTTTTCATTATCATCCGCTCAGGACCGCAGCTCTGTGTCTTTGAACTCCTGTCTGGCTCAAGTTTCTTGGATGAATAACTCAATGAAACTAAATGGTGAAAAAACAGAGGTGTTGATCCTTGGAAAGAACCCAAACCTCTGGGGAGCACAGCATTGGCAAGCAGCGTTTGGTGAAATCCCTATACCTGCTTCCAAAGAACCTAGGCTTTTTGATCGAGAATAAGCTCTCCACGAAGCCGCGAAAGTCAAAAGGTATCTGGCATCTGCTTTGCCATTTTGAAATGAAAACTGATTTTCACCTGGATTCCCCCCATATCTGCCCAAATAACTCAAGGCTCTCATTTTAGCTCACCTGGACTATAGTAGCATCCTCTACTTGGGGGATGACAAAAGCCTCCATGAGACGCATGCAGGTGGTGCAGAATGCAGCCTCAAAGCTAATCTATCGACTGCCAAAACATGTCTCAGTTACAGCTCTTCTTCCAACATCCTCTCCCTGTGCACTTTCCCCAAGATTAAACTCCCTCACATGGGAGGATGCACTTTTACGTTCGTCAGTTCTTAGCTTTGGAACGCTCTGTAAGAACACTTGAGATCTTTTACATTGATGCCTAACTTTTGCAGACCACTAAAGATGTGTCTGTTTTGATTAATCTGAGTCGAGAGAAACATATGTTGCTAAAAGTGACGGGAAACCCCAAGCGGGTAGCTGTTTGCGCTATATAAGCATTTTAACATAACACAAGGCAAATACTGCAGTTGGATCAATAGAAGACTGAAGAATATGACATCTCTCTCCTCCTTATATTAAGGAACTAGGTATTTCCAACCAGAGTGCTGTAGAATTCATGGGGTGGGCAGATAGGGGAGAATCCACTGTGGAATGAGTACAGAAGAGACTGACCGCCAGGGCTTCTTGTCATGGGACAAATGACATACAGGAGTATCTAGACTAGACCACCAAGTTCAAGTCTTTGGAGTCGATAGGTGGATGGAAACTTGGGTTCAAGACCCACATCTAGGCATGGAATTATTGGCCCAAGAGTCTCCAAAGTTTTTTTTTTATACTGAAGCACCCTACACTCTTGGGTGCTTCAAGAGGACCACAACAACTGGTGTTGACTGGAATAGGTCAAATACACAGGGTCTTTTAAACTGGTACTTTCTCCTTCCTAGGGGTTACTCTCACTACATGCGTAGGGCCATTGAAATTAACCTTCACAAGGGAGGTTCCCTAGTTGACTATACATTACTACCTCAATGACAGGAATCATACACAGTTCTGTGCTTGGTAGCTGGGAAGCAGTACTTGCATCCTGTTTGTTCTGGTGCTGAAATACAACTCTTTTGGATCAGTGCACCTTTACTTTACACGAAAGTCCGGTGGTTACAGAGCAACCATGTAGCAATAGTAGCACACAGAGCAGACTTCTGCTTCCGATTACTATTCCAAATGACCAGACAAAGAGGCTATGATTGTCAGCTACCAAAAATTGTTGATGGCACTATGTCCAAGGCTTAAAGCCATGGCTCCACAGCATAAATTACTTTACCTAACTAGATAGCAGATAATACAAAAAAATAGTCCCGAACAAGCCACAATTTTAAGGGCCAGACCAAAAAGAGTAATTTGCTGAGCGCAAGAGAAGCTGAATTCGAAGTATTGTATCAATGTAAGTATAATATAAGTTTAAGTTTGTATGAGTATAAGTATAAGTTTGTATACATTCATTCTGGTAATATAGAGAGAAGCAGCACAGAGAGGGGGACAAATTGGGTAGGCTTTTGAAATGATAGTTACAAAACAAAAGTTCTGCACTCCAAGATTTTGACCCCTCTCTTCCCGGACTACAATATTCAGAAAAGGTTTAGCAACTCCTGCAGAGGTTATACAATACCCTGATCTTGACATTCAGGCCAATATGAGAGCCCCTAAACTTCTGGAGAAGCAGTTTGAAAGCTCAGAGGCAAAGACTTCGAGAAAGGAACTCATGAAAGCATTGACAAGATATGCCGCATAACAAGGCACCGGGTTTGGATGTTTGCCAATTATACGCACACAAGCTTCTTGAAATATTATTAGAGGTATTGGAGGAAGCAAGAACTTTAGAGAGACTATCAGCCTCAATGAGGCAAGCTGTAATAGTGATTTTGCCTACACTGGGCAGGGAGCCCACTAATATGGGATCATACAGGACGCACTTTATGACTAATTCTGATGTTAAACTTTTAGCTAAGGTTCTAGTTACTAGACTACGTCCTGTTAACTGCAAATTAATACATAAAGACCAACGTGGTTTTATTTCAAGGCAGAGAACACTGCTAAATAGCTCAAGGCAAACCAATGTGCTACATACCACACACAAGATGGATATGCACTGCCTTCAATACTATTTGCTGGGACTATATGTTTAGGCTATTGCAACATTTTTTAAAAAGGACTCAGTCCGATTATTCAAGGCTCGGTTTGGATTCACTATATGGAACCCTATGCTATAGCGAAGTGGCTAATAGAATATAAGCCAGCTGGATGATAGAAAGAAGTACCTGTCATCAGTGGTGCCATCTGTTGCCATTATGTGCCTTGTATTGGGGCCATCCAGATAAGAGTCTGCAACGTGCTGCAGGATTCGGGGATTTATTTATTTTATTTATTTATATGCTTGTATAGCGCAAGAATCCAGCCCGAAAGGGTTATCTCCGCGCTTTGACAGCAGCAAGTCGCAAGAAACTGTAAAGGCAGCAATCCAAAAGTTATATCTCCTCAAACAGATTCGTCTTCAGCATTTTTCTTAAGGTAAGGTGTTTGGGGACCTGTCTTAAGTTGAGGGGCAAGTTGTTCCACAGGGCCGGCCCCACAGATGAGAGGGCTCTGCCGCCTTGTATGGTTTTTTTAACGAAAGGTGTTTTGAGTAGGAGTAGATTACTTGACCGTAATTCTCGTTCTGGTTTGTAGGGTTGGAATAGTTTGGCTAGGTATTTGGGGCCGTTTCCAAATAAGCACTTATGTACAGTGCAGCAGATTTTAAATTTAACCCGTTGGCGTATTGGAAGCCAATGTAGTTTTTTTAACAGGGGTCCAGAAGATGTTCTGGGGGGGCATTCAGAATCAGTCTTGCCGCCGTGTTCTGGACCACCTGCAGACGATTGATGGCATCCTCATTGGCTTGTATCAGAAGCCCGTTGCAATAGTCAAGGCGACTTATTACAAGGGCTTGCACCAGAGTCTTTCTGTAGGTGTCAGGCAGCAGGGGAAAGACTCGCCTGAGTAATCCAATAGTGCGAAAACAAGCACCAGCAATTACATTTGCATGTTCTTTGAGGGTTAGGCTTTGGTCTAGTTTCACACCCAGATTTTTGATGATAGGTTTAGGGGAGGGTACAGGTCCCAAGTCTTGGGGCCACCAATCAGGAGACCAAAGCATGCTGGCCTTTCCAAAACACATTACTTCGGTCTTCCTGACGTTGCACTGGAGGTAGTTGGCAGCCATCCAGTTGGAGATGGTCCTCATACCTTCCGCAAAATTTCCCCTAACATTAGGGTCGGGGGCATGGAAAGGGTAGAGGAGTTGAGTGTCGTCGGCATACGACACTGGGGTGAATCCGTACTTCCTCACAATCTCAGCAAGGGGGGCCACATATATATTAAATAATGTGGGGCTTAGGCATGAGCCCTGTGGCACCCCCTTAGTGAGCGCCCTAGAGATGGAATGGTAGGGGCCCAGGCTGACAGATTGTGAGCGCCCGGAAAGGAAACTCTCCAGCCATGCAAGTGCCTGACCTCTGATGCCCACTCCTTGTACCCGGTTCAGCAAGATCTTATGAGAAACAGTATCGAAGGCAGCTGACAGGTCTAACAGCACCAGAATCATCGAGCCTCCTCTATCCTGTGACATCTTGATGTTATCGGTCACGGAGAGGAGTGCAGATTCGGTGCTGTAGTTGGGCCTGAACCCAGATTGGGATTGGTCCAGGCCCCCTGTCGCTTCGATAAAGCTGGAGATCTGAGTGTTGACATGTTTCTCAGCCAGTTTCGTCAGGATGGGCAGGAGAGAGATAGGACGGAGGTTGGAAAGTTCAGTCCAGGGAGAGGTGGTGTTTTTCCGTATCGGGTTCACAGTTGCCTCTTTCCACTGTTGTGGAAGCTTACCTTCTTTAAAAGAAAGGTTAAGAATTTTAGTAATAATGGGACACAATGATCTACTCAAGTTATTGGTTAACCTAGCCGGGAGAAGATCACAAGGAGAACCAGATTTCATGTTTCCCAGGAGAGTTTGAACTTCATTTTCTGTGACTTCTGGAATGATTAGGATAGCAAATGCGCAGTATATAGTATCCATGTTTGCGGGTGATACGGATTTACTTCAGCGATCCACATAGATCTCTACCCCGACTACTGGCTGAGTGGAAAAGGTATAGAGATGCTTCTGTTATACGTATAAATTATGATTAAACAGTCTTTTCTCTGGGCAAGCTAGTGGGGGTGGCTCCAAAGGGACTTCCAGGCCTAGGTCAAAGGTGGGTGTTAGATCAATTCATACAAGTCGATCACAAACCAAAGAAAAATAGGATTATAACCTGGGCAGGGTGTTGTGGGGGATCTAACAGCCGAATTAATTTTGGAATCTTTTTTTCCTAACTTATACTAGTCGAATAGCACTTTCAAAGATTGTACTCCTGCTTCATTATTTACAGAAAGGGCTACGCATCATTTCCTGGATCCACATTTATAGAAATAAACACTCTCCTGAGCACTTTAGTTTGTGCAAGAATGAGAACCTGAGTAAAGCTGGAGGTGCTCAACATGGACAATGAGGAAGAGGAACTTGGGCTCCTGAATTTTGAGTTTTTCTAAATGGCAGTGCAGCTACAGCACTGTACATGATAGTGTAATCAGGAGGATAAACGGCAAATGAGATTGTTGAAAGTATCCTGGGAAGAAGAATCATTGAGCACTCAATGAGGGGCAGAAGACTCCCGAGATTTGTTCATTCATTGTTCAACACACTGCCACTGTGTGGGTGGGGCACTGACTTGAGGAAAGTTTTGAGACGCTCCACCTTTTCTGGGTCTCTAGTGATTTGGTGGTTACAACCATTCCATAGGTTTAGTAGGGATATGTATGCTGCCCGCTAGAAAGAGGATGGGGTTGCAGTACAATAGGTGATCTATACCCGGGAGGGGGTGGGATTGGGAAAGTATTTTTTGTAACATTCAAAGAGAAATAGCGTCATTTTGGAGTGGGACAAGGGAAATGGCTACAATACACTCAGCTAGTAAATACTTCAAGGGAGATCTGAACAGGATATCCTATTGCACTACTGGCCGCTGTATTTTTTTTTTCAAATAGGACATACTGATCACTCTGTATCACAGTTCTATAGTGCTTTAAAAAGTGATAGGTGGAAACAACATTTGATGGCAAGGCATGGATGGCATTCCAACTTGGTGAACCTATGACTGTTGAGGAATGGGTGCTGCTGTGTTCCCCGGTCCAGTCAATATCTAGCAATGCCCATTTTAAATTGACATATTTCAACTTTCTGCATCATATTATTTTGACCAGCTGAGATTACACAGAATTTATCCTACCAGGCCCTCAGCATAGCCACGATGTCAAAAGAGAATAGTCCATTTCTTTCATACGACATGGGCATGTTTTCAACAGGAATATTGCCAAACGTTAGTGACTAAAGTAAAAAAGATTGCGGCATCTGTTTGCCATTGTCTCCTTAATGTTATCTCTAAGGCGAAATATTCGGGTTAGACATAATAGTTTGCTTTATTAGGGTTGGTGTTGGCAAAACGCAGATATTCACTCGTCTACAGACCACCCGGACCCCGGCCGCAGTTCAGCGACTCCATCACCGACCTCATCAGCACCCACGCCATCGCCTCCACGGACTACATCCTCCTCGGGGACCTGAACGTCCACCTCGAGAACAACAACGACGCCAATTCCACCACCCTGATCGACATCCTCAGACAAACAGCTCGTGACGACACCCACCAACGCCACTGGACACACACCGGACCCCATCTTCTCCGCAAGTCCCCACGTCTCCTTCAACCACACCACCGAACCCCACTGGACAGACCACAGATGCATCCACTACACCTTCAGGAAACCCACCACACACCACCGCACCCAACAGATACCACGCCGATGCTGGGGCAAGGTCACAGAGGACCAACTGACCACCGCCCTCGGACCACCCGCCGATCCCACCGACCCGACACCGGCGCCATCAACCTCAAACAGTGGATCAACGACTGCGCCAACACCCTCGCACCACTCAAGACCTTCGCCACCAATCACACCAACAAGAAAGCCATCTGGTTCACCGAAGACCTCCGGACCTCCAAGCGCACCTGTCGGAAGCTGGCTCAGCGACCGAACACCAGCCAGCCACACAGCCCACAAGAACGCCACCCGCAGACACCACCAACTCATCAGGACCGCCAAGAGGACTGCCTTCAAGGACCGCCTAGACAACAACGCACACAACAGCAAAGAGCTCTTCAACATCGTGAAAGAACTCTCCAACCCCAGCTCCAACACCAACGACATTCCACCATCACAAGACCTGTGCTACTCACTGGCCACCTTCTTTCACCTAAACAAAGAATCAAAAGGGGGAGTGAAGAGGTAGTGCGAAAAAGCACTTCGGTGGGCGCACCCTTCTCCAGTTAATGGTATAAATAAACAACAAGGTCCACCTCTAGAAGGTATTCTGTGAGCCAGAGTATATCAGGCATACACAGTATTTGTTAAAATACCCCTCACACACCAAAAGGGCCCTTGGTGTCATGCTTCATCATAGGGGTCTTCCCGCCCCGTTGCAGGACGGGGCGTGCTACGACTAGCGACTTAGCTGGAGCACTTAGATATTGTAAGTGCTATGTGAAGTGTATTGAGTGAGTGTGAGTAGGGTCAGGAGGGATATAGAAAAGTGAGATTTAAAAGAATACCTGGCCTTATGAAAGCAAAAAAATATTTATTAGTCATAGGCTGGTACCGTTAAAAATAATGTGGCGGAGACAATCTAGCTTGACAATGGGCTAGTTCTCCTGGTGTTGTCAACATGTTTTGAGGCTGACTGCCTCTTCGTCAGGACGGGGTCAGATCCCTCTGTCACTCACTAAGGTTGGCAACAATGTGTGCTATGGGTATATACAGGTGATGGAAAATAGATTATAATACAACTGTAAAATGGCATTCAATATTGAACAGTTATAGCCCTGTCAGTATTTCTGAGTCGTGGGCCTGCAAAGATAAAGATAGAGCACGTAAGCATTTACTGCACGTCCCAATGCGCGTTCATATATCACTTGAGGAAGAAAAGTTGGTGACATAAGGTGACTGCGATTTGCCGGTAAAATACATTTAGGTGCTGTGACCTGTAGGTGAAAGGAAAAAACACTACAAGACAAAACCAACATTTAACATAAAACACACTCTCTATATCGTGAAGTTCTGTACAAGTCCATGGTGAGCTGTAAAATTAAAAAGGGCTAAGGACTAAATACATACTGGAATAAATAGGAGTCAGTGCCCCATGAGCCGGACTGGAAGAGGGGTACATGGAACTTCCATCTGTTGGTAAAGTGAAATAAAAGTGGGGCATGCGATGGTTTAGAATAAGGTCATGGTAGCAGGTGTTGAAAGTCTAGGCATGAGGCTCCCTAAAGCGGCTATGCCGTACTTACTAGTTCAAGAGCAGTCCTCACATCCTCCCTCATCCGCGGCTTCCGTGGTGTGAGAGGAAGGAGAGGAGCATGCGGTTATATACTAGAGTCAATTGGATAATTACTAGCACCTGTAGTGGGAAAGGGCGGCTGATTGAGCTGAACACTAGAGCGGTGTAAGCTCAGGACCTGGGATGGAGGTGGGAGCCATCTTGGAACGGTATCAAGGATCAAAAACATGGCCCATCAGATAAGCGAAAAGGGAAGTGCTCGGAACAAGCGCCCTTGGAATGCCTGTGCGCCCGGCTCCTCGGCTTCGTGAACACTTTTCTTATCTGCTTGCAGAGAGGAGACGCCATGCGCGTGCACATCGCCTTTCCGTGGGCACATGGTTTGTCTCCCTTCGCGCACCAAACCCACAACAATAGTTTTTCCAAGGCGAAGCAGCGCATTCGCTGCGTTCGCTAGGCGAGACGTAAAAAGTGCTGGTACGCCGTACCAGACAGTACCAGCCCATTTAAAGCACTGCTCTTAGCATCTGCAGATCTGCTCTTCCAAACAGGATGCAACAGAGGTGATGCCAATAGTAATTATGGGTCCCTGTCATCACAGCCTCACTTACACAGCCCTGGTGGCGCAATTAGCAAGTCGGCATATCATTGGGCTTTGGGCTATGTGCGTCCATCGCCTACATCCAACAAGCTACATGCATTGATTGTCAGCATGGACGTGGCTTGTCTCATAGCGCAGACTATGATTACTGGGACTCCTGCTGTGAAGCATGTTCCTAGTACAGTTGAAGAGACTCCCACGGCGCCCGCAGCGCAGTGAGGGGCCTCTTGAAGGAGCGAGGCATGGATAAAATTGCCACACCTCCCTCCCGCCCCTTCTGACAGTGCAGTCTCACACTTTCCTGAAAAACCAGACTGAATATTTTCTATTTCATACATTGTTAACTCTTCAACAAGCTCGCCATTCGAAACATGATGGGTCTTCATATATGTAAGTATCATTTACATTTACTGCTTTATTCCACAGGATCTAAGTTCAACTTCATGCTTAATAAAAATACTTTTAAGAGAAAACGAGCTAACAACTACAAATGGGGCGCTTGACAAAATAATGTTATTCTTCCATGTCTTTTCCACTAATTTGTTTTTCCTTGCCTCCATTTTTGCATATTGTACCCATTATGTCCAATGCACTTAGGGCCAGACATACACTCATTGAATTTGTATAAGTGGTCGCAATTTGTGCACGGACTTTTAGCGATACCATCAGCATTTTGTGAACTGTTAGTTCACAAAATATCAAACTGCAGTGCATAGCAATTTAACCTACCTCACAAATATTCCTATTAATGAGTAGGCTGCAAATTGCAACCCACTACGATTTGCTACGATCATGGGGATGGTGGCCTGCTGGGGTAAGCACACCACCAAGTCTGACTGCTTTTAAATAAAGCAATCTTTTTTTTTTTTTTAATGCAAACCATTTTCCTTAAACAAAATAAAAAAGATAAATACGTTAGTGTAACCAGGGCCTACTCTTAAAAATTGTTTTTTTGACCTTTCACACATGAGAAGGGGTCCCTTACGGGATATTTCCAGTTTGCAAACTGATTACCATCTCCCTTGATGTGCTGGTAAAATATTAACGTTTGCGCCTGCACTTCAAACGCAAAACATGAATGCATACTATAAGAAATCACTATTTGGAAGGCACGCCCTAAACACGTCCCTTCCAAATAGGAATTCCTTGTGATTTCCTAAACCCATTTAACAATTGGGTAAGTCTATTGAATCCCAAAATAGGTTAGGTACATTTGAAAACTACATTTTTTTGTTGCAAATCCAGCTATTTCTCAAATTGCACGGTTTGTGAAAAGAAAATGTGTTGGTACATGTAGGAGAGTAGGATCTGCTTACTATGGTTCCCCTTACTTTTTGCTGGTGTTTCACTGTTTTTCGACTTTAGTCTGGCTGGGGCCCTGCTAACCAGGACCCAGCCTAGCTTCTCCCTCTCTAAATTGATTGCATGTACATTAGGTACACTCCAGATTGGTTACTGGGTTACCATTGTGAGTCCCTAGTATATGGTACCTTAGGTACTAAGGGCATAGGAACCCCAAAGGCCTACCAGGGGCTGAAGCATGTACTATGCCACCCCTGGGAAGCCTTCCAAAATGGCACCACAGGTCTGCTACTGCAGCCTGTGTAAGGTGGTGCATGCACCCCTTACTGCGATATCGGTTACCTATATCTACCTTAATCACTGACACATATAAAGCTATAAGTCACTCCTATGGCAGGCCTTACCAATCCTGAAGGCAGAGTGCTTGGGTTTGTGTGGGAGGGTGCTCATGCATGAGCAGCACCCCTCTGCAGCTTTCGGAATCACTTTCCTGTAGCTGTTCTGTGATGCATTCAGACATATACTCTTAAGTGCATTATAACCTTGTGGTTAATGCTAACTTTGGAATGGCTGCATGGAAACATGTTGTGTTTGGTGTCAAACACTTTGGAATCCTACCTCCCCCCCCCCCCCGCCAGTTCTGGCGACAGGGGTAGAATTCCACCCTTCTAGAGGGTGCATTGGGCTACTTGTAGTCTGAGCTCCGAGCACCATTTGCACCAAAGATTGTGGGCCTACACTCCACAAGTGTTCTGTGGGCCTGCTTCTAGCATTTCCCCTTGAGGCTCCTTCGCGATCCCTGGTCCGTCGAATGTTGGGTCACCACAAAGGTAACTCTTCTGTTGCTTGGGGTTTTCTGGTTGCTCTAGACATGCCCTGACTCCCCTCCGAAGGGTGAGTCCCTCAGACCTTGCTGGTCTGCATCGAAACCAATCTTTGCTTTCTGCATGTGTTGCTGTTGCCAAGGTTTGTTGGGTCCAATCCGGAAACCGGCACCGCAGTACTATACATCCTTCGTGGGACAGCTCGAAACCAGCTCCTTTTCATAGACGCCTCCTGGCTGAAGAGTCAAGCTTCACCTTCTTCAGCTGAAATCACGCGACATTGGTTGGCATCTTCTCATCGCCTTCCTGGTCACTGGCTAGTGACCCCGACTCTGTCCCCTCTGCTTTCAGGTTCTTCAGATCTTCGATCCACCCTTGGATCCATCCGGACACTTTCGACTTGGTCGCCAGCAGCACTTTGCAGTAGATCACCATTGAAAACGACGATAAATCCAGACACCAAAAGACACCTATGCACCCGGCTTCCCCAGGTGACTAACTCAAGAACTCCGGTGCTTCCATGGGTATTGACTCTACAACTACCTAGTACTAAAGGGATTTGCTTCAAGTCCTCTTCTAAGTGGCCTTCCTTTGTAATTTTCCAACCGCGACTTTCCCCATAGAAGTAAATGGTGATTTGCATCTGTGTTTAGACATTGCACGCATCCCCGTGGGTCCCCTGTGTCACTACCTTGGGTGGTTCCTGGTGGCCCCAGCAGTTCTAAAGGCTCTAGGCCTGGCCTCTATGTCAGTTATGGTTCTTTTTCCACTTTCTTAGTATATGGTTTGTGACACCCCTAGGGCTAATCATATATCGTGCTAATTTACTGTGTGCTAAATAAGTTTACTGAATGTACTTTTGCTTCTAGCGTCCTAAAAAGACTAGAGGGATGTGTTTAGAATAAATACATATATTTTATAAACATACCTGGTGTGGTTCTCCTTTCATTTGGTCATTCATGTGATTATAGACTGGTAAAACAAGCTGCTTGACATTCCTTCAAGACTTAGCCTGAAGGCTGCTCTCCACAGCTACCACTAGGATAGCTTTCTATATAGGTTGTCTTTAAACCTAGCATCAATAAGGAGGGTTTGGACTGGTGCAAGGTACCCACTAGAATAGTGTACAGCATATGCCAGGCCAACTTCCACAGTACATTTATCCCAATATTTCTAGTCAGTTATAACTTCTTCTTCACTTTTCCATAGGCATCAACATCTACCAATTTTTGATATTCCAAAACAAAACTATTTATTATTTTGATTGCAATGACTAATGTTAGAGATATGTATTAACTTCTGGTGAAGCTAGGCCACATGACTTTTGCATATAAAATGTTCATGAACATAATTTAGAGCAAATTTGTATAAGCTGGTAAAGTTTATGTACTTCGGCTTTAATTTGTGAGAGTTATGGAAGAGGCAAATAGAGTCTTGGCCTGATAGATACCACCTAATTTATATGCTTTTTAACTTTCATTGCCCACCCTAACAACCCCGAACCTCGTGTGCTATTTCTTGCAACATAGCAATGTGATGTTATATCCCAAAGCATTTTTTCCAAATATATACATTCAGTAAAACAATTTTGATGTCAAAAATGTGCATTTTTAGTTTCACTAAGTGCTAGGGAATCTTAGAAGTTTGTTTTAAGTAATCAATGTGATATTATACATGGAATAAATGTATATTTAATTCCTAACATTTAATGCAAAGCTAAATTAACCAGAGGATAATCTAGCTTCCTCTTTCGGTGAAGAAAAGGAATATAACTATATTAACTAATTAACTATAGAATTGCGGTCATTATGATTCTGAGGTACTTAATGTTTGCATAAATTACTTTTTATATATATATATATATATATATATATATATATATATATACACATTTATTGTTATTTAGCCAATTACACAAAATCAAATAGGGCACAGAAAGTACATCACATTACAGTCAACGGTTGTAATATTCGTCCTCACTGAGCAGCTGTTCATCAAGGTGGAGGTAGGCTCCTGATAAACTTCTTTAGGATACTCTTAAAGTGCCAAATTCCTTTCCATCCCCTATCTAGCTACACCAGGACCCTATCACTCATCCAATTAGTCTTTCATATTACATTTCTCCAGAACATCCACGGCCCCAAATCTTTTAATACTTCTCAGGGTATACCCTCTGATCACAGCTGAATTTTCCAGCCAGTCTACACCAATCAAAATGAGCATACCATTTCCAAATGGGCTGGTTACCAACAGCCTGAAAATAGCTCTGCAGGTAGCCATTAAACCAACATTACCAAACATTTAGACATATCTCAATGGTGAATTACCTCCGCAAATTCCCAATAGCAGTAGCTTTGCTCCCTTTATCCGAGTGGTTCCCATTACATTATTAATAATAATAAGCACAATTATAAAGCGCCTGGTTACAGTCGGCCAGTGTATCACCGTGCTGCGGTGCAAACCTGCCTCGAGCACGACACCCTATCCTAACCAGGCGTGACTATCCAGAGGGGAAAGATAAGTTTCCAAATTTTTCCGGAAGTTACCCTCCGAACCCTGCAACCGGAGGCTCAAGGGGAGCTTGTTCCATTGCTGTGCAGCCAAAAAGCGAAAGGAGAGGCCACCCTTCCTAGCTCTCTTATTGGCAGGGACACACACCTGGCCCGTCCCCCATGATCTGAGCTGGCGTGTTGGGGAGTAGAGAGTATGTAAATCAAACAAATAGGATGAAATGTCCCCTGAATGATGCGATGGCAGACGCTAAGTGCCTTGAACAGGACTCTCTTCCTTATCGGCAGCCAGTGAAGGGAAACCAACGCCATCTTCGAGGAGGCCCTCCTCGGGAGCATAGGAACCAGCCGAGCTGCTGCATTCTGTATGACTTGGAGTCTTTGCATGCATTTAGCCGTGGCACCCAGGTACAGTATATTACTATAATCAAGGCGTGATGTCACCAGGGCATGCACCATGGTCTTCCTGGCTGCCGTAGGCAGCATATCCAGGGTTTTCCGAAGGCCCTTCAGGACTCAGAAACGGACACCTGCTACCCACCTGGTATGGTACTCAGAGGAGAGCTTAGTGTCCAGCCAAACCCCCAGGTTCTTTGCCTGAGCGTGGGGGTGGGCCCCAGACTCTGGGGCCACCATGAATATGACCACACTGACCGGGCCCTCCCCACCACTAGCACCTCGGTCTTACTGCCATTCAATTTCCGCCAGTTATTAGCCATCCGTGATGCAAGATTTTGCATGCATGCCACGAAATTGGAGGCTGCCGTATCCTGTGCTTGTGTCAGGGAAACCGCCAGTTGAGTGTCATAGGCATAGGACACAACCCTGATCCCAAATCTGTCTGCAATCACCGCTAAAGGTGTAACAGAGATTGAACAGAGTCGGGCTCAGGGTCGATCCCTGCGGCACTCCCTGTTTCTGTTTAATAACTTTGGAATAGTGAGAGCCCGGCCCCACCTGAAAACAGCGCTCAGACAAGAAAGATTTCATCCAGCTCAATACACTGCCAAACACCCCTCCTTTCCTCAGACAGTTCAACAAAGTATGGTGGGCAACAATGTCAAAGGCGGCACTTAAATCCAGTAGGATTAAGGCCGCCGTCTGTCCCTCGTCCACATATTTCCTAATGGTTTCAGTGGCGAGTAGCAGGGCTGAATCAGTCGAGTGAAGGGCCAGAAACTCCGATTCAGTGGGATGCAGAAGATTGTATTTCACAATATGCCCAGTAAGTTGCGTGTTTACCACTTTCTCCGCAACCTTTGCGAAGTAAGGGAGTAAGGAGATTGGACGCAAATTATCAAGTTGATCTGGGCTAATGTGCGGTTTCTTGGGCAGCGGAAGGACCACTGCTTCCTTCCATCTAGCTGGCACTGTACCCGTCATAAAAGATAACTCCAAGAGGTGTCTAAGACATGGCTTAAGAGTTGCAATGCTCCCTCCAAGCACTTTAGGGGAAGCAGGGTCTCTTGGAGAGCCCGACTTGACACCAATACAGAATTTAGTTAACAGCTCTGAAGGGGGAACAATAAATCCATCAATACATTCTATCTCTAGAACGTACCCAGCTTCACAATAGGTCTCTTGGCCTACTCAAGCAGAGTCTGGGAAGGTGGAGTAAATTTTCTCCCCCTTATCTGCAAAGAATTCCGCCACATGGTTGCATGACTTCTCTGAGCCAATTGCTGGTACTGCCGTTATTGCTAGGGAAGATATTTCTTGTACAACCTAAACAATTCCCTTGCCAAATTTTCCGCCGCCCCAATTCTTTCCTGATGCCTTAGCCCTTCTAATGAGCCCATTATAGCTCTTCAGAGTGACTTTATACTCCCCTCCTAACCTAGTCCGACAAGTCTTTCCTCCACCGCCTTTCTAAGTGTTTACAGTCCGCTTTAGCAGTTCTCAAGGCGGTGTTATACCAGGGAGCAGGTTTTTGTACTCTTCCTGGCATTTTTTGCGACCAGGGAGCGGAACTATCCAGTGCCTCCATAATGCGGCTATCTAAGTTTTCACATGTGCATTCGACATCTATGATCCCCGGCAGCCCACCCTGAGAGAGAGCACTGTTAAACTTACCCTGAGAGTAGCTAGACCACTTCCGGCATGCTTTTTCCCTCTTAGATTTCTCCTGTACCTTTAACCCCGGCAGCATCATCGCAAAAGGAACCAGGAAATGGTCTGACCATAAAACGGAAAGAGGTGGGTTCACAACTATGGCCTCCCAGTTAGCAAAAAAACGGTCGAGCAGATGGCCCAGTTGATGGGTGGGGGAATCAGATTTTAGCATAAGTTGTAAAGGAGCCATTTCCTGACATAACTCTCCACATTCTTTGCATCATCAAAATGCAAATTGAAGTCCCCAAGAACTTTAAATATAGCAGTGCTGGTTGAGTGAGATTCTATCAGGCTAGGGGAGAAGCGAGTAGGGGGTTCAGGAGGTCTGTAGACCAGGAGCACTTTCAAGAAGTAATTCATGGCCATCCTAATTGTAAAGAGACCAGCCTCGCTAGCTGCAATAGTGACCGGCTCGAGGGAGCATTGGATGATGTGTTTAAATATAATAGCCACTAAACCCCCTCTGCTGGAGCTCCTATCTATCCTGGTGATTGTGTAACCACCGGGTAGTGCCTCTAGGAACTTCTGCGCGATAATCCTCATCCAGCCAAGTCTCAGAGAGGAACATCATGTCTACCAGACCATCTAAAAGCTGGTCATAGATCTCCATTCTGTGCTTCCTAAGTATTCTACAATTCAGTAGGCAGCAGTTAAAAAGTGATCTCGCCCCCTTCGCCTACCTCCCAGCGCTAGACCTAAACATGCAGTGCCTGCAGTCCCAGCTCTTACTTTCTCCTTCAATGCTGTGCCTACAGAAGTCCGCCATTGCGGGGCAAAGAGCATGCAGTTCTTGGTAGCTATACTGTAGCCCTGCTCCAGAATGACCAGGGGTTCTGGCCCCGGACCCCGACCGGCCGTGGACGGGCACAGACGGGTTTGCCTTTGGCGCGCCCACTGCACAGTCGTTGAGGCATGCAGCTTTTATTCGTGCAAGCTCCCCGCAACTAGACCGCTAACCGGTCAAAGCGGAAGTGCCTTGCTCTCCCTTCCCCGCGCAACAGTACTGGTTACCGCGTCGGACCAAGGCGGGAAGGAGTGAAGACTGAGCCCATGCTTCTGGGTAAGGTAACACTGCAAAATGCCCCCAACACTCCCCCTCCAAGGAAATGTGTGCACTAACTTTAAAAGTGACTTAATGCCAGCAAAGTTTAAAATGTTAAAAGAGATTGCACACACACTGCGTAGCGCCGAGCACTTAAGGGACACTGCCACTGCCCCACTTACCGCACCGGGCCAAGAGCCCTGCGCCCTTTATTCGTGCAAGCTCCCAGCAACTAGACCGCTAACCGGTCAAAGCGGAAGTACCTGGCTCTCCCTTCCCCACGCAACGGTACTGGTCACCGAGGCGGGAAGGAGTGAAGACTGAGCCCAGGCCCAGGTAAGGTAAGACTGCAAAATGCCCCCAACACTCCCCCTCCAAGGAAATGTCTGCACTAAATTTGAAAGCGATTATTGATCAGGGTATTCACACGGACCTAGAATTCATGGAGCCTGGAGCAATGCCACACCATGTAAAGCAGAGTCCCCGTTTGCCCACATTCCTTGAGTGATAGAAAATAGTTTATTTTGGTGTAGTATAATACACTGTGGAATGATTTCAGTTGCACTAAACGAAGGCACGGTCTAACTGCCACCTTACAGGGCTGTTAAGCCTCCTCCCGCTCTGTTTCATACATTTCCCCAATATCTGACACCCATCAAGACTTCAATCTGGATAGCATACCAGGAGCATTATAATTAATGTTTCAAATCCTCATGCATGCCTTTTATGTAGGGCCTTTGCCAACACCCTATTTTTCAACACTGTCCCATCTGGGATTTCAGTCCCTCTCAGGATGTGAACTCTGAGCATATATAAGCTGTAGTTATTCTAAATATCTATGTACTCACCAACTCAATCTTTGTGCTTGCTCAAATATATATATTTTTTGGCTCCATGCACACCAAAAACTAGATATTCCTATTGTGTTCCAAAGACAAAACCTTGCTAATTCCCATCCCTCAGTCTGGCACTCGACCATACATAGGGTTAAATATGCGAGGAGGATATCCAATCCATTTTTATGTGGCCACCGATCTGTTTCTATATGGCTGGGCAAATTATTGGACTAAGTAGGCCCAGACTCCCAAATCCATATAAAGTCTAAGTGAAGGCTCCTGTCGGGTAGCAAACTTCTATTCATGTACCACTGTTAGATTCGCTGCCCAGTAATATTAGTGTAGACTTGGGATTGCATTACCACCATTGCAGACTTGGAATGCCAGTGCTTGCAACATGTAAAGAATGTTTGGGAGTATAATCATTTGCTGGTCTCCAAACAAATTCCGTTGAAATGATCTCCATGTATTATATTCAGTTGGAAATCAACTGGGCCCTATACCAAATACTTTATTTGGAATGCCCTCTTATTTCTCCTCGCATATATTCTCAAATATTTAAAGCCCCCACCACCACTCTGGATAAGGGGGGACATGCAGATATCTGTTCCCACGAAGATCATGGGGACAACTATGCCTTCAATCAATATTAAATCTGAAATACTAATTGAATAACTTGAACAAATACAATAACCTGGTAAATACTGGACAATGATAGTGTTTAACTACTAGATAGAGGTGTCTACACTGGACCATCTTGCTCTCATCGGTCAACAAAAATGTGTAGGCAGAAAATGATATAGATATAGATATATATATATAGATATATATATAGATATATATATATATATATATATATATATATATATTTATTGCCTACTGGTGTCTCGCCAGTAGGTATATATAGTTAGGATTTTTTCCCTATGGGATTTTTGAAAATTCTATGTCTAATAACTTTGGCGTTTGTGGACGGAATCGGCAGAAATTTTCAGGAAAATGGCACATTTTGTTTCTGAGCAGCCCTTTAAAATTTGGGGGGGTTTCGTCAAGGGGGGGCTGAGAAAAAAGGGGGGTCCCAAAACGCGTTTTCCCCATGTTAATTTCCATAGGGCGGTTGGCCTCACTTTTAGCTCGAACGGCTGAATGGATTTGCACGAAACTTGGCAAAATTGTAGGGAATGTTAGCCCGATGTGCCTTTGCCAGGTCTCAATATATGTGCTCCAGTGGATTTTGAGAAATTAACGTTCAAAACAAGATATATATCTGTAACAGCGCTCCGGGCTGCGCTCCGGTCCGCTTACTTTTCGCGTAACGGAGCTTTGCGTAGCGAAGCTGATTGGCTCTCCGGTGTCTGTCAACATTCTAAACAGTCCGGTGCGGCCGCCATCTTGTCTCTCGGTAGGATCGAGAGACAAGAGGAGGAGAAAAACGAAGGGGGAATTTAATGAAAGGGGGCAAGGTAGACCCTTCTTGACCCCCTAGGAATGATGTTGGGGTTATTAAAGGGTCCCGTGGGGAAAATAAAAAAAAATTGATTTTTCACGGTAGAAGCGCTTCTCGGGCCGCGAACTGGGCCGCAAACTGGTAGCGAAACGGGAATTCGCTGTTTTGTGTTTCGTTTTAATTAAATTACTAGGTATAAGGGGGTGCGGGAGACGTATCCTGATCCCTTATGTTTTCTGAGGGTGGCTGAGGAGGCTCATATATGTTGATATATGTCTTCCAGCGGCTGTGCGGCCGCCATCTTGTCTCTCGGTAGGATCGAGAGAGAAGAAGAGGTGAAAAACGAAGGGGGAATTTAATGAAAGGAGGCAAGGTAGACCCCTCCTGACCCCCTAGGAATGATGTTGGGGTTATTAAAGGGTCCCGTGGGGAAAATAAAAAAAAATTGATTTTTCACGGTAGAAGTGCTTCTCAGGCCGCGAACTGGGCCGCAAACTGGTAGCGAAACGGGAATTCGCCATTTTGTGTTTCGTTTTAATTAAATTACTAGGTATAAGGGGGTGCGGGAGACGTATCCTGATCCCTTATGTTTTCTGAGGGTGGCTGAGGAGGCTCATATATGTTGATACATGTCTTCCAGCGGCTGTGCGCGAGCGTTTTTTTTTTTTTGCTGCGTGACGTCTGTTAACGTTCGATTCGATGGGAATCAGGAAGTGTTGACCGCCAATTTGTCACTGCGATAAAATATTTTGTTATAAATGAATCCTTATTGATAAACATTGTCTGCGCCATCTTGCCTTTTTTCCAATGCCACAATTTTGTCGTGCACGGCAGCCATTTTAGATGCCTTGACCAGACCCACTCTCTGCACGCCGCCGATCCTCAGCACGGCTCCCCACCCTCGCAAGCATCTCCCCCACGCACTGGTCACCCCCGCTCTCTCTCTCATACATGGGCCATAAACTTCCCCCCCCATCTGCGCTGCTCTTCCCTGAGAATCACACCCTGTGCCCGCCCGACACCTCCCTTTCACCCTATTCACTACCCCATACATGACAATAACCCGATTCAAGGCCCCATTCACCGGATTTTTTAAAAATATATAGTACTCCAACAAAGTAGGATTATAAAACTTTATTAACTTTATAAATATATCGAACGCAACAAAAACTGTAAATACATTTAAACATTTTTTGGCAAAAAGAAGCAACAATGGTCAGTAGCTGTCTTTTGTGCGAATAGTCCCAAGGCAGCACAACGTGCTGAGTTCTGGACGGCACCCAGGTGATGTTACCTGGGTGCCGCACTGGTTTTTGGTTTCCTACAATGCAGCTCCGAAAAACGGCGTGGGGCGTCCCGGGTGGTGCGCGGGGAGGCCTCGTCAGTAGCGGTCTGTTGTGCGAATAGTCCCAAGGCAGCAGAACGCGCTGAGATGTGGATGGCACCCAGGTGATGTCCAGTAACTTGCCGCACTGGTTTTGGTATCCTACAATGCTGCTCCGAAAAACGGCGTGGGGCGCCCCGGGGGGGGGGGGGCGTGGGGGAGGCGGCGTGAACGGGCGTCCCCAGGTGGAGGCTCGTCTGCTGTACTGGGGCGCCCCTTTACCGTTTCAGTTGCCATTCCGCCCGCTTTTGCTACACTGTGCCTCGTCCTCCATTCAGCTGTTTATCGCCCGCTCTTGCGGCTACAGCGTCTCGCTCACCATGTAGTTGAGTTGCGCCCACTCTTGCGGTGCAGCGATAGGCGGCTGCCATTGGATTCTTAAAATGGCGGACGGCTCTTCGGATTTGGGCCTGGTCCACTAAAATGGCCCTGGGACACCTTGGAACTCGGACGGTTGCCTGCTAGGGCTTGGGCTCCATCCTCGAAAGCGTCCCCTCAGCCGTGAAGATTCTACAAAAGTCTTGGGGGCCCTCGACTCCTGCAGGCTTCCGGTTGGGAGCGGCTGCCATGATTGCTCGCGGAATGACCACGACGGAGCCACGAGATGGTGGTGCTCTCATGCTGACGCCAGCTTCAGTCTGAAACATCCAGAAACAAGGTGGGGCTTTCATCGTTTGGGAAAAAAAAATGTTCTAAACCAATGAAAAGTGTTATTTTTAGGTCATATGACCAAGCCTTCCATCTTTAGGAAACCAAAAGTAAAATGAACCAATGAAAAGTTTTATAAACAAGTCACATGACCTGTTATGCGGCATAGGGCTACAAAAAGCGTAGAAAATCCGTTGGCACGTGAGGCGGAGTCAGTAGCGGACCGATGTGCGAATAGGCCGAAGGCAGCACAACGCGCCGAGATCCGGATGGCACCGTGTTGGTGTCCAGCAAGTTGCTGCACTGGTGTGGCTATCCTACAATGCTGCGCCGAAAGTCGGCGTGGGGCGCCCCGTTGGCCTGTGAGGTCGCGTCAGTCAGTGGGGGCTGTGCGTCTCCCCCAAGATGGAGGCTCCTCGGCTGCAGTGCGGCGCCCCTTATCTTTTCACTCGCCGTCCAACTGAGTTGCGTCCGCACTTGCGGCTACAGTAGGCCGAAGGCATCACAGCGCGCCGAGATCCGGATGGCACCGAGGTGGTGTCCAGCAAGTTGCCGCACTGGTGTGGCCATCCTACAATGCTGCGCCGAAAGACGGCGTGTCCAGCTGAGTTCCGGTCACTCTTGCGGTACAGTGACTCGAACGTGCCGAGATTCGGATGGCACCGAGGTTGTGTCCAGCAAGTTGCCGCACTGGTGTGGCCATCCTACAATGCTGCGCCGAAAGTCGGTGTGGGGTGCCCCGTTGGCTTATGAGGTGATGTCAGTAGTGGACCGATGTGTGAATAGGTCGGAACCAGCACAAGGCGCCAAGATCCGGATGGCAAGTCCTGGATGTTGAGTGCCATCGTTGAGAGTTCTGAGCAGTGTTTGTAACACTGTCTGAAGCTTATTTGCACCTGCTGCAGCTTCACTATTGTCCTGGTGTGGCCAAAGATCGCCCATGACATAGGCGGCCGGCTCCCGGGGTCCGGCGGAACTTTTTCCCTTTTCCATTCTGCATCTTGTCCCACAATCCGTTTGACCTGAAGACACGACCAGGTCCCTGAATGTGTGCAGGGGGACGCTATTGATTGAATCAAAATGGCGGCTTCACACAAAGCTGACTCAAGCGTTGCTGTTGATGCTATACAGACAAAAATTGGTTTTCAGTTTGTACATTCTTCAGGATTTTTTTTTCCATCCAAGGCTGGTTGAGAGTTTGTAGAACAATGGCTTCAGATTTTCAACATACTACTCTTCAACATTCTTCCTAAATGTAACAATGTGAGACTCACTAGGAGAACGGCTGTTTATCTTTCCTTTCAAAATGCTGCCAACAATATTTTCTAAATGGAAGACACCATCTTGTAGCATAAAGGGCCGAAAGGGGTTCTGGTCTGGCCGATGGTTGGCGGAGACATTTTGACTATATCTTGGACCTGCCCGGCCTCGCCCAAAATGGCGCCGGTATAAATGGGACTCGTAACTCCTTGTTGTGTACTGGTTGAACAACCTTGATATCACGAGATATGAATGTAGTGTTGATGGTCATGGCGGGCGGGGACGAGAATTGATTGAATATTTCGACATCCCTATTGATATTAAGTTCTGATGTGTTATTGATTACTGTACTATTGAAAGTTCGAATTAACGTCACCCATGGTACTTGCCCGCAAATGTATATCTAGATGATTTTTTTGTAAGTGGCTTTGTCGTTTTTTAATTACAAAATGTACGTCCACCGATTCCGCAACTGTTAGACACCTTAGTTCTTGCAACCTAATGGCCCGCTCGTTACGTTCCTCTACAGTGTAAATGTCTCCTCATCATATATGTTTCCAGTTTGCTCCGTGGCCGGCCCACGTGGTTATAGGCCCGTATTTGTATACTGACATTTTCACAATAAAGGTTTTTAAAACAAAACATGGTAGTAGTATTTACATTGGTAAAGTTTTTACTTTTAGTCACTGTTTTCAAATCAGTAAAAGGCAAGTGAAATAAAGCAGTCCAATTACATGACGGATAAAAGGTATAATACGTAGGAACGCAGTAAAGATAAATGGTCAAGGGCAGTTGTGTTTTCCACTCCTGCAACATAAAGTGATCGATAAGAATCTGATAATCAAGCATATCGGCGAGTAAGACAGCAGGCCGAGCCTCTTTTACTCAACGGCCCCGTCATGGGACGAAGAAACGCCCTTTTTCTCGAAAAAGGAATATATTTTACTTGCAGGACAGTTGTAAATTTTCCGGGAAAGTACATTAGCCTGGAACATTACAACATATATGTTTAAAAAAAAATAATGTTCGAAACCAATAAAAAGCGTAATTTTTAGGTCATATGACCAAGCTTTTCATCATTAAAATAACAAAAGTAAAATGAACCAATGAAAAGTTTTATTAACAAGTCACATGACCTGTTATGCTTGCGCTGCGCGCCGCGCCCCGGATCACTTCCGGGTGCGCTAACGCGGCGTGTCATAAAACGCATTACGCGACAACGTAGGTCAAGAATATAGTCCAAATGTCTCCACCAACCAGCGTTCGGAACACAACCCCTTTCAGCAGTCCAAAGAGTTCTGTTAAATGACAACAGAGGGGACAGGCAACAAGAACCATCAGTCAAAGAGGGGAGGGCAAGTTCTTTTCTACCGGGTCATGTTGGGGCGCTACCGGAACTGATCGAATTGGTAGTCTACAGTGTTTCTGGATGTTTCAGACTAAAGCTGGCGTCAGCATGAGAGCACCACCATCTCGTAGCTCCGTCGTGGCCATTCCACGAGCAAACATGGCAGCCGCTCCCCACCAGAAGCCTGCGGGAGTCGGGGGCCCCCAAGACTTTTGTAGAATCTTCACGGCTGAGGGGACGCTTTCGAGAATGGGACCCAAGCCTTATCAGGGAAGCGTCCGAGTTCCAAGGTGTCCCAGGGCCATTTTAGTGGACCACGCCCAAATCTGATGAGCCGGCCGCCATTTTGAGAGTCCTGTGGCAGCCGCTTATCGTTGCATCGCAAGAGCGGGAGCAACTCAACTACATGGTGAGCGAGACGCTGTAGTCGCAAGAGCGGGCGGTAAACAGCTGAATGGCGGAAGAGGCACAGTGTAGCAAAAGCGGGCGGAATGGCAACTAAAACGGTAAAGGGGCGCCCCACTACAGCGTGTCTTCAGGTCAAACGGATTGTGGGACAAGGTCCAGAATAGAAGAGTCATCAAAAGGCAAAAAGTTCAGCCGGACCCGGGAGCCGGCCGCCTATGTCGGGGGCGATCTCAGGCTACACCAGTGCTATAAGACTTGGGGAGGGGGTCGGAGCCAAGCGTCTTCTCCGAGTCCGTGCCATCACACCGCCCCTCGGGGGCCTCCGTCAAGCGGTTTAGGGAGGTACTATATCACATTGTTTTCAAATGCAGTCAGGTCCACAAACGACCCTCACTTACTTTGAGAATAGTGAAGCTGCAGTAGGTGGAAATCAGCTTCAGACAGTGTTACAAACGCTGCTCAGAACTCTAAACTATGGCACCAAACATCCAGAACTTATGCCATTTGAGAATGGCAGTGACATCGAAGCAACTCAGGGCCCAAAACCATTAACGTACTTTCACGTATGAAAATCTTACTTGGGGAGGGGGCAGGAGCGAAGCGCCCCCTCCCAGTCCGCGCCACCACACCGTGTGTGGAAAATCTGAAGCCATCGTTCTACAAACTCAACCAACCTCGGATGGAAAAATCTAGAAAAATGTACAAACTGAAAACCAGTTTTGGTCTGCATAGCATCAGCAGCAACGCTTGCTATCAGAGTGCATGAGTTTCATGCTCGATCGATTGAGCTAGCCGGATCGGGCAACAAAAAGTATAAAATAGTTATGTAAATAGTTATTTAATAAAATGTTTTTCCCTGTTACTTTGCTGGTGTGTTGTATATATTTTTAATATTTGCATAGGGTTTGTCGTTATTTTGGGCGGGGTGGGTGACGGAGCCGAGCTGTCTTGCAGCCCTCATGGTGTGGAGCTCAATTCATCTCACTATTTTCGTATTTCTCATGAAGGGTTGTTCCTAATGTTTCTATTTTAGCGACGTCAAAAAGAGATCCAATTAGTGGCCTACTGATTTTGCTCGATTACTTTTATTTTTTTACACGATTTTTCAGTATCTGCAAAGACTAAACAGAGTATTGCGACTTTGTGCTTGTTTGTAAATAGAGAATGAACCAAAGAGAACCAATTCTAAAACAGTAAATGCTTGGATAACAATCAATCAAATGGAGAGACAAGCAGGCACGATGGATTACAACGGGGTTAAAGGTCTGCGTTAACTACCCTTCACTATCTGCAAAGAGAGAGTACTACTAAGAGTAAAGAGGGGAGGGGGGGGGGGGCAGCGTTCAAAGCACATCAGCGTGCATAAACACGAAAACGTTTTTACCTATCACGTACTTGATATTTGACAGCTTTTGATATTTGCTATTAAAAAACCATTGAAATTCACAGAAAAAAACATAGGTTATAGTCCATATATAGTTAGGAATTTGCATTTACAAAACCTTGAAAATTCAATGAAAAAACCATTGGTTATAGACCATATATAGTTAGGGATTAGCCTTTTCAAAACCTTATTTTACTCGCATAAAACCATTGAAATTCCATGTATAGTTAGTTGCACTAACTATATATCGCGGACCCGCAATCCACTGCTAATGATGTCACATATTACATCATTCATGACATGGTCAGTGACATCACTGATGACATCACTGATGACATCTCAAATGACATCACTGATGAAATCACTGATGACATCTCAAATGACATCACTGATGACATCACTGACATCTCATTTGACTGTAATATAACCTTAGATACACTCAGTGTAAACAGACACTCACAGACTGTCACACATCCATGGAGTTACTCACACACCTAGTCAGTCATGCAAAGAATCAATCACACCTCCATTTCCTCAACTATACAGTTATACGCACCTTACTTATTCAAACATACTAACACATATTTACTCTCTTATACAATCCCTGATACAAGATCACAATGATCCATACAGCCACTCTCACATTAAGTGGCTCTTATGTTCAGTTATTTATATATGTCAATTCTCACATGGACTGTGTTTTACATATGTACTTACTTTGACATGTAGCACTGAGATATCCATTCACTAACCAATACACTCATGCACACAGTCAACTGTCCATACAGCTGTTTCTACATGCACTTTTGAACCCATACACCTAGGGAATTAACTGTTCACACATCTATGCACAGAGGCATACACCTCCCAGCCACCCACACACATACTCAGTCTCCCATACAAATACTTGGGCAACCATTCAATAACCCATATAGTTACTCATATAGCTACTGATTTACACATGCAGCTGTTTACAGAACAACATATATAATGATTGCCAAATTAAGACACTTTAGTCACTAACCCATGCACTCAGTGAGACACATTTAATCATTCTCTCATACAGTCAGACATGCACCTACTAAATCCTTCATCCAGACACTTATACATCCACTCATTCTTCAATATGTAAGACATATTTTAACTTTACAGAAACATACAGTCACTGGGTGTTGTCATCAGTGATGTCATCAGTGATGTCATTTGAGATGTCATCAGTGATGTCATCAGTGATGTCATCGACCATGTCATGAATGATGTAATATGTGACATCATTAGCAGTGGATTGCGGGTCCGCGATATATAGTTAGTGCAACTAACTATATATGGAATTTCAATGGTTTTATGCGAGTAAAATAAGGTTTTGAAAAGGCTAATCCCTAACTATATATGGTCTATAACCAATGGTTTTTTCATTGAATTTTCAAGGTTTTGTAAATGCAAATTCCTAACTATATATGGACTATAACCTATGGTTTTTTCTGTGAATATATATATATATATATATATATATATATATATATATATATATCTATATATCTATATCTATATCTATATCTATATCTATATCTATATCTATATAAGTCAATTGTTCTGTTGCTGCTTGGTCATAACAAATCATGTAGTTTTGCATTAAGTCCAGCTTCAAGTGTTTTTCTGTTGTCGGATTAAATGTCTTGATAAAGTTTATGTGATTTTTTGGGGATAGGTTTTTTATGTTACTTGTATATTTACCTTTTTACATTTCGTGTATTTCTGCATTTTGTGCGAATATGTGTCAGCTAAGAGTGTCTTTTGCATGTTGTTTACAGCCCGATGAAGTTCAAAAAAGGTGTTTTTGAACGAAACGTGTTTGCTGGATGTTTTGGTGGCTGAAATAAAGAATAAAACCGATATTTTGAAAAAAAATTTGGACTACAAGATATCTTTTGAGTAACAAAGTGGATGTGGTTCACAAAAAAAAAACCTTCCTGTCTCTGATCAAGTGTGTGAAAATATTGACATATAGAATGCTATCCTAGTTATTAGGGTATAAAATATCACATCCACCTCTAAATGGAGGTTATAGAAGGTAGTGCAGAAAGCTGGAAATATCATTATAAATTAATGACCGTTGAGCGTCGATAATGAAATTATGTTCAATGTTTATTACAGAATAAAGAAAAAGGCTGACCTATGTTATAACACACGCATCATGATTTACGGAGGATCGTTTGGAGTGCATTTGGTGATCATCTATCATTCAAATACCGACAACAAAAAATACAGCAAGATCTCTAACAGGCACTGAAGTTTTAACAAAATGAGTAACATTGCCGGAAAACTAATCAGCGAGCAAACAGGTTTCAGTCATTCACGAGAAAGAAAAGTAGTCTCTTTCCGAGAAACAGGGGAACATTACCGAGATAAAAATGCTGCAGGGCAGAAAGGGATACGCGCAGGTCCCAAGTTGGTGAAGGGAAAATAAGCTATGAGTGGATGGAAATTGGGTGTGTTTGGGCGCGGCAGCGTTTACAAGACTAACAAAAGAAGGAGCGTTAAAGCTGCACTGCACATTTATTGAAAGCTATGAAAATGTATTCTATGTTAAACAAACACAATGCTCACTGACACGGGTAAACAATTAGTAACGCGTGCATCTACGCCGATGGGTGTCCTGTTAAGAGGACCTGAAACAAACAGATTCCTGAGAAACGTTTCCCAGCAATCACAAAAGGAGTTTGTAACCAGATGTGGCACAATAAACAGCGGCCGAGAAGGTGGTGAGGTGGAGCAGAGAAGCGGCGAAGCACAGAGGGTACAGTCCAGGCAGAGGAGGGATTCTTGGCAAAGGGGCTGCCTGCTGTCAGCACCGGCTGGAGGGGCGTCCGGGGGAGTAAACATTGAACTCATAACAGTAGGCAGCACCGGGCTAGAGGGGCTGCAGAGGCGGCGAAGGTGCAGCGCGGAGGTCAGGCGTGAGGTAACAGCGTCCCGGAAGGAGGCACATAATGTGTTAGCACGGAGTAGATAACATGATGGGGGTGTGGGAGGTGCTCGCGAAAACATAATGAGAGGTAAAGAGATAAGGCAAGGATGCAGGGGAATGAGGGGTGGGCGGAATTACAAGCAGCAGCGTTGGCTCAGTGGACTTGAAGGTACGGGGCGTTGTTACTGGAGCGGCGAAGTAGTGTTTAAAGAGAGGGAAACTGAGATGGGTGCAGGGCACATGTCCTAAACAAGCATTAGCAATGCATTAGTTCTCGCATTTACGAGAGTTTGAGCTATTGGTATTGTAAATGACCATGCCTTTTATCTATGTGTCGTTTTTAAAATAGATAAATAAAAGGCATTGTCATTTATAATGCAAATATCTTAAACTCTCTCTAATACAAGATCTGTTGCAATGCAAATACGTTTGGCGCCCGTGCTATAAAGTTATTTTAAAAAAAAGCGTTAGGAGGGAGCGTGTCCTTCCTGCAACAGCAGGCAGGGCAAAGCGATTTGAGAAAAACGTGCCCTGAGTCTGTAATTAAAGCCTAACAAATAACACACTTAATAGGGGGGCGACACCATGGAAGGTTACAAAATGGGACATGGCGGGACTAAGGAGGGACTACTAAGCCTATTGACCAATGAACAACCACAGTTTACAGTAGACAATGACCCAAGCCTATGAGAAATATGGGTGTATAGGGGGAGGAGCTTTAAGTCCCTACCTAACTAAAGCATGCCCCGCAGCGCATGCGCTGCCCAGGCTCGACCTAAGGGTGGGGGGAGGTGGGGGGGAGGGAGGGGAGAGGGGCATGTTTGATTCTTGAAGCAGTGTTCAGCAGAAGGAGTTTGTATTTGAACCACATACTCACCTCTGTGTGTAGAAGATCACACTAGGTTCTTAAGATACTGTTAAATTATGGATGGTAAGACTACCCCTTTATTGTCAGTGAGTAGAGAACTAGTCGAGCTTGAAGTGTTTGGAAACAGTGTTCGAGAAGTACTTCAAAAGTATTTTAGGACTGCCTAAACTATTCCTAAATGAATATTAAATCAAACTGAGCCACTATCTTTTATTGTGAGAAAAGGTGTATAGGATTTTAGTCTTTTATTTTTACTTAAGTACCAGCGACTGACTCTTCCACATTCTCAAAAAAATGAAAAAATCTCATTTTTTCCCCTCTGAGTCAATGATATTTAAAGCAAAGATTCCTAAAGTACAGAATCTTAGATTGTCTATATTTTTGGAGGACTGTCAAAAAAACGGAGACTTTTCTCTTTTAAGTGTCAGCTTCCAATATTCCAAAGCCACTTTCTTGGCATACGTATCTAAGCATTAGCAAGCAGATTCTTAACTAAATGGTCATTTTCCCTTCTGTCTTTGAAGCCCGCTGCCCTCTCAATTTACCAAACTTTCCATCTAGGATCTGTCAACTTCACTTCAGGCCCCAAGTTTTTCACTGTATTTGAAATCATTTGTTACACCAGAAATTTTCAACAGTGATGTCCATGAAACCTTCAGCTTTGTCAGTAAATTGTTACATTTCCATGCTGTTATTTCTGGGGTTTCAAAGCAAATGTGACTTGGCCAATGGCCTGCAATACTTCGCTCACCACTCTTGGTTTTGCTGTGGGTCTATCTCAGGTTGGTGCTGCTGTTCTAAATATTGCAGCTATCTGAATGTCCTCCTCGCCCCACAAAAGTTGTCATATCTCTGCTTTCCCAAAAAAACCATATGTAGAGGTTATAGAAATAGGCCCAAATATCCAAAGATGATCTAATTCACTACTCTGGCTCGTCCTTAACTATTTGGGGAAAATGTATTTGCAGGCAAGACTGTGGATTGAAAATACTGCACTATTCGTGTATTGTGTTTGGTTAAAGAAAATCTGAGCACTCATAAGTTAAAAGGTTGTAAGGGTTTATTATCAACAACAAAATAAATAGTAGTCTGTGAATCAGAGACAATCGGAGAGAGGGTCCTCCTGAAACCATAAAGTAAGAAGTAAGGAAAACAAGTCGCATATTTATAGTTTTGAACACAGGCTTTTGGTGGGAATCGCATGAAATCGTAAAACAAAGTACACAGATGCTGAAGTCTGAGATCATGAGAAAGTGGGGAGGTGACCCTTCAGATGTAACAAGAATGTAAACTTTGTGGGCGAGCAAGTACTCCACATGTTGTCATCTTAGTAGCTAAGCTGTTGAAGAGGTTTTTCAACCATCGTAGATGGGCATCTCCTTCAGGGGAGCGAATGTGGCTTAACGGCTAGGACGGCCGACTTTAAAGGTGGGGAACTAGGATCCAGTCTGGCAGGATGCCCAAGAAACCTGTAATCCGGGGCAAATCACTTAATCTCCCGGTGCCTAAAATGAATGTGTCCATCTGAAATTCAACTAGTCCTCATTTAAAGCGCTCTTATACCTTTGGGTCGAGATCGCGCTATATAAAACTGAAAACAAAGTACGGGTAGCATGAGCTAGTAATGAAGGCTGCAGTGCTTCTAGTTACACTGATGTGGACAATGCATTATTCATTGAGTTTATGCCCAGCAGAGGTGGTGGGGAAGGCAAAGTCTGGTAGTGTCAACACACTGAACGCGGTCCTCTTGAGGAGAAAGCATGACAAAAGGGTAAGTTGTGATGATAGACAAGCGCACCAAATGACAGGAATCGTCAGTGACTTAAGTTGTTTACATGTCATCGCCAGCACGGGTGCAGTTCTGCTTTTGAGTTGTGCGCTTGTGTTTTGGTTGACTCTTACCCACTCTACTATAGAGTGTCGTACAATGACACGCTGCCTCTAAGATCCTGCAAAGGGTGTTTGTCCTACCCATGCAGCAGCGCATGCTGGTTCACACACGTGACGGTGGCATCCGGTGTAGGCAGACAAGTGAGTAAAGCCCTTTTCATCTGTTCGGCATGTGATTCAGGTCTCGAGTGGTGCTTTTCAGCAGACGAGGGGGCAAGAAAAAAAAAATTAACAAAGATGGTGTCGGGCTGTGAACATGCGCGTGCATTTGTAATCGATTCAACATGTGCACGTATACGGAGGGACAAAAAATGCACGCACAATGGGCAGCCTGATGCCATCTTTGTCCCTCCGTACACATACCCATGTTGAATTGATTACAAAAAGTCCTCGCATGGGCAGGACAGCGCTGTTAACGCTGGGCAGGACAGCGCTGTTAACGCCAGGCGAACCTAAAAAAGAAGTGGGGGTACTAACCAGGTTAGGCAATATGTAAGTAAAATCATGACACGAGCCATCACAGCGCATGATGTCACGACGTGTAACATTGCATGTGACATCACAGGAAGTGACCTCACTGGAAGTAACATCACAAGAAGTGACATCAGATATTAAGACCGAACTCATGATTATCAGGTATATCACGAGTACATTTAAAAGAATTATGAGATTTAACAAATGACATTTGGCGCTGCGGTTTTTCCAAAAAAAAGTGGCACAATCCAGACGCAAAATTTGTGCCTCAACTAAAATTAGAAAAAATTAAGCCTTGCCACAAAGAAATTGGCAACAAGGAAAAGCATGAAAGTAGATCTGTTATGCTTTATTGGTTGCAAAGTCTACATTTAAAAATATTTGATTGGGTTAAGGCATCTGCTGTAAAGGTGCCCAGTAAATCTCAGAGAATAGTAAAAATGGTGAGAGAACTCTGGAGTTTAACACATTTGTTGGAGAGATCTGTTTTGTGAAGTCCTAGATTAGAATCAAAGTAGTATAAAGTAGTATAAAGCTAATATGTCGCCTGCAAAACACATCACGTGTCATGCACATGACAGATTTTTATTTTAAGTAGTCAAGTGGGTTACTGCTTTTAACATAACGATCCTTCTGTTTCCTGCAGTTCATAAACTGTAATCCTTGTAATATAGCACAGTGAGCTATGAAGGACAGGTGATTCCTACACCTTGTAACCCGGTCTCATGTAACTCATCTTGTACACTGATTTATTGTCAATGTATAATGTGTATGTTACGTGAAGAGCTCGGTCATTGGGTTGTGTAGCACTAGAAAAGAAATAAAATAGTGCTATTGAAATCGTTATTTGTGTAAATACTGGAACAGACCAACAAAACTGGATATTCTTACAGTGCATGCATTTCTTATATACAGGGACTGAACAAAGGCAAAAAAGCATGCCTCTCAACTTCCTGTGAAGAGATCACAAGCTCTGTGGCCTTTGTTTCTCCTCCTTAGTATTTACATTTAAGTGTGCGGTTCCAGGCTTCCTCCAGTCATGATATTCACACAAAAGTAGGCGTGATGGCCCCTTAATTTCGGCTCAGCTGGAGGTGAGAAAAAAAATCTCCCCCGCTGCCTGCACGTTTCTGCTGGGAACTGAAAGCAGACAACGCACAGGTGCTCCTGAGCGTGTCCCGGTGTCTCGTGTCACACCGGGACAAGTTCAGAATATTTCTGTGTGGCCCAACTTCCTGGCAGGGAGACCGGCGTTCATCCTGTGAAAATAGTGGGGGTGGACGCTGTGTACCTGCGTGTACCCCTGACTTGTGCCCCGGATGGGTGTAACGCAGTGCGTAGACGAGAAGAGTGAGGTGATGGTGCAACCTCTTCTTCACCTTAAAATATTCCTGTTTCCATATGTAGTTTACAGCTTTATGTTCCTTTTCTGTTCTATTTCTCTATATTCTCTCCCAGACCTTAATAACATATCTTTGTTTGTTTCAATCGTTCTGAATCGTGTTCCAGTGAAAACTATGCACATTTTTAGGTCGAGCAGACCTTACTCTCAATGCGTGAGCATTGAGAGTGTCTGCTTCAGACCTTTTGCCGCCCGTATGGGGAATGAGTTGGGAATGAGGACACCAATCTGTTACGAGCTGCGTTTTTCCTCGCGGGAGCGCGCGTCTGATACCTGCGCATGCGCGGTGCAAGCCCTGGCTCTCACACAGACACAGGCAGCCCCCACCCCTCTGCATGCACGCACGCACACACACAGGCGCAAGCCCTCGCTCACACACAGACACAGGCAGCCCCCACCCCTCTGCATGCACGCACACACACACAGGCGCGCGCATGCACACGCAGGCACACTATCCCCTGCCTCGCATTCTCTCAATCACACACAGTCACGCATGCGCACACACATGCACACACACAGGCAGCCCCCACCCCTCTGCACGCACGCGCACACATACACATGCTGCCGCCCCCACACCCCACCCATACACACACAAACACGCAGACAGGCACAACACACGCAGGCACATACAAGCGCGCGCACCCCCCCTCCCCCGCTCACCGGGCACAAGCAGGGCTTCCATCACGGGGGGCGGGCACCGTCAAAGTGCCCCGACGCCCCCCCCTCACCGGCTCCTCTCGTCCTGTCCCTCCGTGTCAGACCAGACTCCGCAGCCCGCTCCGTTGTTTCTCCGCCCCTTCAGTGCGTGTCACGCCTCTCCTTTCTCCCGGCCGGAAATCCCTTTTGCGTGTCAGGCCTCGTTTCCGAAACTGAACTGTCCCGCAACAGTGTTTATAATATCGGCAGTCGTTCTGCGCACTTGTTTTCTCTTTTGCTCTGTTTATCGTCTCCATCGCTATCCCTCACTATTTCCATTCCTTACGCCACAGCAATGCCGATACCTTGTTGTGTTTTAAGCACTCGGAGATTAACTGACTGCCCAGAGCCACTTTATTGAACGTAGAATGATGCAACATCAGGGCATGACGGACGGAGATGCAAACGTGATTACTCTCTTCAGGTGATTAATCATTCCTAGTGCACAAAACACATGTTCGTCTCCTCTGGGCGCTTCCCTTCACCCCAATCCTTGCCCCCAAGGCGGCGTTTCTCGCCAGAAGTACGGAGGCACCCGGTTTCTGACTGGAAATGTTCCATCACTCGAGCACGAGCCAGGGAACGGTGAATGAGCTTTTCGCGCGCGTGGGGAGTGGGCGAATGATGGGTTGATCTGTGTTGTCTTCGCTCCCGGTGAAGCACCTCGCGGGGCCAATGGCACTTGATTGCACCTTACCGGTGCTGGATTGAGAACAGAAGGCCTTAAAAACGGGTCATGGAATCACAGGTGATGCGCTGTAAGTTTCCATCGCGGGCTTTGCCACAGAATTGAAAAGTATTCCACTGGGGGTTAGCTGTTTCGAGAGTAATTAATACCTAGGTAGTACATTTATATGGTACAGTAGTAAGGGACATAGTCTATGTCATATAGACACAAACAGGTGACGTTGTTTCGTGTGTTTTTACTGTTATAACTAGAAAAGCGACTTGTGTTTATTTTCTATAAATACATGATTAAAGTTTTTGTTTTCTTTATACACACGTTTTGTCGTTTTTATTTAGGCCTCCTTAGTGTGATGAAAGCAACTGTGTCTTCGTGCAATTGGGCGTGCAATTGGGCGTGGTAGCATTGATAGAAAAATAAACTTGATTTGGGACGGAACGAGGGGAGCAAGTAAACATTGCATCACTAAACTGCAAATGTGCTCCTTTGACGTGTTTTGCTGATTGAGAACAAGGTCTTGGGTTACATTGTTAAAGCAGCAACACTGGTTGGGCAACGAGTGTTCTGCATATCCACGAAAAGAGTGTTCTCCTTGCCTTTGTGTGTTTAGCGCAGACCATGGTAAACTGAGGGGTACTGTGCACTGTTGTGAATTAAAGAGGGCCATAGTGCTGTACGCTTATCAACTCTACTTTTGTGCAGTGGTAAAAGGAGACTAAAAACATAACGGTGCTGGGGAAAGTGGGCTTTGCTCGATGGCATCTTAAAACCTTTTTTTTTTTATCTTAGACACATGTGGCAGTATCAGTTTTGTAGCTAGTAGCAAATGGGAAAGCAGCTTTCCCATTTAAAATGTTGCAGAACATGCAGTTCTGAAAACTACTTACAGAAGGAGAAACCCAAGTGAAACAATACAAAAGCGTATTTTGACTCGGGATTAATCAGAAGCCACTTTATGCACTTTATAGCATTTCCAATGGGGGCAGAAAGCACCAGGCGCGTGCTAATCTTTATGGTTTATTTATTTGTTTTTTTTGCTTTGTATAGCTTCTTTACACCACATAAGCAGTCTGGAAACGGCGAAGGGTAAAATCTGGGCACATTCTATCATTTGCATGCAAAAGAAATACATATTTTACATTTCACCAGGGCTGACTTTTGAAATTTGTGTAGCGACTGCATTTTGCCTTAAAGATACTTCAGTTAGCACGAGATGGATCACTTCACCTACAGGGCGGTCTATCTGGAGAGTTTCTTTAAACACATGTCTTTCGTGTAGCGTCAACCGTGCTACGTTGTAAGCCCCCGTGAAAGGTAGGAAAATAATAATGAAGGGACAGGCATTACAAATAGGATCACTGCAAGGGTAATTTAATGATGTCTATTAGAGATTAAGTATTCACAAATGCATCAAAGGCTGTAAAACTGTTCTTGTTTGTCATTTGTAGATGCTTTATTAATACACTTGAGGGGTTGGCTCCTCCTTTGCCGCTTTTTATTAATTAAAATCTGACTGGAGTTGGTTTTATTAGACACTGCAAGGGGCAAAGAATCAATACTAGATTTAATATTGCATACTCCCTTCTCACTACTTATTAATTATTAAGAAGCACCCTGGTCAGTGTGCCCCTGCAGGGTCTGATATTGTCTCCAAAGGGCAATGAAAACGAATAATGCGCTACCATATTTAGCACCTTTGTGCTCCCTTGGGCCTCTCACCGTGCTACCTATAGTCAACGTCAGTCAAGGACGGCGAACATTTTAAAATTAGGCTTACATGTGTGTTCTCAAAATACCACTCAGTGCCACATAATTACACGCCACATAATTACACTGCACTCAATGCAACATACACTCCAAATATCACTCAGTGCCACATAATTATATGCTACATATTTACACTACACTCAATGCAACATACACTACAAATACCACTCCGTGCCACATAATTACATGCCACATAATTACACTGCACTCAATGCAACATACACTACAAATACCAATCAGTGCCACATAATTACACACAACATAATTACACTGCGCTTAATGCAACATACACTCCAAATACCACTCACTGCCACATAATTACACGCCACATAATTACACTGCACTCAATGCAATATACACTCCAAATACCACTCAGTGCCACATAATTACACGCCACATAATACCACTGCACTCAATGCAACATACACTCCAAATACCACTCAGTGCCACATAATTACACGCCACATAATTACACGGCGCTCAACGCAACAAAAACTCCAAATACCACTGAGTGCCACACAATTACACGCCACAAATTACACTGTACTCAATGCAACATACACTGCAAATACCACTCAGTGCCACATAATTACACACAACATCATTACACTGCGCTCAATGCAACATACACTCCAAATACCTCTCACTGCCACATAATTACACGCCACATAATTACACTGCACTCAATGCAATATACACTCCAAATACCACTCAGTGCCACATAATTACACTCCACATAATACCACTGCACTCAATGCAACATACACTCCAAATACCACTCAGTGCCACATAATTACACTCCACATAATACCACTGCACTCAATGCAACATACATCTCCACATACCACTCAGTGCCACATAATTACACTCCACATAATACCACTGCACTCAATGCAACATACACTCCAAATACCACTCAGTGCCATATAATTACACGCCACATAATTACACAGCGCTCAACGCAACAAACACTCCAAATACCACTCAGTGCCACATAATTACACGCCACACAATTAATCTCTACTGAATACAACATGCACTCCACACAATACCACTCAGTGCCACGTAATTATATGCTACATAATTACACTGTGCTCAACGCAACATTCACTCCAAATACCACTCAGTGCCATATAATTACACGCCACATAATTACACTCTATCGCATCACCACAGCATCACCACTGCATCACCACTGCATCACCACTGCATCACCACTGCATCACTCAGCATCACTCCGCATCACTCAGCACCACCACAGCATCACTATGCACCACCACAGCATCACTGAACGCTGTCTGTGCAACCATTCAACAATTGGTTCACATATGTTCTCTCAATGTTTCAAGCTTTATTAGAAATGTCACAAAAAGATGTTAATATTTCTCTTCTGTTCTTGGATTTTCGTCACAATAAAAAACACTGAACATAATCTTCACAAAAGTTATTTACAAAAGTTTAAGCTATTGCCATTATAAATTACAACTTTTATTCAAGTATTAATTATTTAAAAAAATTAAAAACAATTGGTATTTGTAATATCAATACTTCTAAGTCACATAAATACAACACATATTGCATTACAAATGCTATAGGTGTCCCATTTGCAAAAGTTAAAAGTATTGGCATTGTAAATGACAAAGCTATTAATTTCGCTATTTTCAAAATATCACATAAATAAAAAAATTGTCATTTACAATACCAATAGCTCAAACTTTCCTAATGCGAGACCTATTGCATTGCAAATGCTTGTTGATGGTGTTGTTACTTCCTTACTTCACTGAGTCAGTGTCCTTTTATTTTTTTTACGCCTTTGCTAGCAAGATTTGGTCCCTCGCGCCTCGCTTATTTCCTTTTGGCGTATGAATGCCTCAGTCATGGTCTTATGGTGTTCTTGTTTTGTTGGTCGGTCTCAAGTCTCTCTTTATCGTTCTGGAGATGTATTTCACAGGACTGGACGTGATGCTCCAGGTGAGCCCTCCAGTGCTGGACACAATTGTCCAGATAAGAACATGAAGGACATGATGCTAAGGCTTGGTCTCCCTTTTTGGTTGGTGTACACCCTGAGCACAGCATATATTGGTTTATTTATAGAGGCCCCAGGGCAGTCATTTCTCTTGCTCATAAAACTTCGCTCCAAGAGCATGCTATTGTGACTCACCGAATAGCACCAGTACAGCTGGGCGTGACCATGTAATGGGCGCTTGTGCACTTGGATTGAAGGTGTACCCCAGAAGGCCACGCTGCATGCGTATATCCCCGCACCCATGCACAAAGGTGCAAGCTTTATGCGTGCCAACGACACTAACACCAGCTAAGCAGACCATATCATATGATATACCATATAGGAACCTGCAGAGCTGTTCAAAGCTATCAGCATGCTAAAAACATAAAGCTGCGCTTTTATCTCTTACTGTTCATAATCCAACGCGCGGCATACCATACCATGATAACCGCACCTCGGAGGTCATCACGCACAACGTGGAATCACTTTCCAAATAGGACCAAAACAAAAACCACCCGTCCAATCACACACTCCACATGATGTAGCATGCTACTAATGTAGGCTAGTGCTTCAGCGCCCCAGAGAGGTGTGGTAAGCACTATATAAATCAAAAGTCACTATTTTACAAGTGTGAAGGAGGGGTGGCTTTATTTAATAAAACAATTGTATGTGTTGTATTCTTGAACCATTTTGCCAGTTGCAGTTTTCCTTCATTTTTGCAACAAGCATAACCCACCTATAAAACACAGAGGGGAGAGTTTTATGAGAAAAGGAGGAGTAAATACTTCCGGAGGCTTCAATTTAGCCTCACTCCGAGACAGAGAGGCCTAGTCCCACAATGAGGAGACTGTTGAGCAGGAGTTGAAATTTAGGTGTACAGCCACTCATGTAATTAGACGAGACAATAAAAAAGATGGACACAAAGTGATAGCAGGAGTAAAAATCAATCACAGATCGTTCCTTCTTGGACTGCTTACATTTAAGGCAATTGATAGATGGCTTTCTTAAGGTCTTCCTTGACAACGCAGATGTTGCCAAACAATTGTGTGATCATCAATAGAGATGTGCTTTGGCTCTGCCCCAATGTTGGAAGCCACAGTACATGATTTGATAGGGCAGAAGTTCCGCACTTCAAACAGCTGTCTAAGCTTGAACTTTCAAGGGCACACACATGACCCTAAAATGCTATTAAAGTGTCTAAGATAACTAGAGAAAGTATGTGGATTTTTTCTGGTAGCAGCACAGATGGAGGAGGGTAGTCGTTAGCCTACATGGAGATTTTTAGGTCTGGCTCAATAGTACAACTGATCTTCCGACCTAAATCAATATTTTTCAAAAGTTCTTTGTTTCCACACAAATACATATCTATTCCCATACTATTTACTTGTAATGCTTCACATTGCCATACGACATTCCTTTTAAGCCAGACCAATTGTCATTATCAATGCTGGTTTTATTTGGTTTGCATGTTTGAGCCTTTGTGAGAATGCAGGTGTGAACAGAAGTATTGCAGTTAGCTCTCAACATGAGGCCGATGGAAAACAAACAAAATCAAGTGAATGTACAGCTGCACAAGCTCTGAAGCCGACAGGCAGAACCCAAGAGCCCCAGCAAGCCATGATGTTATGAGGCGAGGGGACCAGTGCTCCCTACTATTATCAAGCTGCCATTCTTGAACAAATGAGTCTTAGAAAGAATTATTAACCCTTTCGATGCTCATGACGGAACGGTTCCTTCATGAGCATCGGTCGGGCTGTGCTCATGACGGAACCGTTCAGTCATGACCACACCCATTAACATTGGGGCCCAGCACCGGCGGTTTAATTTAATTTGCGGGTTTATATCGCGCTAGGATCATCTCCCGGAGGAGTATCTCCGCGCCTTTGAGAACCTTTTCAGCTTGTAACAATAGGCAGGCAGATGGCAGTAATTACTTAGGAAATAAAAAGGTTTTTAACTGTTTCCTAAATAAGAGATACTCCTGACAGAGTCTCAAAGAAAGAGGAAGGCTGTTCCACAATCTTGGTCCGGCAATGGATAGAGCTCTTCCACCTTGTCTGGTCTTTCTGGCTCTTGGAACTTGTAAGAGACCTTGTTCACTGGATCGCAAGGATCGAGCGGGCCTATAGAGAGAGAATCTATTGTTTAGATACTCTGGGCCTTTGTTCTGGAGACTTCTATGTATAGTGCACCCTATCTTGTATTTCACCCTTTGTTTGATAGGTAGCCAGTGTAGGGTGTTCAGAAGAGGCTTCGATGGTGTGCGGGGAGGCTGATTTAGGACAAGACGGGCCGCCGTATTCTGGACTACCTGCAATCTCGCGATAACTCCCTCGTTTACTGACAGGAGCATCCCGTTGCAGTAGTCCAGTCGACTCAGTATAAGGGCCTGCACTAACGTTCTCCTAGTTGTATCAGGGAGCAAGGGGAAGACTTTCCTCAGCATAGCGATCACATGGAAACATGAGCCCACTACTTGATTGCTGTTTTGTTTTAAAGAGAGCTCCTGGTCCAGACGCACACCGAGATTTTTTACCACCTGCTTTGGCTCTGCGACTAGGCCAAGGTCTTGCGGCCACCAGTCTGGGGACCATAGGAGCTTTGCCTCACCGAACAGCATCACCTCCGTTTTTGCCACATTGCATTGCAGGAAGTTTGATGCCATCCAGTGAGCTACTGCCTTCATCCCCGAGGAGAAAGAGTTCCTGACCGTATCCGTAAGATGTTTAAACAGGAAGAGGAGTTGGGTGTCATCCGCGTATGACATAGGGATGAACCCACGGGATCTCATGATGTTTGCCAGGGGGGCCACATAGATATGAAACAGGGTCGGGCTTAAGCAAGACCCCTGTGGCACCCCCTTTGAGATCCCCAACTCCTCTGACCGGTAGGCACCCAAGGTGACAGTCTGGGTGCGGTCGGTCAGGAAACTCCTCAACCATGCCAGAGCTACACCTTCCAGACAGATGTTAACAAGTCTGGTGGTCATGATGTCATGAGACACGGTGTCGAACGCCGCAGACAGATCCAGCAGAACCAGGATGACGGAATAACCCCCATCCTGGTACATACGTAGATCGTCTGCGACTGACAGCAAGGTGGTCTCGGTGCTATGTCTCGGCCTGAAGCCCGACTGAGAGGGATCCAGTCCATGTGTCTCCTCAACAAATCTGGACAGATGTCCATTAACAAACTTCTCCATCATCTTGCCCATAAAGGGGAGGAGAGAGATGGGTCGCAGGTTGGCAAGATCCGTCCAAGGAATGGTGGTATTTTTCCTTAGCGGTCTTACCAATGCCCGTTTCCAATCTCTCGGGACTTCTCCCGTGCTTAATGACAGATTAATCAGTTTCTGTATGTCTGGACCAAGAATATCAGCCAGCATAGGCATGATCCGGGCGGGAACAGTATCCTGCGGACTACCGCTCTTAATTACTTTTATAAGGGAGATGACTTCTTCCAAAGAAATAGGGGGAAAGTTTTTTAAACGATTGGCCAGTGTGTTCTGCTGAATACTATTGTGAGGGAGGTTGTTAGGATCGGCCACTTCCGTTGATTTAGTGGCCAATATCTTGGCATAGATCGTGTCAATTTTATTCATAAAAAAGGATGAGATCCTATCGCATAATTCTTGAGAAGCAATCTCCGCCGTCTCGCATGCTACAGGCTTGGTAGAAATCGGGGCAGCACGGATGGGGTTAAGCAGACACCTTTGTTTTGATATTGTTTCATGTAGGAACAAAACTAAAGCGTGTCCACCAGTCAAAATGGAGGGCATGGGTTAATGGTTGTTTCACTGCACTCAGTCACAAGGTGATGCCTGCAATGTAGCATTGGTAAGATTCATACTAAAGTTTCCAGCAGGATGCAGGGCTAACCAAGGACCGTTTCAAGTAACAAGGCTAATAGGAGTCAGAAGAGGTCCAACCGTTGCCTTTAGGGCAACTATGGGCCCTATGTAAAGTGGGCTGCTGGTGTCAAGCTTGTTTTTCACTGTTGCACAGGACCCTGTGCAACAGTAACTCTTATATCAGGCAACAATACCCTCATATCCATCTTAGGAGGAAGCGATTTTGGCAGACTGCAAAATAAGTCTTATCAATTTGAGTGGAAAGTTCTTTTCAAGATGCTAAAGCTGTGAGTCATTGATAATCCAATTTAGGAGAACCTTCACCAAGAACTGGAAAACGTGGGGAAGAAGAAGTTTCCAAAGAAACACTGGAGAAATAAATGGAATTAAAAAAACTGAGGATTTTGTTATCACTCAGAGATGAAGAACTGGGTGACTTCTGGATATTTAAACCTAAAACGGTCAACTGTGTCATGCTCTGTATTTATGCTCATGTTCCTACATTTCTTTGTTGTTGTTGCTGCCGTTAGACACATAAGTGCTCCTTGAAGATAGCACAAAAGATGTTACATGTGCCAAAATGTATGCATACTACCCGGACATACTAAGAAACTGCGAGCTGCTCTGCACATTAAGAGCATGAGCTGTGCATAAGGACATGTGAGGGGCTACTGTTTGTTTGCAAGCAGACGGGAGGGAGGTATTACAACACAGAAGGTATCCTGATAAAAAGCTTTAAAAACCCATTTAACCTTTAGTGTAGCTTTTAATAACCAGAAACATTAAGGCCTGTAGTATATTGTTGCTGCAAAGCCTTAAAAGGAGCCTGGAATGTCAGGTGATTACTAAGGGTGGGCAGTAAACTCTGCTCTGCCGGGAGAGTTCATGGAGTTTTGCCCACTGTGCTTGTAATGTGGAGTTCAACAAATACCCCACCACCCACAGCTTGGCAGAGTTTTATACCCGTGCGCACCTCCACAACGTTAAGGTGACAAGCGCAAAAAAACCAAGCGCTAGACCACCTTCTGGCGAGATTTCTCAAATCGGGCGGTTGCGGCAGGTCACTATTGCTTGTGTTGAGAAACTCGCCGCTCCCAGTGCGAAAGCTGCCGCTCGAATAGTACATCTGCTTGAAAAACAGAAAGAAGCAGTGCCCTCTGGCAGGCTGTGTGCCATGCTTTTACAGCATCGGACAAGCTCCCAGAGCTAAAAATCAGTGCAAGCAATGTGACGGATCAGAATTCCACCGCTCGCAATTTTCAGCAGAATGTCAGAGATTTTAGGTAACTCTGCGGAATTCCACAGAGTAAAACTTAAGTTATGCCCACCCTTAGTGATTCCCAGACAGAGGTAATTATCAATTTAGACAGTATTATTCAATGTGAAGCACAGTATATTTAGGAGTTCAACCAGAGAAATCACAAACAGAAATTATGCAGATATTCTGTAGACTATATCAAATATGTCGAAGAACTGTCTGAGAACATAGTGAATGTCAGAAGTTTTGAAAACAGTTTAATTCACCAAATCCCAAGCCAGGAATAGTAATGTTCTGAAATAGTGAAGACAACAAAATGAAAATACATTCTTTGAAAAGTGACAGGTGTAGCAGTGCTGTGGGAAGCCTTTAAGCAGACAGTGTCTCAACTGATAAGTGATATGAGATGATCAAGCCCTGGGAGAGTAGCGCATTGACATTTGAATGGCAGCACTTTAGTCATTTCAGATGGATGGTCCTTTAATAAGCATCACTTGAGAAACGTGCTGAATAATATACAATGCCAGATAGAGATGGTGACAGAAAAATGATATTTACTGCTCCCAACCACTTTAGGAATTCATTTGAGAAAATGCAACGCCTCTGAATTAAACATTGGCAAAGCAGGAGTACATTAAATTAAAAATAAATGATTGCCCTGGAGCTTCTTCAGTTTCATGTTAATGTCTAATCTACAGATTCTCTCACATGACTGAACTCAAACTTACATATTTCTAATGGTTCACAATGAGCCACTCTCAAAAGAAAAGATGTAGTAAGTCTTCTGTGCTGTGAGAGAGAGAGCCATGAATATAAAACATGAATGAGAGAGTGGGTTCATAAAAACCTTCCCTTTTTTTCTAACTTGGACCTCATGGTTTTGGATTTTTGCTGCGAGTGGGGTCTCAAAAATGGAATCTTATTCACATACATACATACTTACATAACTGTGCACCATATACTAAGCCAGACAACCCTTATGGTGATTTTAGTGGTCTTAGACAACCTTAGAAAGCTCTCTAATTGGTAGCTGTTGAGAGTAGCCTTCAGGATTAGTCCAGAAGGAGTGTAAAGTAACTTGTTTTACCAGAACATAATCTTATTGTTATAGGTCTAGTGAAAAAGAACCACACAGTGTATTTATAAAAATATGAAATATAAGACACACACTAACACATATAGATATCTCCTACCCAGAGATACACACTATGCACACAATACTTTGCAATAAAAACATGTAAATAGCACCAATACACAGTGATAGCGAGGTGGAGACCAAACCATATACTAAAATAATAGGATGCGAACCACGACTCGAGTCCTAAGGAACCGCCCAAGGTAAGTACCCAGAAACCCCACAGAGGCCATGAGCAGAGTGGGAACACGGCTGCAGTATCAATACACATCAATGGGTAAGTCGGTTGCAATATTAAAGAAGGATCCTTCCCAGCGGGCCCTGAAGAAACCCTGTGGAAGACATCCCTTGGATACCCATAGGAAGCAGGATACCTACACCATGGAAGCCGGGTGCATGGGTTGAAGTGATCTCGGAAACTGCAGTCGCACTCAATGGAGGACTTCAGGAAGATGCAGCTGGAGAATAAGGTGAAAGTGTCCGGTGGAACTCAAAGGTGGATTCAAGCTGAGAAATATGTGCAAGCAGAGGGGACAGAGTCTATGCCACTCAGGAGTGACCAGGAGGCATGTTAGACGAATCCCCACCGATGTTGGGTGTTGCTGTAGGGTTGACTGTGACCTTGGAGTCACAGCTGCATGGACCAGTCGACGCTGTGTAAGACCAGGAGCCGTTCACGAGTTGTCCCACGTCGGATGTCTAGAGTTGAGGGGTTGGTGTCGAGACCAGCAAGGTCCAAGTGACTCACCACAAGCAGGGGAGTCAGAGTAGGCCCCGAGCAATGATGTTTCCATACTTGTCTTATTGATGACATTTGTGTAGAAAGGTTTATTTTCAAAGTGTTTTTTTTAGTGTGAGTTTGCGACAAAACATACATAGATCAATATGAAAATTAGGGATATCAATATCATGATTCGGACAAAATTTGAGACCTTTATTTAGCAGAGAATGAATGAAATGAAAATAAAATGAAATGAATGAAATGAAAAGAGCACTTGTATAGCACATGGCTAACCGGAGGCCTCTCAGCACTGAGCATGACTTGCAATCCGAGACGGTGGGCTTTAGAGAATCAAAAGAGTTTTCAGTTGTTTTCGGAAAACAAGGTGGCTGGGTTCTCTGCGGAGGTGAAGAGGCCGGGCGTTCCAGAGTTTGGCTGCATTGAGGGAAAAAAGACAACCGCCGCTTCTGGACGTCTTAATTCTAGGGAACTTCAACAAAGTGGAGTTCGTCAGAGCGGAGTTACCTATTTGCTTTGTTGGGGCGGACCATGGTTGAGATTAAAGATGGCCCGTTCCCCTGCAGGGACATGAGGACGACACAGAGTGCTTTAAAGCTAACTCTTTCTTTCACTGGTAGCCAGTGAAGGGAGCGAAGGGCAGGTTTGGCTGAGACACTATTTGGTATTCCAGTAGTCTAGCCGCACCGTTCTGGACCGCTTGCAGTTTAGTGATTACTGCAGCCAGGGCCCCCCCAAGTAAAGTGCATTTCCATAGTCTATCCTTGAGAATCAGTGATTGGACTAGGACTTTCTTGGCTTGGGGAGGAAGGAGAGGTAGCACTTTTCCGGCCATTCTAAGCAGGCCAAAACTGATGGCAACTGTCTTCCTTGCTTGTACCTTAAATGTCAGGTTCTAGTCTAACCAGACGCCCAGTCTCTTTATTTCGGTTTTGGAAACTGGGGCTGGGCCCATGCATGCTGGCCACATGGTCCCTAGTGTTACATTGGAGGGGTTGCCCAGATCATGATCTCGCTCTTTTCCACGTTGAGCTTCAGGTGGGATGCCCCCATCCACTTAGATACTTCCGTTAGGCATGTGTGAAGGGCATTAGTCTATTGTGTTGCTTGGTTGAGTGCTACGACCAATTGGGTATCATCGGCGTAGGTCACCATATGGATTCCAAAAGGGGCCACGATAGCCGCCAGAGGGGCCATATATGCCTTAAAAAGAGTAGGGCTAAGCAATGAGCCCTGAGGGACACCACATAGCAAAGGCAAGGGTTTAGAGCTCATATCTCCTTCAAAAATCTGAAAAACATCCCTACAGAAAGGAGCAAAGCCATTGCAGTGGCTGCTATTCCTATGTCTCTGAGACAGTGAATCAGGATGCGGTGGTTCACCGTATCGAATGCTGCGCTCAGGTCAAGGAGGATGATGGCAGCTGGTCCTCCTGAGTCCAGGATCTTTCAGCTTTCCTCTACCGCCGTTAGCAGAGCAGTTTCCGTGCTTTGATGAGGGCGGAATCCTGTCTGGGAGGGGTGTTGCAAACAAAGGGATTCCAAAAAGTTTGACAGTATAGTTGACATATTTTTCTGCGATTTTAGCGATCCCAGGAAGCAGGGAAACGGGGTGGTAGTTGCCTAGATCCGCTGGGTCCAGATTGGGTTTCTTCAGAAGAGTCTTAACCATTGCCCCTTTCCAGTTAGGGGGGGAAACTACTCCTGAGGTAAGTGAGGCATTAATCACGTCCGCAATGGTAGGGACAACTATGGATGGTACCTTTTTCAGGACATTCATAGGTGCGCGGTCCCTAGGCGAGCCATTCTTCACCCAGGAAATCAAGGTCAGAAGAGTTTCCTGGGAGAGAGGAGGGATGAACTCCAAGAGGTGTCTGGAAGGAGGAAGACCCTGACCTAAGTGCTCATTTGAGGAATCATATTAGTCGTCAACTTGGGGCAGCAATTTGAGGAAGTTTTAAATTTTGGTGGTAAAAAACTCTGCCTGTTTATTACATCTTTGGCCTGAGGCATCGGGGCGACAGGGAACCGGGCTTCTGAAGAGTGGTTTTATGATTTAGGGGAGTTGGAGGCCAGCAAAATCTTTTCCTCATAGAAGGAGGCCTGTGCCTTTTTAATTTCTGCTCTATACCTGCCAACTGCTCTGCTATATTTTAGCTTCTTGCTAAGACAGAAGTCTTTCCTCCAACATCTTTCTTGTACCTTGCAGCCCTGTTTTAGAGTGCGTAGTTCAGAGGAGTACCAGGGTGATTTATAAGGACCATTCTTTTTTCTGATCAATGTTTTAGGGAGGACCTGATTCAGCGAGTCCTCTATTCAACTGTAGAAGTCCTTGTTAGCTGCAACTGAAGTAGGCTCTGGCTTAGGTCTGGTCTTTTCCAATTCTTGGGCCAATTTGTCCAGGGGGAGCTTGGACCAGGGCCTACTCAGGGTCAGTGACGGTTGGGCATGGGAAGTGGAGAACCCGAGGGCACCACGAAAGGGGGATGAGGAAGTGGTCGGACCATGGAATGGGAATGGGGTCCTTTCCTATAAGGTTCTCCAAGTTGGAGAACACAGGATCGAGGCTGTGTCTTTTGACATGGGTAGCTCACAAAACCTTTTGGGAAAGTTGAAGAGTTACAAGGTCTTGTGCTAATTTGTGTGCTATTGCTGCTCCCAAATCGTCAACATGCAGGTTAAAATCCCCAAGGAGAGTAACATTCGCTGCAGTGCTAGCTAGGTTGATGGCTGCTTCTAACAGGGCTTTGCAGAAGGTGTCTGTCGCTCCTGGGGGGCCGACAGATCAAGAAGCCTGTGAGCGAGAGGAATGAGGTGAATTTTATCAAGAAGTGGATTCCCGAATAGGTGACAGGTGACGTGGTCTTTATAGAGGATCAGAATCCGCCTGCCCTTGCCTGTTCTGTTCACCCTCTGTATCAGGTACCCCTGGAGGACTGTTTGCACAATGTCATGCTCTGAGCTGGCACTGAGCCACGTTTCGGATAGGAATAAGAGCTCAGGGGTATAGTCTTAAAGCAGCATTGAGATCTCTGTAGAATGTTTGGGCAGAGATCTGCAGTGTAATAGAAAGATTTTATAGGGGCTTGTGGATGGAGAGGAGGAAATGATCTTGGGACTGTGAATAGGCAATGAGGGCACTTTTTCGTTGGTATATTACACCGAATCTGCTGATAACAGTTTGCTGTTAGTGTGCTATTTAAGAGCTGTGCTCTTGAGTAGCAGTAGTGACCTGATGGAAAAGATCCAGGGGTCCTAGCTCCTGGGCGCACACGGGCGCAGACAGGCTTGCCTTAGGAACGCTTCGGCGCGCCCGCAGGTGCTTTTATGCAGATTTGTCCGGCGCCGGGAACAGCAACTAGACCGCAGCCCTTTTGTGCCAAAAGTGCAAAAAAAACGGAAGTGAAGCGCGAGACCCTCTCACCCCAGAGCATTGAACACAGCTTTTACTAGGTGGAGGAGCGCCGCGTGTGAGTCCAGTATGAACAAGTGAAGGTTAAAAGCGGGATTAAATCAATGTGCAAACAGCAGCAGATAAAATAAAAAACTTTAAACAGAGGAACACGAGTAACCACTCTGCCTCTCACGAGTTTTCTGGCTGCCAATCAGCCTGATCGCAGTCGCGTCATCAGGCGTTTTTATGCAGCTTTGTCCGGCGCCGGGAACAGCAACTAGACCGCTGCCCCGGGTGCCTAAAGAGTAACAAGCATTTACAATGCAATGGTTTCGCCTTTGGAAAAGTTAGAGCTATTGCCATTGTAAATGACAATGCCATTTATTTATCTGTTTTCAAAACCAACACATAAATAAAAAGTTTGTCATCCAATGCCAATAGCTAAAACTTTTCCAAAGGCGAAACCGTTGCATTGTAAATGCTTGTTATTATATGCCTGTGCTCCTCTCTGTGGTGCTGAACATTAGCATGCCACCCTATGCTTACCACCTTTCATTCCATTAATAAATTCTACTATTTCTGTTAAGCAGAAAAAACTGGTTGCAAATTGCAGCTTTTAATAGCCTCCCCACGCCCAAAGGGCTACCATTAGTCAGAAACCTATGCAACCACTTTTTTTCAGAAGGTTCCTTTATTCATAGCGTGCACTTATTTTCTAAATGTTCAGTCCATTGCAAAAAAAAAAAACACACATTGCCATTTACAACCCCAAAAGCTCTAACTTTCGCAAATGTGAGACCAATTGAGAGAAGTAAAAGGTAGCTCACAGATAATTATGTACTGATTATCCTAAACATTTTAGACTGATGACGAAATGAGGTTTTTGATCACTTCAAACTGCATGTATACTAAAATAGGCTCATAGCGGTCAGTACGCCACTATCACTGCTCATATTTCCTATAAGCGATTAAAGTGAATAGAAACGTAACGTGCACAAGGCACTTGAACCGAGGTACGTTATAATATGTACTAAACTGTGAAACATGAAGAACGATGCAAATCCACCATACATCAAAATGGGCCACGAATAATGCACGAACTTCAAAACGACACAATCTAAAAGTCCCCTCCGTCTAGATTCATTAAACAAAACTGCTTAACATGTTCTTACTGAATGCCCTTCGTTATACTACCACCTCAAATTTGCATTACTCCATGCCGTGACAAGACAGTCCCGTTCGTGTCACTTGAACACCAAATGAACTATTCACTATATACCACATGTCTCACCTCAGGAACCCTGCCTCGTCATGTAACTCGCCTCCTCACATCCCCAATTTAAGGTCAGTACTTCCGACCCGGGGTTTTTAAACGCAAAAATTCGTAGTGCCTAGAGTGGTAATCAAAGTAGGTCAATAAAAGCTAATAAAAACTCTAACTTCCAGAATATATTAGTGTTGCTATAATGCAGCCTTGGGCTCAAATCATTGCCCGTCGAAACAGAAAGGTAGCTACTCTACCGATATGTATAGTTGTATTGAGGAAGCTACATCAACAAGACGCTTTAATATCAGTTGTCCGAAAGCTGCACCATATATTGAATGACACACTACAAATATAAATATGTGTATATCTATTCCCCGAAGCACTACAACTCCAAAACTCAGAGTTCTCGGCTGCCCGTCGTCCTCCATGGCTTCCTTTTGACAGGTGAGCGCGTCTCTCAAACGAGAGAGCGAGCCCAGAGTAGAAAAGTCCCAGACCTCTCAGTATAAACGCTGCAGGCTCTGCAGATTCAAGAGCCGCAGTCAGGGGAAACAAAATGTCGGCAGGCATCCAGTCAGGAAGGCGCTTACAGCGCATACTCGTAGCATTCCCGTCTGTTACGGAAGCGAAGCAATTCGCGTCCATAGATACCAAGGAAAGGCACGTAAGGCGCAGTGTCACGCAAGGTACCGACAGAAACTCTGATAGCTGTGTTTCAACAGGAAAACCAGAATGAGCAGTGATAGTTATTAACATGCTTATGTTGGTAAGACTATTAATACAGATCAGTTAAAGTAACGCAACATATTTATAAAAAATTTTGATTTGTAGATAATTTGGAAAGTCTCTTGGCGGGAGCAGGGAGGGGGGCGGGAAAGGAACGGACAACGGGAGGGGGGGCTGGGAAAGGAACGGACAACGGGAGGGGGACAGGAAAGGAACCACTCACCTGGACTTCCTCGGCCGGCGGTCGGCCGCCAAATGGCCCAAACAAACCTCGACGAGACAAAAAAAAAAAGCCCCGCCCACCGCCGCATGACGTGGCCAAAAGCGAAAGATTCTCAGGAACGCCCCCGAATCTGGTCCGGCCTTGACGGACAGATCCGGCACCCAATGGCTAGCCTCCATTTATGGAGCTAGCCAATGGGAGCCGGGGGACGTTCCTGAAGTCCTTATTGTAAACAATGGATTTCGCCTGCGCCGAAAAGCTGCGCAGAGCGCAGCCTTCTGCAGGCGAAACCCAAAAAGGGAGGGCTCTGTGCAGAAGGCATGGCTGGTGAGGCGGACCCAAAAGCATGGTGGTTCCATACCTCTTTAACGGCCCAAAACACTGGCGGCATAGACAAGCACGTTTGTTATGCATGGGTGGAAGAAAGGAAGAAGTAAGTCTTTAGGATGTACTTGAGCTTCAAAAGTTTTTTTTAATTTCAAATCTTTTTATTTTACACGGTAGAAACAGAACATCGGGTCAGATACACACAGCGTTATGCCCACAACCCCATGTAGGGCCGGCCGCGCAGCATATAATTAAAAAAAAAAAGAGAGCAATAGTGTAGGAATTTTTTAAACACAGCATGTCGCCTACAACCTGTGATGGGCCGGCCGCATGGTAAACTTTTACAGGCAATATCAATTAGTTGTGGTGCTTCGCAGGACCCTTGAAAACCGTTAATACTGCAACAAGGGCAAGAGGCCCAGAAGAGAAGAAAGCGAAAGAAACAAAGAAACAAAGAAAAGGTAGACAGACTCGTGGGCGGGTTGGAGGAGAAGGAGTGGGATAGTCGGGGTCAACGATCCAGGTCAGTGAGGAACATTACACTCCATGCCTGGAGAGCACGCGCTGGGTTGGGCCTATTGCGGGAGCAGCTTGCCAGGGTCAGACGGGAGGATAACATTTTCGAAAAGGCGCAGCGCTCGCAGCTTGGCAGGCAGGTATCGGGCATGCTCCACCTTACAGAGATACTTAACTAAGGGTTGCCAAACTGCAGTGAAGCGGGTATCACATGCTTGTATTCGCGCTCTAAGGAGCTCCATGGTTATGACATGCCATAAGCGCACATACCAAGCAGCGATAGGGGGCGCCTCTAACTTTTTCCAATATTGTGCAATAAGTTGCTTGGCTGCTCCAAGCATGTGCAGTGCTATGATCCAATTTCAAAAGGTTTTTTAAAAGTTGGAGATGTGGTTTTAGGGCATTCGAGAATGTTGATGATTCATATAAAGACTTACCTCCACATTTTGTGCATTCGGCCAGGCTGAAGGGGAGCAGATTCTGTGTAAGTGATTAGTCTTAAGCCATTTGCTTATGGGACAAAGCTGTAATCCCTTGGAGAAAAAGCTATGAAATGCAGCGCCATCTCCATTAGGTACAGGATCTTGAATTTAGATGTCTCATCTATTGGAAGGAGTAGATGAGAAGGTATTGCCCTGTGCTTTCAGACCGAATGTTAAAAGTCTTGCATGATTCTAGAAATATTGAAATATGCAGAGAGCTATTTTTGTAAAACCAATGTGTAGGACATTACAGTAATACAACTATGGTTTGACCATAGCAAGCATCAGTACCATTGTCTGAGGGAGTCGAAGGAGGAGGAGGACACTCAGGCTGGCAGAGTTGGTAGCATACATAGTTGGATACTGCATTTGGTTGTGGCGTGAAGGAAAGGGGGTGACGAACAGCAGCCCTAAGTCTCACATGTTATGCACTTAAAGGTGCCTCTTTAAAGCTAGATTCAGAGAGGGGGGAGTTGTATTGTCTATGGGCCCATAAGCAGGATCTGACTCAGCAGGTCCTGTTTGCCAACTATTTAACTATTCTATTCCCTGTTCCTTGCTTTATAATTTCCTAAACATTTTGTTGCATCTGCAAACCGATGTTTGGCATGTAAAAAACTGTACTTAAGTAAATGAATATATACCCAATCATTTAACTCACTCTGCATTGGGGGAAGAAACTGTCCTCAAAACTCTCATTAATAAACCACATCTCTCTCAGCGAAGCATCTCCTTTGAGATGAGTCAGGCAGCGGTACTCGACTGCACAGGCGCCAGAAGGGCCTGCGGCTCTCCAAAGAGCTCTGTCTGCTAATTGAGACTGTTGTATCGGTGAACACGCTCCATCATGCGTTTCCCCTATTCCTTCCTGATTTGCACTCGTAAAAGTTGTTAGTATTTGTGAAATGTGAGTAATACAACAATCAAACTAGCGTGAGAGGGAAGGTGCCTGAGAACGAGTCAACCACTAAAGATAAAAGATTCATCAGCTGAAGGAGAAGCATCTTCCGGGTGCTCGAGCAGAGGTTCAGACTCAGGCCTGGCGGGGCTATGTGTAATACACTGTCTGGTTCCCATGGCGATCTCAGAGATGCTGGTTGCCTAGCAACAACAACATCAAATACAAAGTAGAAGGAGCGCCACCGGAGAGCAATCTAGCGGAGATCCGGAGGTGTAGGTTTGTCTGACTCCGGCCAGTTCAGACCGGTGCTCTGCTCTGAGGACCGGATAGGCGTACTGACACTTCTCCGGGGGTCTGTTAAACAGAACATCAATAGCTGCAGGAGGAAACCTTAGGTGGGCGTGACTCCTATCCCGCCACAAATCACAGCAACACAAGCAACAGCCGCGATCCGCTCCTAACACTCCACGAAACATGCCCGATACTTAGTGGCGAGACTGGTAGGCTTACACTTCTGCACAACACGGCCCGGCGGTTCACAGCACGACTCACATCCACAACAGCTTAGGGGCTGCCCTACGGTCAGAAATATAACCCCGACCCGAACTCACGATGTATTTCGGAAATGCACTCAATACACTTGCAATGCACGGCTGGCCGAAAACACGACCGACTCCAGGAGAGAAGGAGGAGGCGCCAACCTGCAGAAAGCACAATAAATGCTCCGGGCGAGAGAAGCCACCCGCTGGAAACACGGTCACTTCTACCAGAGCGCGGCAGTCTACAGCACCAACCAACATACAGCGGCTCCTTCCACGGGCATTGTCTCACCCTGTCCCCGAATGACTGCAACTGATGTAAACTGGCGACCACCTGCTGAGCGCACCACTTCCTACCCTGAGCCCCAGGCAGCTCCTCGTTTCAACCGGTCTGGGGCGTACAGTAAAGGTATCGGAGAGAGCCACTCCGGGCTGCACCCAGGAGCCGTGCTGAGGCCGTACGGGCGACTCCTGCCTCAAACTGAAGGATCTTTATGAGCCACTCACCCGCCGTCACCAGGTAACACTGCCATGTTCCGCTGCTGCGCCCATGACCCTGTGCAGCCCCCCCCCCCCCCCCCACACACACACACCACGCGTGCCCCGCGTCTTCCTGCTCTATGGCCCCGAAGCAAGATGTCTCGCGCTCATCACACTCTCACTTGGCACGTCAGATGCGGCCAGGCTTTGGATTTCACTAGCGAACACTTCGTATCTGCTCTCGCCCTTGTGCACTAAGTCACCACGGGGTCAACGAGTTGTCCAAAGCCCCAGACAGGAGCTCCCTGGCTGCCGCAGAGTGAAAACACGACTACTGTCATCCTCGTGAGCACCTCGAGGCTAGCGCCCTGAGGCCCGAGTATATGGAGCGTGTCCGTGCACCGAAAACACGATCTGTGGTTGGATCAGACAAGCGGCCCTTCACCGGTCTCCACACCTCCAGGTAAAGCCCCTGCGCCCTGGTGACCACGCGCGCAAAGAATGACATGGGCAATACTTCCTTGTCTCATATTTTGCCCACCTAAATGAGCCTAAATATGGGTAATCAGGAAGTTAAGCATTCCGAACGGGACCTCTGTCACATTTGGACATGTCGTGTCCGATCTGGAACCTCTGGGCAACAGGGCAAAAAAATAGACCTGCTATATAAGTCTATCTGCAGCAAATAAGTTGTTTACACAGCTACTTTTCTAGAGAAATAATGTTCTCAAACCGTTGCATCGTGCTTCAGGTGCAGCTCCTCCGCCGATGGCCCAATCAGGTCGCTGCTTTGCAGGCGAGCCCTCACAACCACCCGGGAGTCAGCCAACGGCAGTGCGGCTCCCGGGGCAACCCACGATGACGAACCTTGAGCGGCCAATCCCTGCACAGCTTCAGTAGTGACGCGACGGCGCACGGGCCAATCCCGTCGCGGCGTCAGTGAGGGGGCTCGACTCCTGTGGCCAATGGGAGCGCGGCGGCTTCGATCTCAGCTACCGCAGCTCCCGGTCACGAACACAGCTTGCAGAGGGTGTTTCTGGCCCCGGGCCGCGACGGTGATTTAGCGGCCAGAGATTTTCGGGCCGCAGATCGCGGTCAGCCTGCTTCCTCGCCAGCAGATCGACACGGGGGATTATAAGGCACAGGGAAACACCACGGGTCTCCCCTCACCCCTGAATCTGTGCCGATGAGCACAGCGATCGGGCCAGCTCTTCTCGGGGGCGTTCCCGGCTTTTGGCTGACGTATCATGACGTAGCCAAAAGCCAAAGATTCTCGGGAACGCCCCCGTGTCTGGTCCGGCATTGACGGACGCCTCTCTGTTCCAATGGCTAGCCTCCATTTATGGAGCTAGCCAATGAAGCAGAGAGGCGTGTTCAAGTCACCCATACTAGAAACTACAGATTTCTCTGGAGGAGGAGCCTGACGGCTCCGCCCCCCAGCGAAACCTAAAAAGAACATAAGTTTAGCGCGAGACCCTCTCACCCCCAGAGCAGAGCAATCTGATCCGGGTTCAAGATCCTATTTGAGATGTTGATACGGTCCTTTTTGATCAAGGTCTTCTTTAGTTTCACTTGTTCTTTCCCCTTCCTTTTTTGGATTTTGCTACATTTTCTGCTTCTTCTGATGGTGGTTTGTTTTGTCCTCTCCCTTGTGTTGTTCTTCCTCTTTCTCGTGTTATCATTTGGACTAATCGCATTTCCCCGCAAAAATCCAAATTGGATGTGCCTGGTTCGTCATCAGCTGAACTTATATCAGAACTATCCACAGAGCCGGTGGTCTCATATCCGGCACATTTGTCCATTAATACTTTGTTTCTGTATAGATCATATTTTCTGGCGAAAGTAAAAATCCGCCCGTTGGCGTAATCTAGGCGGTCTCTATTAAATTTACTGGCTTTTCTTTTTTCCACATCGGTTTCATGTTTATTGATTTTTTTCTCCATTGATTTGATCAAATCCTTCTCATCATTAGAGGGATATTTGTTCAATTCATCCTCTAATTCCTTGATTTTTGTTAATATCTCCAGTTTCCTTTCTGCATTTACAGTCCGAGTTGTCATTAATTTCAGAGATCAATCATTGGTGTCAGATTGCCATTGTTTGATCAAATCAGTATCCAGGTCATTCAGAGTAGGCATTATTAGTATTTTCAATCCTCTAGGTACCCTCTTGAATTCAATGTATTTTTCTAAGGTTGCCATTTGTTGACTACAACGGTCCGATTTGGTTGTAATTCTCTAATCACCCCTGCGATTATTCTCTTTGTTCCGTTGCATTGATTTGCATTTCTGTAAGTGCTAGTTGAGGGTGCTGCATCGCCATTTAGTAATTCACAAACACGCAGTGTTCTGTTCCTGCTACTCTCTGCCATATTGAATGAGAAGATGAGGATGTTTGTAACAATTTCCTTTGTTGTGCAAAGATGGTGTGCTCTTTAATTCAGCGGTTTCTCCTGGTGCAGATTACACCCTTCTCTGTTGTTCTTGCAATACTGTTCAATGGTTTGCAAGAATCGAGGAAATGCTTATATCAACTGATCACAAAGTTTCAGAATATTTAAATAATGGAGACCGAGACGAAGGTGGTTATACAAGCGGGTTTTTTAATCCATTCCAACACCCTTTCCTCTCCCTACTCGAGTCAACCAAGGCAACTTTCTTAATCCGCGTGGTCCAATGCCCACAATGTTGTTGATTAATAGTTCTACGGGAACCGAGAGGAAGAATAACACTGGTGTTTGTGGTCAATTCCGCCGCAGATTCCTTCCCCGGCCCGGAGCAATAAGAGTGGTTTCCCTATCTGCGTGGTTCAGCCGTATGCGGCCTCCCGTACACCACTCCTGCAGCGTCTGGGTTGCTGCCCATAAAACTTTCCCCACGCCTTTGTACTCACCGCAGAGATGGTCACCCGCCGCCGTGCACCAATTCCAGCTTTTGCAGAAGCACGGTCAGTTCCACGTGTTAAGCAGAGGCGTCAGCAGGTTTATGTCTCCATTGCTTAGATGGCTGCAAGTTTCCAATAAGCTTCGCCTCACTCCTCGAATGATTGTGGTGAGCAATACAGTCACTGCATCAATATATCGAGGATTAATTCTCGATTCAAGCTTTTTTTCTTCCTAAGCGAAAATTCACAGCACCACAGCAGAGGTCAGTTTTCACAAAATATTTATTGGCACACCAAAGTGCAAAACAAGGTTTAAAAGGATGGTCTACGCGTTTCGACGGTCTGGGCGTTTCGGCTTCCCAGCCTTCTACTGGACTATAGAGTCCCACTGTCTAAATTGTCTCTTAAAATGCACAAGTGCTAGTTCCCTCTTAATTTTTTACTGCTATTCAGCAGCTAGACTGCATCGCCAAATATATGTGATGGCAAATTCTATCACTATATGCAACTACTTGTACATAGTGAAATATTTCAAAACAATCTAACAATTTACTTAATATTAACAGTTTTACAACATAAGTTGCAATTTTCTTATAAGTGCTCTGCAAGTGACCAGAAGCCCTGGTGAGAGTAGTCTGCTTTTAGGGCTGCTGGATGCTGCTGCGAATAGACTACTATGAGCTGGAGGCAAGAGGGCAGGTACCTAAAATTCCTTGTGCAAAAACCACCAAGAAGAAAGAATGAAACTTTTAGAAGCATTAAAACTACACTACTGACGCTGGTACATGCCACCAAGAGTCAGAAGGAACAGCCCCAATAATGTTTTGTCCATTTGGTCCAAAGAGATTTAAATATTGAATAGCATAGTGGATGCAGCACGTTGTCTACTCTGCAGCAGTACGCTGGTGCTCAGGGGCACTGTCGCATGAAACCGAATACTGAGCCAGAATTGAAAAATATGTCTGCAGCAGAAATCCCACTTCTGACTCATTTAGTAAATATTTCTCCAAACTCAGGTGGGGCCACCCTAAAGATCGACATGAACTTTCTAGAGTGGCCAGGGGGTCAGACATCCCAGTATGTAATTGTGATTCCTGACATCCTGTTCACATGCCTGGTCTCACCAAATGAGTGTGTGAATAGCAAGATGGGAGGGACGAGAAAGTCAGCTTCTCCCCGGCACTGAAGAAGTAGTGAACAGGGAGCTGGCCAGAATCACTAGGGCTGTGGGGCTCCCTCTCATAGGTCACTGGTGCCTAAAGGAGGAGGACAGGGACACCCACCTTCTACACAGGTGTATACTCTACCCATTTACCCTCCCCAAAAAACACAAACAATATAGACAGGAAGAATATACTGGTCTGCAGTTGCAAAATAAGAGTAAATTGCATGGGGGGGTTGCTGGCTGGGAGAGCAGCAGCCCCACTCTCCTCAAGGAACTCTCACCCTAATTCTCTTGAGGCTTAGAAAAATGACCCCATATCCAATTCTTCGTTTTCTGGGCACCCATGTTGCGGAGGCTTTTGCTCAAACGATCTAGGGTGCATGGGCCTTTGTTAATAGGTCATTTTTTAGCTACTATGCAATGGGTTTAAAGCAAAAATAAGTTGAATGAAATATCCTCTATTGTACTATTTGTTTTTGAATGATTTAAATGGTGAATAGTAAAAATTAAGAACAGTGCATATTTTGGTACCATCTTCAATATTTCGCCAATGCTGAAATGATTAGTTATTGAAGTGCTCATATGTGCCACATTGCAGCTGGCTCTCAGTTTGCGGGTTTGAAGCGTGATGGCCCCCCAAGACATTTGAAGCGGATCAGTACCGTTTCTACAGTAGGTAGAACAGTTCCTTCTGATTGATCACCCTGACATCCTTAGTCCAAGATTTCTCGCACAACAGGAAAACCTTGTCACTTTTATAAAAGGCAAAGACTGGAATTTCTAATGCATATAATTGGAGTGATCTTGGGTTTTCCGACCGGTAGCCCGTTTTACATTGAATATCATAGGAGACCCAACACGAGAAAAATTCCTGCCAAGGTCACAATTGAAGGTCTGGAGAGGATGCTCTTTTTTCGTCACATACATTTGGCAAAGCCTGACCTCTCCGTGGGTATGGGTGCGGCCCCAAATTATGCTCCTGCAGAGGTCAACCTGCGGCAGTGCCTACTGACCGACAGCACTGTACAAATCACTAAATCATTATAGACCTTCTGTGGCTTTTAAATAAACACTTAGACAAGAAAGCTCCAATTTCAGCAGAAGGCCAGGCACAGTTGTACTTATGCGCTCAAAATATCCAGCATGAAAAAAGGATCTGCCACCCACTGGAGCTACTGCTTCTCGGCCATCTGCTTACATTGGCTACTATGGGAAGAAGCAGTCCACAAAAATTCCCAGTTTGAATTCCCTGGGGAGCCTGCACTCGCCGAATAAGCACATTCAAAATTTCTAAGACGCTGCATGATATGTTGAGGAATATTCTACTGTTAGCTGAATACAGTTTATAGTCTGCCACTAGGAATTTCAAAACTGCAACTTTTGTGCTTTTTGGTGGAAGAGTCAAAACATCAGCATATAACTTAATCCAATGTTTATTGCATTCGAGTTTTAAAAGTAAATTTTTTTACGGTGCTGAACAGATACATGCTGAATTTAATTTTCTTTACTGGGTAAGTGAAACATGTTTTAAAAAAATTAACGTTTTTTCCAAGCAGGCTAACAGAAATGGAATCAGTTTGCTCCAGCCCACAAGACCAACGTGAGGATTTTATAAAAAAAAATTATACAATTAAACATTTAGAGAATAGATGCCAGAGCACATTTTTAAAGTACGTCCTTGCCATGACTAAAGCGTAGCCACTAAAAAGTCACATATAGGAATGCCAATTTGCGTTCTTTTAGGCAACAACGATGCCAGTATATGCAGTGGCACTGATCGGTCGGTAAGAGCAAATCTTAAATATGTTAATGTGATACCACACACTCAAACAATGCAAAATACGCAGTCAAATCAGAAATCCTCAAAATATATGGCGTGGGGAATTTGGTTTCCTAGGATTCAGTTTCAGGCAAAGCAGAATCATTCATGTTACAATTTTCTCAAAGTAGGATTAAAGTATTGAACTAGAGGGCTTTCGTGCTAATACAACTGTAATTGTTTGACGTTTGTACTGGTGGAGCAAACTGCTAATAAACTATAGCACTTTCTGTGGCTCAACACACCCATTCAACAAAGAAATAGATGTCCTCAGTGAGAGTTTTCCAATCACCCTTGACCTCTATACTGGTCTAAAAAGTCAGGGCTTTAAATGGGATGAAAAAACAGCGGGGTCTCTCAAAGGAGCGTGGCCAATGTAATTAAGGGCGTGGCTTAAAAATAGATAAGCTAAAAATCTGTGCTTGGCGTAGTGTGCCGCCCAACTTGTATTTTGCAGTTTCTGTCACTGCATCCCGATATCTGACACAACAAGCAGTGGCGGCTCGCTGAGGGAGTGTTGCGAGGCGGGGGATGGGCAGGGTGTGGGGTAGTGGACTCCGACTTACGGAGGAACGGACTTAAGCAAATAAATAAAACATTTTACATTGGGCGCGCGCTGCATCGCGAAATAGGCGATACACTGTGCGCAGCGTAAAATATTTTTCTATTTCTTTACTTGCTTAACTCTGTTCCGCCGTAAGTCAGAGTCCACTACGCCCCCACCCTGCCCCTCCCCCGCACTCCCTCGGCGAGCCGCCACTGACAACAAGTAACATCATACCTTCAACAAGTCAGAACTATTGGCTTTGTCAAAGGTTGTTAGTTGCATAAGATAAATAAGCAGCAACTGTGGCTTGTATACAATATTGAAAAAGCTTCCACTTAGCCCTGGTGACACCACAGCAACGTTGCTGCTCCTGAGTTTCAAAAAGAGAAGGAAAATCCAGAGAGAAAAGACTCTTTAAAGGACTTCCCTTCCCCCTACAATGCTCACCCGGCATGACCACATACCAGGCGCACAACACCCATGGGCTCACCGGGCTTCAGCCCCCCCCCCCACCTCCCCCATCGTGTGCATCTTCCCGGCTGAGGTAGCTTCGTGGGCTGGCGACCCTCTAATTACAACTGCAACAGAATACTTCACAGGTCTTTAAAAGGCCATTTACTTGTTAATGAGGCTTTTGTTGTGCATTCACCTCTTCTTAGAGCCACTCTGCCTATGGCTGGAAGAATTAACACTCCCCCCCTCGGCCCCCCCGAAAATTGTCTCTAGTTGCCCGCCTGCCTCATACCGTAGCTTCGCCACTAGTGAGAAGTGAGCACTGTGAGCACACGCACATAGGTGTGCCTGTAGTCACTGTAGTCAGTCAGAAAAAAAAAAAACTGAGCACCTGTGCAAGGGCACAAAACAGAGCCCGATAGAGACCCGTTTCGAGGACTCCTTTAAACAAGCATTCACAATGCAACGGTCTCGCCTTTGTAAAAGTTTGAGCTATTGGCATTGTAAATGACAACATTTGTATTTATGTGCTGGTTTTGAAAACAGATAAATAAATGGCATTGTCATTTACAATGTCAATAGCTTAATCTCTCGCAAATGCGAGACCTATTGCATTTTCAATGCAATAGGTTGCATATTTACGCGAGTTTGAGCTATTGACATTGTAAATAACATGTCACCCACCCCCTCCCACGAGCCTGAGGCTGCGCCGGCATTTACATCTGGTACCACCACGTTAATGTGTTAATGTAGACCGAGATTAACAACGAACAGCCAAACAACATGTTCTGTGCACATTCACATTTAGCACCCTAAGGTGCATTACTGCATCATGAAGTTGGATGCTGGGAGCTGCCCAGCTCCCTAGCCAACGCACTGGACAATGGGAAGTGTGAAACAAAGGAGGCTGCCCCGAGAGTGGCTGTAGCCGCACCGATGCAGACGGAGATCCTGACGCCCATGTACCCACCACCAAAATTAGCTCTATCATCCACTGTCATACGTAGGGCATGCCACGCAAAGGTCATGCTGATGTGCAGCCACTGATCGGTGGGGTTAAAGCTAGGCTGACTGACTCAGCCCCTTAGTAGGAGCCGCAATGTGCCTAAGCTGCAGCCATAACTGCACCAACCCGCTCCTCAAAGTGGCCAACTATCCATACCGCAATCCATCAGGAGAGCAATGAGGACCATTTTGTGTAAAAGGGGGGGCGCTGCCAGATACACCCACAAGAGCTTGTGCCAGGAGAAGGCACTCCCTGCTGGGGCGGCTGAAACCATACATGCGTAGGGACAACACGCCTCCCGGTCTGCAGCACCCTCTGCCCCGACCAGGGAGGGGGACATAATATGCAAATCAAGATCGTGGTCAGCTGAAAAACAAAGGCAGCGTGGGGTGAGGCATAGCAAACAAACATTTCACAATACCATGCAGAGGGGCCCAGTGGTGTTCAGCCGCAGGGCCCTGCCCAGCTAGGGGCCAGAGATAAGCCCCAACCTTGGGCCACTTCTCCTACAGCGTTAGCTCCCATCCCTCACCTGTTACCCCCCTACCACCCTTGCCTAAAAAGACTATTTAATATTTACACCACCTTCAACTATACAACATTATTCTTGGTTAAGCTTATCCACAGTCCTAGTGCCTTGTTATGTGCTTCAACTTGGTCATCTTTGCCGAAGCAGAACCCCAACTTCGTAAGTACCCAGCTTACTGTGTCAGCAAAGTAGGAATCGGACCGCTTTACATGAGCACCCGTTGATTACAGACGGCTCATACATTCTCAGCTGGCAGCGGGCCATATGTCGGCAAATTAGCTAACCCCCGTGCTGACTCGTATGTAATGAGCCCCGAAGCGGGTCCGTGAATGCTGCCAAGCGAGGACAGCGTGCCCCAGCGGGAGAAACCATTTAAATCCCCCCCCGGGATGCCAGAGATCTCCATGCTGCCCAGAAAACACCGGTATACTGATGGGAGAGGGGGGACCGTGACGTGGTCCTCACCCAGTGTTGACCTGAAAGGTCCCACAATAGAACATCCCACCCCGCCAAGTCAAACTCAAACAGGGGGTTTACATCCTGAGAGGAGGCCATGTGGAGGTGACCCGTATGGGGAGCTGGCAAGCCTCCCATACCAGAGGCCGGTCTGTATGGCCTGGACAAACGGGCCAGAGGAGTCGCCCCCCTTTTCCCCGCCCCATGCCACGGCGCCGCCCAAAGAGCCGAGTCCCCTAGCAGACCTCAGTGAGCACCCAGTAGAGATTGGGAGGGGCTGTTGATGAGGAGGGGTCCACCCCCACAGACAATCTCCTCTAGGGGAGGAACCAGGGAGGAAGGAGGCAAGCTCCTAAGCTCCATATCCTCGTTGCAACTGCCGGGCTTAAAGCACAGACCCGTCCTGCAACCGGAGAAGGCCGAGTTAAATAAAACCCTGAACACGCTGCCAAAACGTGCTACTGTCTAGACCAGGGGTCTCCAAACCGGAACTGAAGGGCCAGCTCCATGCCAGATTTTTTGGACATCCCCATTGAGATACATGTAGTTATTTTAAAAATCTGGCATGGATCCGGCCCTCTAGGACCGGTTTGGAGACCCCTGGTATAGACTAACATGCTAACGGAAACGGCTGTACTATTAATGGAATGCAGGGCCCCTCAAGATCAGCCCAATTGCATCCTGATTGCCGCCTCAACTTTTATACAAGCCACAACAGACTCAAATTAACTTCACAACGGACTGGGGAGCTGAACGCCCCCCCCCCTCCCCAATCATACAACTCGCCCAGGCTAGGCTGTGCAATCCTCAGCCGCCAGGGTGGAGGGGAGGGGGTCTTGCGGGTACACCACTCACTAAGCGCAGCCAACACAACGCTGCCCTTCCCACTCCATGCAGGGCAGCCATGTCCCCCGGGGCACACCGCAAATCTTCACGAGCAGCGGCACCTGGGATATGCTTTCCAATACACCCACCGTACGGACACCAGGCGCAAGGAGGGGGGGTTGTGACACTACAACACTGGCCAGTCACAGAGGTTGTAAATTAACCTAGACTGCCAGGGGGTCACCTAAATGGACCGTGGGGTTAATCTCCCCGAAACGACAACTCAACCTGGCCCCCGCAAACCCAACACCTGACCGGAAAGCGTGAGCGGGGATATTGGTGCGGGGGTGATCCATGGTCAACCCCTGGGCCAGAGCCTCCAGATTGGCGAGGGTAACAACTAACCTCTTTCCCGACGGCAGCAGGGTTCACAAACGACCTCTCGACGGCGTGTCGGGCACGTGAAAGAGCCACCATGCACACCCCTCTTTGCTGCACTCCCACTCCCGGCTGCTCACCCACCTGGAGTTGCTGCTGTGGCGGGCTGCGGCTGCCCTCTCTGCAGGCTCTTGTTCACCGCCTTCCACACGTTGCACCCCAGCAGGCAGAGGAATAGCGTTGCCGCGGTCCTGCTCATGTGCTCGGCCCGGGTGCGACGCTGCTACGGCGGATCAAAGCAGGCACAGAGGGCAGCGCCTCAGCCGCACAGCATCAGAGGCTGGCGTCCGCCCCTGCCGCAGCACTGCGTGCTCCCGACGTCTGCAGCACCATACCGCTGGGGCTCCAGGGGTGTTCGCGCTGCCGGCAGCCCCGCTCAGGGGGAGTCTTCGGTGAGACACTGCCGGAGGCGGGTCCCTGGGGTGTAGCAGCGGCACCTTTTGTTGTGGATACAAGCCCCGCCGGCGGGCAGCCCTCTGCCGGTGAGGTCGGGGGGACTCCTCTGCGCGGGATCCCGGGGCTGACTTTTGAGGGCTGTGGGGGAAGCTGGCACCGGAGAGGTAGGCTGGCTCTCGCAGGTTGCCTTCCTCTTTGTGGGAGAGGCGGGTGGTAGGAGCTGTGGTTTGCTTTTAGCCCCGTCCCTTTCAGACTGGGCGCCCAGACTTCCTGCTGGAGTTAAAGGTTCCTTATCTTGTTTATGGGGCCATCTGGACCCATAAAGAAGGTAAGAAACCTTTTACTTCAGCAGTAAGTCAAGGAACTCAATCTGAAAAGGACGGGGCTTAGTGAGAAAGAAGAACGTCACTAGGACCTATTCTCCAATGGCTGGCCACTGTTTAGATAGCCAGCCAATAGAGAAGAGGGGCGGGGCTTAACCTCGCTAGTGATGTTCTCCTCTATCTCATTAAATCTCACCAGCGAGACTGCGCAAGAGCAGCCATCGCAGGATGAGACCTAAAAACTACTGGTGCTCAGCACCGGTGAGACCTGGCCCTTCTTAAAGCCCTGTATAAAGTCATTAGCTGTGCTAGTTTAATTAACTGTTAAGAATGCTGCGAGATTAAGAGCAGTGTAAGTGCCCAGTGCTATCATCCAATGGGGGTATCCTGCATTAAAAATCCCAATATTCATTCTGTCCAATAAACTAAAAACGTGAAATTAACGACTGCTGGTTTCACAGAATGGTTGCGGACAAAATTGTAGGTGCACAGCCAAACAAACTATTCACCATTTTCTCCATGAAATTAAGAATTATTGTTGTACAGAAATGACTTGTGTTATAATGATAAATAACTCATTTCAATGTAAACAATATTGTTAAGATTCTTTCTAATATCTTTATTTTGCATTCTTTCAAAAACAAACCAGAAACACGGATACTGATGTGTTTTACAATCTACTGTTGCATTGTCTTGCTCCCTTGACCTGCTTCCATGGCCTGAGTTGCCATATATGGTCGTTCTCAACAACCAAGGTCCCTCATCAGGGGGAACATGGCGTCCAGCTGATGGAGCTTTAAGGGTACTCATTTGCGGAGATTCTGAGCAACTATTCAGTACAGCCGTGAAAATGGAATGGAAGCTAAAAGCAGCCAGTGGCTTCGATGCACAATCATTGGAAGCCAAGCTTAGCAATCATTTGGGACAGTCAAGGCCGATACAGATGGTAAAATAATCCTAAGGAAGTGCAAGTCTTACCTTATATGGGCAATAGAGGCAAGCAGCACAAGTGTGCAGCAGGGGGCGTGTAGCGTCCTGGCGCGAGGCCTTCTGGTGGATTGTGTGCGGAGACAACGGATCGGCGTGCACCTGGGTTATAGTGTCAGCAGAGGCAACTCAACGCTCAGGGAAGCTCCTGAGGGCCTTGCTTGTGGAGCACAAAGTGCAGCGGATACTCTCAAGCAGGGAGAGATGATACTGACAAGTGTGGCAATGCGGTCCATGGTTGTTGACGGTTGTTAGTCGAGCTTGCTGCAGGAGGCAGTTCAATGCATCTTGATGCGCCCTGTCCCATAGTAAGTATTGACTCAGAAGTGCTTCCCTTGCATTCTGGAGGGCGTTCAGAGAGGAAGGGTAGATAATGGTGCAATCACAACAAGGAACAAACAGATACAGTTTAAGGTCGGGGAACTTACTGGTCACTTCTAGGAAGGAAGGAAGGAAGGAGGATATGAGGAGACTAGGTTGTGCAATACTTCCGGAGCAAGTGGGGAGATGTAAAGGAGATTCTTGTAAACTCCAGGGCATTTCTGAGGTGGGCATGAAAAGTAGAAAATCCAGTGACTATTCAGCACATTGAGGGAAACCGCAGCAGAAGACAAAATCAGCCTAGGAAGTAACCCGCCTCCCTCTGGTCAATTTTCAAAGAAAAGATGGCATCTCTGCTGGAGACTGAGTGAAGTAACAAAGTAGGGGGAGAGAGAGACAGAGAGACAGGAGTGTATCGCCCGGAGAGAAAAAGTTCAGATTGGGGACTGGATGAATACAGGTCTGCTTATGTAAGGCTCATCATGGAGCAGATACTGTCCCTAGAACTTACTACTGCTAATAGATTTGGCCTGCTTCAAAGCTGGATGCCCCAGATGACCAGAAAAGTGGATGGGATAGGAATATATGAATAAGGACAAATCCCGGAAGAGAGTGGAGGACTAGCTCCAGCCCCATGATCAATACGTGTGTGTGGGCAGAGGGGAGTTGGGGGTGACAACTCTATAGAAACTGAGGCAAGGTAGACTGGCTCAGGCGGGAAAATCATTCAATATGTTATGGAATCTATCGGCAGAGATGAGGAAAGGTTTTGAAGTCTCACATTCCAATGAAAATGTGATTGAGTACTTGGGTGAGTTTTGAGAAGAAACTGGATTTGTTAGCAGCCCGTAATGAGGATCTGGAAAAGGCTGTTGAAAAGCTGAGTGCTACAGCGGAGTTGAACGGGGCAGAAATTGTGTACCTGAGACAAAGCAGTAAAGAGTCCCTAGACAGAATGGAGAGGCTGGAGAATAATGCCATAAGGCATAACTTGCATTTCTTGAATATACCGGCGGGGGGGAGACATTACACTATTTGTAGTAAACTTGGTGAAGAAGCCGGTGTTATCAGCTGACTTCCAGATGGACCTGCTGCAGGAAATCCAGAGGGTGCCCTGAGATCCTTTCAGATTGATATTGGGTCGCAAGAAACCCAGGAACATCCTGGTGACTTTCTTCACACACAGTAAAGGAGAACATTTTGGGAACTGCACTTAAGATGGGGCCTCTTCAGGCTTAAGTTTTCACCTTTCAGATCCCCGCAGATAGTTTTAGGGCCAAGGTTGATAGACCGTGGTATTTGAGGAAACGCACCGAAAAACCTTGGGAGTAAAGCCCAGATTAAATTTCCTGTGCTGCTTAAAGTTATGCATGACAATCACTTGAACAGCTTTAGGGAACCTGAGGAAGTGGATCATTTTATCCTGCAAATTAAGACATAAAAGCATAAGTGAACATGGGTCCTCAAGGTCTACGAAGGCGGTTTCTTTTTTCTAAATAAATAGGCTGGAAGACTCAGTGGTCTAATCATGCTTGCTCAAATGTGTTATAAGAATAATATGTACAAGATGGGGGAGAGGGTTCACTGCGAGGGGGAGCACAGGGTAGTTAGTAAGAGGAGGAAAATAAAAAAAAATAGGTCCTCAAAAAAATTAAAAAATAGCACGGGGGTAAGAAGATGCTGTTGGAGGATGCTCGGGATTAGGTTGGGAAGTCTTTGATGAGAAGATTGCATTGAAGGGAGATCGGCCGCTGTCATTCTAAACTTGGAATGTAAATGGCTTGAGGATGAAAAAAAAAGCAAGTCTTAGGGACTCAGTATTTAAGGGAACAGAAGGCAAATATAATGATAATTCAAGAAACCCATCTTCAAATATCTGAATGTGTGACACGTTTTAACAAACAAAGGTGGCTGGATGAGGTTATATGCACTACAAAATCGGAGAGCAAAAGAGGCGAGGCAATACTGGTCAGGAAAAACACACAAGTGGAAGTCTTGGGATCAAGGGTAGATGTAGGGGATGGTGGGTAATAGTGAAGCTGAGAGTAGGGGCTAAAGGACATGCTCTGTGTGATTTGTTTATGGCTAAAATATGGATTATCTTAGTCTTTTGAGGGAGGTCTTTTCAAACCTCCTTGACTTTAAAGAGCTGGTTATAATGGCTGGGGATTTAGACATAATTTTGGATACTACCTTGGATGGGTCAACAAAATATAACTGTGTATCAATCTAAATCCCTTTCATACCGGTCTTCCTTCAGAGAAGAGTATGGGCTTAGCGACATCTGGAGTTTAAAGGCTGGGAAGGGGAGAGTAGATACCCATCGCTCTAAAAAACATGGTCACTTCTAGCATATTGATTACTCTCCTATGGATAAGAGAGAAGTTCAAAAAGCATTTGCAATGCAATAGGGCTCACATTTACTAGAGTTTGAGTTATTGGCATTTTAGATTACAATGCCTTTTATTAATGTGTTGGTTTTTGAAAAAAATAGATAAAAAGCATTGTGATATACAATGCCAATAGCTTACACTCTAGCAAATGCGAGACCTATTGCATTGTAAATATACAGGTTAGGCGTTTCCCTACAAATGCTGGGGCTCACGACAGAGCGAAGTTATTACCCCCATTAAGAGGGTCCCTGCTTGAGGCTGTGGATTGACTAGATCAGGTCGACCGGCCTCTCTCTGCAGGAATTACAACTCACCCGACCCACTAATATTCAAAGTGTTCCTAGTAATGGGTATGTAGTAGACCCCTAAGACACTTCAACCCAACGCCACTTCACCTGCTGCACAAATTATACCTACGCGGTTGAGAACATTGAGCAAAAATGCCCTGTTATGAGGAAACTGCTTTAAAATGGGAAACTATTGTGGCCGAAGTAGTTGTAGGCTTTGTAAGATGTCTACCCCTAAAGAATCACCATCAGTGTTCACTGCGTGAGAAACGATCAAATGATACAAACTGGAATGAGTGGTGTTCTGCACCACCCACTCCAGCAGCTGAAGCGGGGGGGGGGGGGGTGCCGCTTGGCTCACGAGCTGGTGAGCTGGGTCCCACTAAAACTCTAATTGGTTGTTCCAGAGCCTCTTCCTTCTGCAGGTTTGCAGACCCTGGGCTCATAAATAACACTGTTAAGAAACACCATGAATGATGGATGTAGGCCTTGGGCTGACATGTACAGTAAAGGAAAGAGAAAAGGAGAAATGATGAAATAGCAGCGAGAGAGGAAGGAGAAGGAGTAACCACGAGAAAGAAAGTTAAAAATACAAACTAAGGATGGCAGAGAAAAAGATGGGTCAATTGGGTAAAAGGAGAACGGGGGGACAAAAAGGAAAACTGGACATGTCCAGGAAATAAGCACTATGAGGCATATGTTTTAATTAAAGCGCCCATGTCTGGGCACGGTAATTGAAAACATATGTAAATGTAGTTCATTTATATAGTGCTGTATCACCGACCGGTTTCTAAGCTCTTGCTTAGGGAACCCGTCCTGGTATTCCCCTGTTAGATAACCCATTACTGGTCATCCCCAAGGTGAAAGCCAGGCATGCCGCTGCGAGGGGCCGTCGTGGAGATTAAGCAAGCTATTGGCCAGAGTTGCAGAGTGGGACTCCATGATTGGAATAGGCACTGAGGCGAGAATTGTCAGGTCCGGGGAAATTTGAGCCCAAGACCCGCCGAGGCGGGGAATTGAACCCTGGTCCGGGCCAGACCTCTGCATCAGGGTCTGCCGCTCCAACCACTTGAGCCACACTTCTCCACATATGGGCTTTGTGTGCACGTAACAGACACCAATAGGCCATGTGCGGAGCAATGCACCCACCTTTGGCCTATTGCGTGCTCGGTTTTAAAAATACACGCACACAAAGCCCAATAGCGGAACCCAAAATGAATCGTAACACGCATGAGCATGTGCGATTCAGGGTCCGTTTTCAGACCCCGGACAAAAGGGCTCTAGCCTCGTGTAGAGAACCTCCCTATTCACATATCTGACCATGATGCAGCTGTGTTGTTGTTGCATATTGACCCTAAGTGGGAAGTCAAGATAGACGCTCAATAGAAGATCGCTCCTGAAGATAGGGCTCTTTTAGAACTGAGAACTAGTAATGCACCTTTTTTTACTTAAATTAGGGTTCAGGGCAATTATATGTAATCTCAAAAGCCTTAAACTACTTCCTCAGATGTTATGTGGCAGGTTTTGTCTCTAATCTCAATAAAATGAAAAGGAGAAACTCCAGAAAAAGGAAAAGGACATTATGAATATCCAACAAAGATTAGCCAATGTAAATTTAAATGAAACTGCTAGGGTGCAGCTGTCACAAGATCGCTAGGAAGGTCAAGACAAGTTAAAAGGCCACCAAGAAACCATTATGAGAAAGAAGTGGGACGAGTGGGACGAGACCATGATGAGAGAGAAGATAGTAAGCAGTCCCATTGTAAATATGCAAAGAAGTGCAGAAAGCTGTTAGTTTGGAAAGCTAGGGCGGATCTAAGTAAAAATCATATAATGGGGATCAAGAATAGCAGCATGTCAGCACCATTGAGCTTCGAACAGGAGACAGGGAAGACCTTTTTTGTTACTTTACTAAACTTTATAGCAAGCGCACCGAGCAAAACAAACCAGAGTTCGAGCTGAAAAGATTGGCAAAGTTGAGCATAGAATAGCTAGAGAAACTGGGAAGAAAAGTTAGCCAATCTGAGATATATCACATATTAAAAAAGAATAAGAGGGGAAAATCTCCTGGCCCTGATGCCATAACGATAGAAGTGTATGTACTATTCAATAGAATATCGGAGGGGAGTCTGCAGATGTCAATTTCTTGACAGGGGGCCGTTATCTCATTGATCGTGAAACTGGATAAGTCTCCTTGCAGGTGTGATTCCTACCTCAAATATCACTGCTAAACTGCGATTACAAGAAATTTACTGCTATCTTAGCAAAGAGGTTAGCTTAGCATATCTGAACAATTGTTCATGAGGACCAGAAAGTTTTTATTCCTGGTAGGAACTTACACAAACGGACACTCTTCAGTAGGCAATATTGGCTTAGCCTCTAGGCATTCTGTACCCTTAGCATTGATGATAATAGATTTAGCTAAGGCTTTTTATTAGGTCAACTGGGCCTATTTGAGAGAGGTATTAACCCACTGAGGGCTTTGCACATTACTGTAATCAGATCATGCCCTTTGCCCAACCTAAGAATTCCTTCTAGAGTACTAGATGTAGGAGGCGAGTGAGGGAAATCTGTCAAGATCTCTCTGGCCGTACCAGATAAAACTAAGTGCATTGCAGAAATGATCAAGGAACAACTCCAAATGAATACTGTACCTCAAGCATCATTTTTATTTAATTGAAGAGCTGACATACAAACGTAAAATGACAAACATCTACCACCCCATATTAGATTGCTGGAGCTCTCTTTCTGAAGGGGAAGCCGTTGTGTGCTGGGTTTCCCTAAAAAAAAGTTTGCGATGTTCTAAAGTACGTTTGATGGAAAGTACATATTGCTGCTTGCCCACTTAAAGCTGTACCACTACTGCTAGCTTGTCAGTAAATATCAACTTATCAAACTTTGCAAGAAACTGTCAAATTTTTCTTTCCCCAAGATGTGAGCCAAGGGAGCCACCATGCGTGTATAATTTTATATTTTATCAGATTTTACTATATAACGCCGCACTCAAACTGTCTAAACTATGAACACATTAGAATCACAACCTCCGTAATAAAAAAGGCCATTATCATTGTTGCAGAAATCATCAGAACTCCCCAACAAAGTAACGGTTCTTCCAGGCAGAAGATGCGTAGTAATTATGCATTAGTTACGCCACGAGCCATGCAACGCCCAAGAAGACCTGCGTGGGAGCAAGTAAGTTTCTGACATCACAAGCCATTCAGCAAGAAAGTTCCCCAGATAGGTTTCCACTTGTGTTCACAAACGATAGTGTCGGCCCCTTATGGGGTGGGGTAAAAGAGGAAATCTCTAGGGAATTGAAAGGGGATAAACTGTGGCCAAAAAAGTCTGCCAATTTAAAAGGAGGCGTCGTCATTTTTGGACAATAAGATTATCAAAAAAAATTGATTAGTGGCCCAGCTGCTGGCCGATGAGATCAGACAGGGCAGGTCTCTTGAGTTGGCCTCTCCAGGGGAGAGGCTGGGCTGAAGAAAGAGGTAACTGGGCCTCTATTATTTTCGATTAATTTTGAGGGGAAAAAGAATCGAGTATTTTACTCTAATACTGGCGTTCTAAGCTGCGAGAGGGTACAGAAACATACATGCTTGTCAGACTTGAAATATAATAAGAGGAATCAAATATCGCATCCTGATAAAAGAGTCACAACAAACATCTGTAAGCATTTTCTCAGTAGCAATTATAAGTGTCAATCAAATATTAGTTACATTTCATCTCAGGCATTTTACAGAAACCTCGGAAAAAAGGTACACGTTAATGTGTCTGCTCCGTGGAATTGCGGCACATTTTGTTTTTGTTGTAAAACAAAAATGTGATTTTGTACCACACTGGTTTCCAATGAGCATACAGTCCCTATTTCAGCGGATTTCCAGTGCGTAGCCATGTAGCCAGACATTGAAATACTTTGTGGGTTAGGAAATGCAAATATTCGATTGGCTGATAATGAAACCTTAGTAGTTGTTAAACCAATTGGAAGTAAGAACTAGGAGTGCCATTCACCATATCATTCCACCACCTCACCTCTGAAGGGGCACAATTAATGTATAAGCTGTGAAACACGTTAAAGTATGTAGAATGGGTTTTACTCACCGGGTCACCTTCTAAGGCACTGTCCTGTGTAGAAAAATGAAGTTTTGTTTAATAACTTGTCCTTAAAAGTGCATTTTTAACTGGGCCAATCGTGCACATTCTCAGGGCTGCTTGAGATTACAGAAAGGCCACTTATTCTGCATATGCACAAAAGCAGGGGCGTCACAAGACAGGCGAAAGTTAGGAAGAATGAGGTAAGTGGAGAAAGTTGTGAGCTGGGAAAAGGACAGTTCATCTCAAGCAGTGGGCCAGACCCAAAAGGTCGGCCAGTCACTGGATGAATGGGTTAAAGAAAGGAGACTAGACAGCTTCTAGAAAAACAAACATGACGAAAATGGCACAACCATCCTGGGGCCACAAAAAACACAGGCCACTATATATTCGAAACGAATTATAAACAATTTCGTATGTGCATACACAATTTGTTAAGTGGTAGTGTAATACGATGTATATAGGTCACAGGCAATAACGTTCAATAACTTGGATGGATCACGTCAAGTTCATGTCATCTGCGTCTTTGAAGCCCTTGCTTAAAATACAAACTATCAGAAGAGTTCAAGTGGCTAGTTTAACTATGAATCAAAAAACATACCATCCAATTACTCTTTTCAATTTTTGCACAAATTGCGAGTAATTTTATTTTCAAAATGTAGTTTAGTTTCACTGCTTAACATTTGTTAGATGCCCACACAACTTAAGGCACAAACATCATAAATCCATTCTGTTTCCTCCCACACAACGGAAGGGAAGGCTTCAGAACATTCAAATAAATTAACGAGCAGGGCATCGCACTATAACATTACTTTTTTCAGAGCCTTCTTCCCACACAGGTCACACGCCATCAAAAAATAATTTTAATAAAGACTAAACAAGGGAAAGGCCAACTGCATTAGCTTACATTTTCTTGATATGTATGTCACGAGAATCCAAAATACCGACTTGTACAATATTATAAAGGGAAGCACAAATAGGGGAGTGTACAAGTACAATTCTAACTCCATGTTTACTTATTTTGATGATATTGTGCAAGTCGTCATCTTAGAAGTGGATGCAGTTCGATATGAACACAAATTCATCGTTTTGAAAGTAACTTTGCCCGTGAAAAACTGGTGTACAGTTTGTCTGAAAATTGCTTTGTCAATTAAGTCATACATATGACCCACAGCACAGCTCGTTGAATAAACAAAATGTCGAAGTCTTGAATCGCATTATGGTCCTTTAACACTTTCACCCTTTGGAAAGCCAACAAGCATTCACAAAGCCAATAGGTCTTGCCTACTCAAGAGATATTGGGTTTGGCAATGTGTTGTAACCATGCTGTACACCAGTGTGACTGCTGTTCAGCATGACTAAACATGCGTGTGGGTGGGGTAGATTGGAAAGGGGTAGGTTGGGGTAAGGTGGAATGGGTTAGATTGGAGTAGCATGGAGTGGGGTAGATTGGTTTAGAGTGGAGTGGGATAGAGGGGTAACGGAGTGGGATAGAGGGGTTTAGAGTGGAGTGGGATAGAGGAGCAGCATGGAGTGGGGTAGATTGGGGTGGCATGGAGTGGGGTAGATTGGGGTGGAGTGGGGTAGGTTGGTATAAAATGGGGTAGATTGTAGTGTGGTATACTAGGCTACAGTTAGGTAGACTTTATAGTGGAGTATAGTGGGGTAGATTGAGGTGGGATAGATTGAGGTGGGGTAGATTGAAGTGGGGTGGGGTTAGATTAAAGTGGGGTGGGGTTAGATTAAAGTGGGGTGGGGTTAGATTAAAGTGGGGTGGGGTTAGATTAAAGTGGGGTGGGGTTAGATTAAAGTGGGGTGGGGTTAGATTAAAGTGGGGTGGGGTTAGATTAAAGTGGGGTGGGGTTAGATTAAAGTTATCGCCCCATAAATCTTATAGATTCCCTGCAGAAAATTGTCGCAAGGATGGTTCTTGCCAGGGTTCAAGGGTGGATGGAGATGGAGAGTATTCTCTCACCATTACAGGCTGGATTCAGATCAGGTACCAGCACCATCGACCAGGTCTTTTGATTTGTTCTGATATACTGGAAGGTGGTGCTGTTGGGCGGAGGGACCATCTATGCGGACCTTAAATCCGCCTTTGATCTTGTACCCAGGGCAAAATTGTGGGCTGTCCTAGGTAAGCTGGGACTGCCGTCCGAACTCCTTGTAATTCTGGTAAGACTGCATGAGGGCAATTTTGCTAAAGTGAGGTGGGTGAGACAGGGGCAGGTAACGGACAGTTTTCCCGTCACGAGGGGTGTCCGCCAAGGGTGTGTTTTGGCACCTACCCTTTTTTTAATTATTTATTAATCAGGTGGTGACATTTTTCGCAGGCACTCCAACTGATGCGCCCATATTGGGCGGGACTAAGTTCCCTTTGCTCATCTTCGCAGATGATACATTAATCCTCTCTAAGACACGTAGTGGTCTCCAAAAGGCGATTAACAGATTCAAGGATTTTTGCAAACTAAATGATCTGCAAATAAATGTGAGCAAAATCAAATTTATGGTTTTAACTAAAAATCGCCCCATCAAAAGCTATGTTAGCATGAATGGAGTCGGCCTTGAACAAGTGGATGTTATGACCTATCTCGGAGTGACTTTAGACTATCGCCTACGCTGGAACCCACAGGTTGACGCCCTCCACTTAAGATCTGTACGCCTAACGGGTTGCCTAATCCAGGAGCAAAGAATGTCTTTGACTAAAAGGGTTTTGCCAGCATTAAAGATCTATGAAGCAAAAATTAACTCTGCAATTTTGTATGGGGCCGACCTATGGGGTTATATGGACCTAACCCCCTTAGTAAGAGCTCAAAACAAATTTTTGTGTAAACTGGTAGGCTTACCCCAATCCACACCAATTAAACCCCTTTTGTTGGATATGGGTTGTAAACCGATAAATGAGATGGCACGGTACCGGCTTGTAGCATTGTGGAGACGGACCTGGACGTCGCCGGATCTTAGTCTCTTTGCTAACGAATTAGCGGAAGTGAGATCAATCATGGGTTCTGGTAATATCCCATGGCTCCGGGAAGTGAAATTAATCTTGGAAAGTATGGGACTTAGTCAATTGTGGGCTAACCCGGGGTCTACTGTGTTTCCCTCTAAAAAAAAAAGAATTCAAAATGCTTTTCTGGGCTTCTGTTAGAATCCAACTTGTTGCACTGTCAGATGCCACCACCCTATCGGGTCGATTCCTGGTGCACAAATTGGATCCCCTACTTGAGAACTATTGGGATGTTATTACCAGGTGCCTGGACAAAAAATTATACCATCAATTTAGAGTGGGGTCTTTACCAGTGAGGTCCTTTACCGAGAAATGGGATGGTAATATAACTGAGTACTGCCCCTGGTGTAATGACCAAAAGGAGAGTGTGGGTCATTTTTTCTTTGCCTGTCCGGCCTATTTAGCCACTAGGAATAAATGGATTAGGCCCATTTGCCGCCAGTTGAATATTGGAGGAAGTGTAGAGGCGATGTGGGCTCTAAGAACAAACACCTCATAGATTGTGGTTATAGGAGTAGCAAAGTACCTAGAGTGGGCCTGGGTTATTAGAGCTACACACCTTCATGTGCATAGACCATAACTTTTAAACATGGTTTCCTCTTTCATACTAAGTCTTTAAAATCTACTGTTTAATTCTTGTCTTAAAATGATGAATTCTGGATATAAGAGCTTGTTAAATTTTATGTATATATGATTTGGTTTTAACCCCCTTTTGTAAATTGTCTTATGATGTAAAAATCAAAATAAAGACGTATGAAACTGAACTGATTAAAGTGGTGTGGATTAGATTAAAGTGGGGTGGGGTTAGATTAAAGTGGGGTGGGGTTAGATTAAAGTGGAGTGGGGTTAGATTAAAGTGGGGTGGGGTTAGATTAAAGCAGGGTGGATTGAGTGGAGTCGATGGCGTGGAGTGGGGTAGACTGGGTGGAGTGGGTAGATGGGGTGGGTTAGAGTGGGGTGCTGGTAAATTAGAGTTGAATGGGGTTGATTGAGGGGAGTAGGTTGGAGTTGAGTGGGTTAAGTGGAGAGCATAGAATGGGTTAAGTGGATTGGGGTAGATTGGTTTGAGTGGATTGGGGTAGATTGGTTTGAGTGGATTGGGGTAGATTGGTTTGAGTGGATTGGGGTAGATTGGTTTGAATGGATTGGATGTTTTTTTTACTAACTTAGAGGGAGATAGAGCGCTATCCCCTACTCAGATCGCTTGGACAGACCATATGCTGGTGAAAATGCTATACCCCATACACGAGCCTCCTCTTATACCTAAGGATAGAATGGTACTTAGGCGACACTAGAATAAACTGAAATTGGAGGAATTTTGCTATCTGCTGGAAGAGGCTCCATTGGGCCCCTTCATTGATGTTGAACGCGGATATGATCTTTTCTGCGAGTGGATCACCCATGCTCTTGATTCTCCGATTCCCCTGGTACAGTCTAAGTGTCGTACGAAAGAGCCTAGTTCCTGGTATGACAGCTCTCTAGCGCTTCTTAAAAAAACCTGTAGACAGGCTGAGAGGGTATGGCGAAAATCGTTCGATCCCAGAATGAAGGCCTCCTATCTCGCTAAAATTAAAATTTATCATAGGGCTGTCTGTAGAACACGAGCAGCTTTCTATGCTCAAGAATTTCAGAACAGCGCGAACCCATCTAAACCTATATTTAAAGTGCTAAAGGACCTGATGTCTAAGAGGGCAACAACGGCAGAAATCTGCTCGGACTCCCATTGCGAGGATTTGGCCTCTTTCTTCCTTGAGAAAGTTCAAGCCATCTATCGCTCATTTCCACATGGCTCCCGTATCCCGGAGCAGGTTAGCTGTAGCCTGGGAGGATGCGAGTCTCTTACTACTCTGCCTCCCTTATCCACAGAGTCCTTTGACACCTTGAGCCTCAAAATTAAATCAGGATCTCCTGCAGACCCGATGAAACCAGCTCAGCTCAGGATTATGTCACCGCTATGCCGTACTCCGGTGCTGTCCTTGATTAACCTGTCTCTCTCTTCAGGTGTAGCTCCTATTAGGTGGAAACAGGCCGTAGTTACAACTATCTTGAAGAAGGCCACCCTTGACCCCTTAAAACCTGAGAACTACCGCCCTATTTCCTTGCTTCCTTGGGCAGCGAAAATTGCAGAGGCCGACGTGAACGGAATTCTTGCTAACCATTTCACTAGGGCTAGCATCCTCGATCCCACTCAGAACGGTTTCCGTGCGGGTTATAGCACGGAGACGGCTCTACTCTCTATGGTGGAACATCTGCATTCTGTGCTGGATATGGGTCGGACGGCGGCACTGTTGCTATTAGATCTTAGTGCCGCCTTCGACACTGTCTCGCACAGGATTTTGCTCCAGCGCCTAGAAGAAGTGGGTGTCACGGACTCTGCCCTATGTTGGTTCCGTTCTTTCCTGGCCGAACGGTCTTTTAAGGTGGCGATCCCACCCGGTCAGTCTATCCCTTATCCATTGGATCTGGGGGTCCCACAAGGTTCCTCGTTAAGTCCCACTCTATTCAACCTCTACGTAAGGCCGCTGGCTGCGGTCGTCAAGCACTGGGGCTTGACGATGGTATCATACGCAGACGATACGCAGCTGGCGGTCACGTTGAGTGGGGACTCTGATTTGGAGGCCCCCAGGTTCCGAGATGGACTACGGGCAGTGGCTAACTGGATGAATTCCAACTGTCTCCAGTGAAACGCCAAAAAGACTGAGGTTATGGTGGTCGGCAAGCAGGCAGAGTTATAGGGTGACCTGTGGTGGCCTCCTGAATTGAGTGTTACCCCTTCTCCAGCAGCGGAGATAAAAAACTTAGGGGTTTGGCTTGATCCGACCCTTAGTTTCATCTGCCATACTAAGAAGGTGGCGGCCTCCTGCTACGGCATTATCAGAGGTTTAAGACCTATCATGAAATTCTTCGACGCATCCACCAGGCAACTAGTGGTTCAGGCATCAGTGTTGTCCCGGCTGGATTACGCTAGCACGCTTTTGGCGGGGATTAATCAGTCGGAACTCACCCGGCTGCAGCGAGTTCAAAATGCTGCAGCCAGAATGGTGATAGGTCTGCCAAGGCAGTGTTCGATTTCTAATGCGCTGCGTTCTCTTCACTGGCTCCCTATGAACCAGAGGATCAAATTCAAGGTATTATGCCTCGCCTTTAAAATCCTCAAGGGTTCAGCCCCCCAAATTTTGGAGAACTTGGTGGTACCATATGTACCCTCACGAACCCTCAGATCTCTGGGCAAAAACCTGGCAGCTGTTCCGCGCTTCAGGTTGAGTAGAGCCGGTGGCCGCTCCTTTCGGGTGTTAGCGGCGAAATGGTGGAATTCTCTTCCCCTTCACATTCGGGCTCTAGAAGATATTCTGCAGTTTAGACGTGCCATTAAAACCATTTTATTTGTCTAGCCCTGACCTTTTTTATCCTGCTGTTCCCTTTCTCTGGTTTTTTGAAAGTTGTGTTGTGTGTACCTTGTTAAGCGCCAGGACGCCCCTTTGCTGGGGCAGCTGTGCGCGGTATAAGTATGAATAACATAATATAACATAACATAATGGAGTAGATTGGAGTGGATTGGAGTAGATTGGAGTAGATTGGAGTGGATTGGGGGAGATTGGAGTGGATTGGGGTAGACCGGAGTGCATTGGGGTAGACTGGAGAGTGGATTGGGGTAGACTGGAGATTGGGGTAGACTGGAGAGTGGATTGGGGGAGACTGGAGAGTGGATTGGGGGAGACTGGAGAGTGTATTGGGGTAGACTGGAGAGTGGATTGGGGTAGACTGGAGAGTGGATTGGGGTAGAGTGGAGTGTGGTAGAGTAGAGTGGATTGGGGTAGAGTAGAGTGGATTGGGGTAGAGTAGAGTGGATTGGGGTAGGTTGTAGAGGAGTGAGGTAAATGGGGTGGAGGGGTGTAGACTGGAGTGGAAGGGCAAGACATGTTGTACAGTGTCTTGACAGTCAAGTATCGTAGGGTGGACTGGCATGCAGTGGAGTGGCTTGGCACAGAGTGGGAGGGCATTGGGTGGAGAAGAGTGTTGTAGAGTGAAGTTATATAAAGTGTTGTAGGGGGTAGATTGGGGTGGGGCAGTAGTGTGGAGTTTGCATGATGTGATGGTGAACTGTCATTATCGATAACACAATACCAATTGAAATTACCATTACATTTGCACAGACATAGTTTTACTGCGCACAAATAATGTGTGGAAATGTCATCACCTAGTGAACTGTTGTGGTTTTATTGTATATAAATATTTCTTCCACCACATTCCACTACACTTCAGACTTGCAAAAAAAAAAAAAACAATGCTTCATTTCTACTTTTCTCATTGTGATGTATTCTGAAATATCAGCACAGTTCATTTTTGCTAGAAAAAATGACATCCCAAGCCTGTCCGGGCATGGGACTCAGCAGGACATATTGTCACAAATTCTCTTACTTTGGAGTCAGCGAAAGAATTGTAAACACCAAGGGCCACATGTACAATCATTAGTGTTTCAGATTACCAAATAGCACATTTTTGCGATTCACTGTTTCTTCATCGCAAACACATGTACTAAAGTGCGTTTTACTCGTTTTGTGATTCCTAGTGGGTCGCAAACAGATCTACTGTATTAATATTAATGAGGTAGGTCTCAGTTTGCGACCAACTGGGAATCACAGAAATGGCCGGGATGATGGCCTGCCGGGTCAGCATAACATCATATCTACGATTGCTTTTAAATAAAGCAACTTCTTTCTTTTTTAATGCTCCTCGTTTTCCTTTAAGGAAAACTGAATGCGTTTCTAACAAACAATAAAAAGTTTTTTTAGAATTTTTTTAGACAGTGGTCCGTGGGACTTCTTAAAAAAAATAAAAAAAAAATAAAACATTCTCCAAGGGGAAGGGGAATGAGTTACACAAACTTGAGGTTAGTGGTAAAATGTTAATGTTTAGTGACCGAATTTCGGTCGTAAAACATTTGTACATACCGCTGAACCGGTATTTGGAAGGGACACCCTAAACACGCCCCTTACAATTACCGAATCGCAAATCGAATTGTGATTCAGTCACGTGTTCATGTATCTCAATTTGTGTTTTGTACTTTTGTAAAAGTATTTTTGCGGTCAGAAACGGACTGATGGGGCATTTTCGACCGCAAAAATGTTTCGTAAATGGGACCTCAAGTTCCCTCCCTGGCTTTTAATGCACAGCAAATGAAATATTATAAGAAAAAAATCCAAAGGACTGTTTAAAGATAGCGAGTACTCCGAAGGATACAGAAAACAAGGACTGCTCTCGTAAGGGATGAAGTCAAACTGGACAGCCTAAAACAAATAATGGCAGTAAATAGAATGCAAGTAACTGAGTTACAAACCACAAAGCCAACAGTAAGCAATGGGCGGAGTGCATTTCCGTGGAAGCTTTCAGAATGCCCAGAAGAAGTTGTTAGCAAACCAGACAGCAGCGCTGTCTGGTATGCTTCGGCCTAAAAAGGAGTACATTATTACATAATTGAGCTGGGAATAAGTACTCCTATTAAAGTATAAAGTGACTATTCAGTTTAGTAATTTATTGTTTATAAGAAATTTACGCCCTAGACAACAGCCACTGTAGTTTTTGTTGTCTTATTTACGTGCCAATTATTGCAAAAGTATATTCTACTGAAATAAAAATAAGGCTCTAAACAACTGTTTCAGTAACACTGTTCTACTTACAGTAAACATTCATCCAAAGTGAAAACACTGCTAAAATCAACAGCAGCCCAGAGAGGGCCCATATGACAGAGAAACAAAAGCAATAGAAACAGCATCTTATTTATGAAGTCCTGCCTCTGCCCAATGAAGACACGTCCTGTCGTCCATAATGTGACTATTAATACTCTTTTCGGGAAGACCCACCAACCACAAGGAACTCTTGTTCATACAATATTGAGTCGCCCGTCACTATTGTTTAAACTATGTACTGAATGCCTCAACATCATCAACCTGGTGAAAGACCAATCTGTCAGTTGATCTGCACTGCAAGATTAACTGGTATTCCTAGGGAAGCTTCAACATCCCTGGTGCTTACATATTGCTAATGAACTGCAGTTCTTTCTTTCTTGCTAGAATGTCATGAGAAAGTTCCAGTAAGTTCCAGTAAGGTCAACAAGCTGTTGCCAACATACTGAGCTTTCTCCCAATGGTGGACAGCCTGCAACGCCAGATCAAAGGGTTATGTAGATTTTAATATCACATCCTAGTCGCTTCACCTCAAGAGTTCCAGAGGACCTCTTAATGGAAGTCTAGATAGCTTGCTCAGTATTTCATTTTCCTCATTCTCCTGAGATCACAGAGATCTTTCATTATCTTCACCATTGCTTTATGCATTTAATGAGGGTATGCTCAGTACACCCAGCTCCGAGACACTCTCCACAATGTTCAACACCTCCTATAAGGCATTCAACGCATCAAGCAGATTATTAGCAAATTTTTAAAATCTATATACTTTTCAAAATGTCACATTCATTCTATTAGATTGGCCCTCCAATTGATACATCTGAGTCTCAGCGCTCTCGATTGCAAGATACAGTTTCCAGGCCCTTTCAGCCAGGCCACCCAATTTTCTACCACTATTTTAAGTCACCTCCATTTTAGCTTACTATAGAATGTGACCTGTAGAGTCATAATTCGTCAAGGGAGGCCTAACTTCATTTCCATTCCTCTCTGTGGAGCAGGGACCAAGCACTGATTGGTTCAACTTAATCAGTACCTGTCCGCTGCTATTGACGTGATTGCGGTACTATTTTGTTCTGTTTAACTTTTAGTTCTCTCAGAACAGAGGGTGTGTGACTGGCAAAAACATGCCCGACTCCAGAATGCCCCTGTCCAATTCAAGACAATTTGTCTCACTCTAATCTGCCACGCTCCAGTCTGCCCCACTGCAATCCAAAACAATTTGCCCGGCTCCAGTCTTCCCTGCTCCAGAAGGGCACCCGATCTAGAGCGGGCGCCCGATCTAGACGGGCGCCCGATCCAGACCTCCCATCTCCAATCAGCCCCCACACCCTGATGCAAAGCAATCCGCCCCCACACCCGGATGCAAAGCAATCCGCCCCCACACCCGGATGCAAAGCAATCCGCCCCCACACCCGGATGCAAAGCAATCCGCCCCCACACCCGGATGCAAAGCAATCCGCCCCCACACCCGGATGCAAAGCAATCCGCCCCCACACCCGGATGCAAAGCAATCCGCCCCCACACCCGGATGCAAAGCAATCCGCCCCCACACCCGGATGCAAAGCAATCCGGCCCCACACCCGGATGCAAAGCAATCCGGCCCCACACCCGGATGCAAAGCAATCCGGCCCCACACCCGGATGCAAAGCAATCCGCCCCCACACCCGGATGCAAAGCAATCCGCCCCCACACCCGGATGCAAAGCAATCCGCCCCCACACTCCAATCCAAAGCAATCCGCCCCCACACTCCAATCCAAAGCAATCCGCCCCCCACACTCCAATCCAAAACAACCAGCCTCCCCACTCCAATCCAAAACAACCAGCCTCCCCACTCCAATCCAAAACAACCAGCCTCCCCACTCCTATCCAAAACAACCAGCCTCCCCACTCCAATCCAAAACAACCAGCCTCCCCACTCCAATCCAAAACAACCAGCCTCCCCACTCCAATCCAAAACAACCAGCCTCCCCACTCCAATCCAAAACAACCAGCCTCCCCACTCCAATCCAAAACAATCATCCCCACTCCAATCCAAAACAACCAGCCTCCCCACTCCAATCCAAAACAATCATCCCCACTCCAATCCAAAACAATCATCCCCACTCCAATCCAAAACAATCATCCCCACTCCAATCCAAAACAATCATCCCCACTCCAATCATCCCCACTCCAATCCAAAACAATCATCCCCACTCCAATCCAAAACAATCATCCCCACTCCAATCCAAAACAATCTGCCCACTCCAATCCAAAACAATCTGCCCAATTCCAGTCTGCCCCACACCAGTCCTCCTCACTTCAATTCATCCCAATTCACCCCACCAATTCACCCAATGCAATCCAATCCACCCCACACCAATCCATTCCAGTTCAATCCATTCCACCCCACACCAATCCAATCTACTCCACTCCACTCCATTTTGCCCAAATTCAATCTGCCCCACTCCAATCTGCCCCAATCTAGTTCAAAACAGTCTATCCCACTCCAATCTAAGCAAATACAAGGAGATGCTGGACGGAGCACTGAAACTTTCGGACACTTGCCACCATTCACAGATCTGGGTTGAATCCAACATCGTTCTTTAGCTCAATAAGCCACCCCAGTTCAGACCCAGCTATATAGAAATCAGTGTTGACCCAGTGCCTCATGGATACAGTCCAGCCTGAACTGCCAAGTCAGGTCTTCCCTGGAACGGTAACACCCCTCCATCAGCCAGGCTAGCTTGAATCCAGTGGCAAAGTGAGCAAGGGACCCACGTCTGGGCATACCCTGCCAACTTAGGGCGAACAAGGAAAACACATTGAGAATATGGATGGAGCGCTGAAACTTTCCAGACACTCACACAGACAGTCACAAAATGAAAACACAAACTCCACACAATTTACGAAAAATAGATTATATTTTTAGGAATAAAACAAGATCACAACAACAAGTTCAACTACTAGAACCTGAGTTATTAATTTTTAAAGACTAAATTGAAAAGTAGTGCTTAGAAGAGAATGGCGCTTAGGGGTTACTTGCGGTCGCGTTGACCAAGGTAGATCCAAAGTTCAGGCTGACCCTGTTGAAGGGTAGGCTGGCTACAAGACTCTTGCAGGTCCCGTTGAAAAAGTACCTTGAATGGAACGACCATCGACATCAAAGACTTGATGCTTCAGTTCCGATTTTCGCCGGTGATTAAGGCATCCTAGACGAACCCCTTTATGATGGAGGCGCTATCATCTAGTCACACAAGCCTTAAACAACGTCGATCAGCTCCTGCGTCAAAGGGCAATGCGTTGGTTCCAATCGGTGCAAAGTCATTACTGTGTCGATTTTGACGGTTTAGTACAGCAGAAGTCACCTTTCAAGGGCTCAGGACTGGATGGGCACTGCTTAGCCTTTGATGGCCCTTAGACTTCAGAACAGGGGGCAAGCCAGCAAGTGCTTGGAGTCACTCTGGGTTCAAGTGAGATGGGTCCAGTCCTCATCTTCAGCAGGACAGAGATCAGCAGGGCAGCACAGAAAAGCAGTTCTTCCAGAGCAGAAGTCGTCAAGCAGAGCGTCAATCCTTGTAGCACAGAAGTCTTTACTCCTGGTAGAATTCTTCACTGGTCCAATAGTGTACTGTCTTGGTAAAGTCAGAGCCCCAGTGCCTATAACCAGTTGTGCCATTTAAGTGGGGATTAATTCAAAGAGCGCCCTTTAAGTGAACTTGTTGCCCTTTTTTCCTAGCCCTGGCTTCAAACAATCAGTAGGGGGCAATCAGACCTTTATGTGGGAAAAAGGACAATGCCTATTCAGGTGTGTCAGCTCCCCTCACTTCCTGCCCAGGAAGAGCTATCAATAAGCGGCCGAGTTCTGCCACGCCCACCCTTTCAGCTTCACAAACAGTAGCTATCGTTCACCTTAGATGTGTACTGGAGACAAGCTGCAAGGCACAGAGCAGTAAGAGCAGAGAAATGCCCACTTTCTAAAATAGTAATGGTAAATCCAACTTTACCAGTAAAGAGGATTTATCATTGCTATTTCAAAGATATGAAACATGATACAGCTAATCCAGGCTAATCAGGAATTACAGCTTAAAAGTGTATTAAGGAATTCCCAATGCTAGCCTAGGAGATTGAGTAGGCCTCACAGTAGTGAAAACCGAATTTAGTAGTTTGTCACTTCCAGGACATGATAAAAACTTCAAACTAAATGTCCTACTTTGTACTTACACAGCATCCTGACCTTAGAGCTACCTTGGGGGTGCCATATTTAATAAAAGGGGAGTTTAAGGCTTGGCAAGTGGCTTTAAATGCCAAGTCGAAGTGGCAGTAAATTGTGCAAACAGGCCTTGCATTGGCAGGCTTGAAACAGGTTTGAAAGGCTACTTTTGTGGGTGGGACAATCAGTGCTACAGGCCTAGGGTATATGGGATACCACGTTCTAAGGGACTTACAAGTAAACTAAATATGTCAAAAATGGTATACACCAATGTCACCATGTTTAGGGGAGAAGCACATGCACTTTTAGCACTTTACCACTGCTGACCAGTGCTAGAGTTCCAAGGCCAACAAAAAGATCCCTGCTCTAAACTGGGGGGGTGTGGTGAGCAAAAGAATAATGAATTAAACCCTGATCCCTGTTATGGGGGGGGGGGTGAATGTTTGCATTGTCCAGCATTCCGTCCATCAATTGTTTCTTTTGCATATGTCGCCCTAAGTGGGAAGGGTATTCCCAGACTTGGGTCTCGTGCTCAATACACCACTGGATTCAAGCTAGCATGGCTGATGAAGGGTGATGTCCTGAGACCGGTCACAGGAAGCTTGTTTCCGGTCCAGGGAGGACCTGGATTGACTGTTCGGTTGGACTGTTCCCATAACAAACCGGGGCAAGACTGATTAGCATATGGCTGGGTCCAAACTGGGATGGTGTGGTGAGCCAAAGAATGATGGATTAAACCCAGATCCCTGTGACTGTTAAACAGTAAAACATTGTATTCTGTTAACTTAGCCTCTGCTTCCAGCCATTTTGCCCGCCACACCCATTTTGTGTTTCTACGGGGACTTTCTAAGTTAGAAATTGCGTGTTCACTGAAAGCTGGTCAAACTGATAACGTTCGCGTGTCAGAGCAAGCTGCCCTGCCAAAGGGCCTACATGCACAGATGTTTAAACTGTTAGCCCACCAATGCCTGTAACCTCTCTTGCTTATCTATAAAAGTGACATGGATAGGGGTTTATCAGGATTGTACAGTACAGCATGTAGGCGCTGTGTAAGGGGGGTTGCATAAGCGTTATGTACAAATGTAATAAGAGGGTTATGCAAAGTGTGATGTAACCATGACTAAGGGGTTTTCTGATGAACTCTTTTGGTGCCTAGATTGTATAAAAGGCAGGCCACCAGCTGTTCTAGTTCGTTCCCTCTCAGGCACTTGTAGTGTCTGTATGACGGAGCCATCTCATGAGATCTAATAAATTTGTGTTTATTTCCACTCCAGTGTCGATCCTCATTTATTGAACCCGTAGACAAGAAGAGAGTCCCTGCACCGGTGAGACTGAAAAGAATCTCATTTCCACATGACTGTGGGTGAATGTTTGCATTGTCCAGCAATCTGCCCATCAATTGTTTCTTTTGCAACATAAAGATACATCAATAAGAGGAGGTAAGCAGGCAATAAGTTTCGGGGAAGATCACCCTCAGGATGACCGGTCTAACAGTCAGTCACATACCAATTTACACATGCAAACATCTAATCGCACATACTCACATACCCATACAGCCACTCAGACCTACACCAACACTCATACACCCACTTAGTCACACATCCAATTACCCACCCACACAGACATTTACATTCCCCAACACATTCATAGTCATTCAGCTACTGACACACTCACACCGCCACTCAGAGACCGACTCACTCACCAATACAAATTTCCTCACACCCACTCACAGACCCAATCAGTCACACACCCACACAAAGTCTCACAATCACGCAGACATTTATATCACCACTAACACACCCATAGTCACTAACACAGGTATTGACAGCCACACACCCATTCACACTTCCATATTTACTCATACACTCTTTTACACATACACACATCTACTCACATACATATACATCCACGTTTTCACACAGCAACTTACACATCCACTCATACAGCCATACAGCTGTTCACATACCCAGAGAGCCACTGATACACCCAAACAGCCATTGACACAACCACTGAGACACCCATACAGTCACTTACACATCCGTTTCCAGTTTAGTATTCAAATTAACACTGCAAAGTATTTGCTAGTGGCTTCTTTAATACCCAAGATTATTCCCAGTGGTGAATATTAAATTAGTCAGATGTACTACTTTAATTTAACTTATGCAGGGTATGATGCATGTATACATAGAAAAACTCATAATCACACAACTGCACAAAAACAAAGTTAGCTCTGTTTTTGTCTAGATTAAGTGGTTCTAAAAAGAACAGTTTTTTTTGGATGCATTATTCTAAAAAAGTTTTGGATTTTTGGAGGGATTTTTTTTATTGGAAACAAAAATAACTAGGATAGTAAAAGGGGCAAGGGAATTTTGAGGAAGCAACTGGGTTCAGTCTTCGGAAACAATGGAAGGGTGAGGAAAAAAAAAACATCAAAAAAATCCAACAGGTATGGTTGTGAACAGCATCCATGTAGGCAGCAACCTAAGTGATATTGTGTCCCACAAGCATATGACATTTTTCACAATGTGACATCATCTCTGAACGTTTTTGAGAAACTCCAGGGATAGTGATCATGTGGTCAGGTGCTGATTGTTGTACAGATGGTCCAGCTGCTAGTGATGGTGGTCCTACTTCCTTCTCTCATCAGACTGTTGTATGCGCGTGAGTGGAAGGTCTTTAGAAGTTTCCACTTCAGTGAGGTACTATGGGAATATTTTTTCCCTGTCCCACTTGATACTTTTTTGTGGCAGATGTTGCATACCACAATTTTAGCCACCAACGTTTGTTTCTCCAAGTGGAATGAAAAGACTCTTCGAACATCTGACTACTTCTTGGGAGTTGCAAAGTCTTTTTCCTCATCTTCAAGGTGTTCAGCTTCTCTTCTCTCTTCTGAAGAAAACATTCTTTTGCAAATTATGTAGTTCTGCAGCAAGGCATTTAAACAGTGGATCTCTGGTTTTCAGTACTCTTTAAAGAGATGTGGAAGCCAAATTACTGATTTAGGGTGTGGTTTAAAGAAGTTGCAGTTTGGTTGTATTCCTGGCATTGAGACAGATCCACTGTGCCTTCGTGGTGAATTTACTAAACTTGTAAATTAAATATGTTGTAAAACACACATAGGGCTCCAAATAATATTGTATGGATAGGTTTTCATTGATGTAAATGCTAAAATTGGAGAAGAACCTAAAAATAGAAGCTACTAACCTTCGCCGTTCTGATATCTCCTACACAATTTAGAAAAAGACAGTGAACTTGCAAGTCCTGAGCATCCCTCTAGAACAGGATAAGAACATCCTAGGCCGATCCTCAAATACATAGGCACTTGACTGTTCCTATATGGCCAGCAAAGCGCAGCCTTACTTACACACCAATCTTTAGCAGCTCACACCCATAAGAAAATCGTATACATGCAGCTCCTCGGCTTACTATTAATGGAATTTATCCTCTCTTGGGCAAGGCAAGATCTTGCAGGTTGTTTAACTATCGTAATGAATCTTGGTTCCACCTGTTGTGCTGCTACCCCAAGCTCGCCTTAGACAGACGCCGCTTGTTAGTTCTCCTCTTTGTGGCTCAGGCGACTTGCACCTACAGAATGGCCTCAGACTAATGTTTCTCAAACGTTACCACAGCTACTTAGGCAAGGCTGGGAACATTCACGGACACTAATGCTCAGCACTTTACATATCGCAAGACGGCGCCCCTGGCTCGGAGTTTCCCTTAGATCAGCAGGGATTCTCTAGAAGACCAAAAGAATGCTCCTTAGCTAATTTTTTTCAGGACACACCATCCTGGTCTAGAGAGCTCTGTCCATTGCAGTTTGCCCTTGCGCTCTTCTCCAGCTTGCTTAAGTGACTTATTTTGACCCTGCACTAGCAATTTTATCAGTTGATTAAAAGTCAGCTCCATACGGGCGGGAGCATTTTTTAGGGCCCTTCTCACTGGGAGCGGACTTAGGTTTTCTCCTGCTTGGCGAGAGATTGAAAAATACTCCTGCCAAGCAGGAGCAAACACAGATTATTCCTACCTGCGCCACTGCGAGCAGGGAAACCACTATGTCCAGGGGATGGGTCCCCAGGGGTCATTAATGGCTCGGACAAGGGGCTGCGTGGCTCTACTCTCTATTTTGCAAAATGTTGGGTTCGGGTTGGGCTCCTCGGGGGGCTTCCGATGGCTTGTGGAGGCGGTTGCTTTAGTTAATTCCAGGTTTGATTGGATGGTATTTTACCAATCCAAAGCTGTAATATTGTGCTGGAGAATTAAAAGGCTTTTATCAATTTACAGCTCCTGCATGAATGACACTGTGCTAATCCTATCCTTAAATATTTTGCTGTAGAAATGGCAAGACGTTGTCCCTTTCCAGCTCGGCATGGATGGCACTGGGTTAATCCATGCTTTAAAACTTTGCTAGAAAACAGACATTTGAGGTGAGCATATTCAGTGTGTGTCACTGGTGTTGAGGGTGCTCTTTACAGGAGCTTCTCTCGACCTATGTTATGGTATGTTATCTAAAGCGCGAACGGTTACCCAAGGGTGTCCTGGCGCTAGCTGCTTTCTTCTGGGCATTGAGGTGGAGGCACATTTACAGGTTAAGGAGCCAAGTTTTCAGTTGTTTCCTGAATGTTAGGAGGTTGGTGAAGTTTCTCAGGTGGAGGGGGAGATCGTACCAGGCCCTTGCGGCACCAGCAATGATGCTTCTCCCACCCCATGAAACTTTTTATGAGCGGTAGTGATACCAACTTTGCCCCAAGGGAGAGAAGTGGTCTTTTGGGCTGGTACCACTGCAGCTGCAGTTTGAGGTAGTCTGGGCTGTTGCCCTGCAGTGCCTTATACACGATGCATAGAGCTTTAAAAGGTACCCTTTTCCTCACAGGCAGCTAGTGGAGTTTTTTGATTTCCTTAGCAATTGGCATAAATTTTGGTGTACCGGTGAGTAATGTTGCTGCTGCATTTTACAACCGTTGGAGCTTGTTCATTAAGCAGTAATGTTATGTCTAGGCTATGTCTAGCCTAGACATAACTGCTGTGACACCTGTCTGCCTTCTGTCTACCGGCAAGAAGTGTTGTATTTTCTTAAGCATTTTGAGGTTATAAAAGGTGATAGAAGCTACAGCATTTATCTGGTAACTAAAGTTGAGCTGATTGTCAACTATCACTCCCAGGTTCTTTGCTTTCCTGGTATGGGAAGAGTGCCCAATGCATCTGGCCACCAATATAGTGCCCAGAAATTGGAGTAATTCCCGAATAAAATGACCTGTCTTGCCTGAATTGAGTTTTATGCAATTATGAGACATCCACCTACCAACTGTCTCCATACAGTCGTGGAACCAAATGTCAATTCCTGCACTCTGTCCAGGGCACAGAGCAACCATAATTTGTGTGTCGTTTAGGTAGGAGGTAAGGTTAATCCCAAAGGAGCCAATTAGGGATGCTAAGTAAGAGATATACACGTTAAAAAGTGTCTGACAGAGGGCGGACCCCTGTGGTACTCCGCAGGACAGGGAGTAGGGTTTGGAACAGAATTCGTCCATCGCCACAATTTGAGATCTGTCCGTTAGGGAGGATTTCAGCAACTTCCATGCCTTACCTGGACCCCACATATTGACAAACGGTACATCAATAAATTATAATGGACCGTGTCAAAGGCCGCTGACAGATCTAGCATAATCAAGGTGGCCTTACCTCCCCTATCCAAAACTTCTCTAATCTCTTCGGTGGATTTAGTGAGGGCGGTCTCTGTGCTATGTCCCTCTTTGTACCCATATTGAGTTGGATCCAGGCCTTTAGTTTTGCCTAAAAGCAGTAAAGCTGTACATTCATTGATTTTTCGACCAGTTTAGCTGGTAACAGGAGGCGAGAGATTGGACGGAAATTATTTGGATCTTTAGGATCGAGGTTGGGCTTTTTTAGTAGAGGCAGTATTGAGGCAACCTTCCAAAGTTTTGGGAACTCCCCTACTTCAAACATAGTGTTAAACAGGGGGGCGAGTGAAAAGTGCAACGGGTCCCGGAGCACGTTTGATTACAGATACCGGACAGGGATCATAGGGGGAGCCTGACCTTGCTGTTACTAGGAGCTTCTCTGTGTCAGAAGTGGATAGTGATTCAAACTTGTCAAAGACAGCATGGGGGAGTGCAGCAGTGCTTCTTCCCTCCAATTGAGCTCCCATCCCTATCGCACTTGGGTGGTGAAAAGCAGAGAAAATAACATCCACCCTATTAAGAAAGAACCCAGCAATATCCTCACATAGTTCCTGGGTTGTCTCAATTTTTGCTGGCCAAGCTTGAAACTATTTTAAAGAGTTTCTTGGCCGATACAGTATGAGAAGACATTTTTTTGCATTAAAAATAATTTGCTTAAAAATAGCAAGACTTTGTTTGACCTACACTTGGGTACTACCCAGAGTTCTCTGCTTTTTTCTGGTTAATTTATGCAGCACTCTAAGCTTAAAGGGGTATTGTTTTGATATGTATATCTCTCTGTCTATAATATATATATATATATATATATATATATATATATATATATATATATATATATATATATATATATATATATATATTATTAACACCTCGCGAAAGGTATTGGTTCACTTTACAGGAGCACTAGATTACATTACAGAAGGCCACATTCATTTCATTTAAAGTTGGAGTTGAAGCGATTTGCCCAGCATCGAAGGACACGAAGGCAATGCCGTGACTTGAACCTGGTTACCTAGATCCAAACTCAACAGTTCTGCCTGTTAGGCTACAACCATATTTCAAAATTACTATGTGAAAGTCACACCCAAGTGGTATGGTTGTAAACACATTCTCTCTTGAAATGGCTGTGTGAAGATAAAAGAAGCAGCAGCACAAAAATACTGGAAGGTTCATCCAGAGTCTTGCTTGGTAATACTTGAGAGTTTGTTTTAAATCTGGATTGTTCAGCACCTTTGCACTGGTGTACAAAATTGCCTAATCATTTAAATATTACCCACATATAGACCAGGACTTTTGAGACCCACCTAAAACGATATCTTGACCCACAAGTCTGTCCGGACCCACAATTTGGGAAACACTGTACTAAATGTGGATATTTATTTTAATGTAGGTTTGTAAAAATAAAAGCCAGTTAATGGTTGCTGCCAATTGTGCACATGGAAAAAAGGCAGAAAAACAGGGAAGACTTGCAGGAAGGACTGCATTTAGCCAACAATACATTACATAATTAATATATTGCATAACTTATGTGGGTGGCTGCAGATCAGTGGCACTTATTTTGTAGATCAGTTTTTATTCAACAATAGTTTTTGACACAGAATGAGAAAGCGAGAAACAAAAATGGAAAAAGGAGGACTAGACAATACGAAAAAGTGACAAAAAGACAGCATAGATGAAAAAGTATCTGCAAGAGTTTAATAAAGGGACAGGAAGTGGGGGTACTTCAAAAGAAGGCAGCAGTGGTATACGGCAATGGGTTTCTAAAAAGAAAAAAAGTAGGTTTTTTTGTTTAACAAATTAGGAACTGTATGATAGACCATTACTCAATATGAATTCAAACCTCCTTAGCTAGCTAAATTAGAAAGATTTACAAGACAAACAGTTGCAATGTAAAAGGTTCTGGCTTTTTTTTTTAGGAAAGTTTGCTGCTCCCACCCCCAAGCCAGCCTAGAATAAAAGTCCCATAATGAAAGCAACATCTTCCGCTACAGCAATATCAAAGCTGGGAGCAGGATATCTTTGTTTAATAGACTACATTAACAGTGTTAAATAAAGTAGGGTATTATGAAAAGAAGTGAGAAGATGAAATTTGTGTTTCAACTGGTGAAAGTTTCTGATACAGGACTGGTATTTTTGTTTCATTTATAACTAATGAATGCACAAGGGTGATTTGTGAATAACACTGGCTGGCTAAGATAACTACACAGCAAGCACTACCTAGACATAAAAGCCATAAAAAAGTAGGTAAAATGTTGCTGTGGCAACTAAGTAAATACACCAAAGAACGCATTGGTTCTCTAACTACAGGTTGCATCCGCAGGCTAACTAAAGAACTACATGATACCTCCATCACCAAAATCCAATGGGAACACAAATAGGAAAATGTGATCAAATTCAAGAGGTAATGGTATTGATTTACAGCCCATCCAAGCAATAGTTAACAATATATAACACCCGACATCCAAAAGCTGAAGACGGCTGATCCAGCTCTCGTGTACCCTATCTTTATTCCTCTCTTTTTAAGAAATTATAACATGGGCTAACACAGTTTGCGGTCTGAAAATCCCTAAAAATTTAATTTTCCACACCGATTCATATCCGGAAATCCAGTGCGACAAGTAATTACTATTGGAGAGGTGAGATATAGTTACCTGTACTATTCTGCAGAATGCCTAACCCGGAACCCAGTAAATTCTTTCATAAACACAGAGTTCGCCCACTATGCCAGTTCACCGTCTCTGCATCCAACTGGGAACTTTACCTTCTCTGCATCTAACTGTGAACCTGAACGGAATGTCATATCTTTCCAAATACGCCTAATCCATTTCAATTAGGTATTCCATTGCTATATGTCTCTGTGAAATATTTAAATTACACATTTAATATGCTGTTCACGACTACAAAAATGGTGATTTTAAACCTTGATATCAGCGTCGCTAAGGAATCACTTAGATTCGCAAAAACTTACTCTGACACCCACAGGGCTCAATGGAGGTGCAGCTGAATCAGGCGTCCGATTATAGTAAACAGCTTCAGTGACCATGGTTGGCGGTCGCTCTTTCTTTTCCTGAGATGCCATGGTGGAAGCTGTCCTGAAAAACAAACATAATTGTAGTACCACATCCTGAGATGTTTTCAATCATATTTACACATTAATTAAAGTTAGATTTCAGGGTCTTGCATAGCAACAGGGTTTATTCCTTTGAAACTCAAGCAATGCATATTTGTAGCATAACAGTAACTAATACAAACCTCTTGTCTATAGTAAAGAAAAACGCAATATTTGAAAAAAATCATAAGAATAAGGATGTTATTAATATTTTTTGTCTGGTATTGATGACAGCCATGTGTTGCAATCAATAATTTTTTCACAAATGCCAGGTAAGTATTGAGCTCTTTATCTAAGCATCAACAACAAACGGCTTCATAGATAGGAGACCCGCGTCAAATGCCACCTAGAATCCAGCCATGCAACCCTATGATGAGGATTCTATTAGAATATCACACATTCCTCTCCATAAACAAACAGTATTAAAACTTGCACTGAGGTATCTCTACAGGACAAACTTATTTATATACCACGGTCTGCCTACTAAGGATGATCAAGGAAAAAATATCAACGTAAAGTGAACAAAGCAGTAATTCTAACTGAAACGCTTAATATATACAATATCTATGGATCTGTCCGATTTTAAGCTGTGTTAATATGTCATGCAGATTGTAGAGCGCACGGTCACCCAGGAAGGAATCCTGTTACTGGACTGATGAGTCTAGCCAAACGTAGAGCATAGTAGGACTACTCAAAAAGCTAGGTCTTCTATTTCTTGCAGAATTGAAAAAGTGAGGAGGAGGCTCTTATGCATAGTGACCAGTCATTCCACGCTTTAAGAGAGATGTAGGTTAAGTCTAGTCTGCCGGGTCTGGTTTTCCCTAAGCATGGGATGTGTGCACGTAAGGGGGTGTCTTGAAGGTATGTGAAAGTAAATGCGGTTATGGAGGCTCAATGTAGTGCCTTGAAAGGTTGGGTGAGGAGTTTCAAATGTGCTTGTTTGTATATAGTTAGCTGGTGGACCACCTTCAGGTGATGCGAGTGTGGTGTGGGAGGTTGAGAGTGATTCTGACTGCTGTTCTCTCAATGGTCTGCAGCCTTTCTGTTGATCCCTGATTAGAGGATGTCCCCATAGTCCAGCTTGCTTGTTACAATACGTGCACAATGGTTTCCCGGTTGCTCACTAGGAGCCATGTTCAAAATCTTACTCAGCATCTTTATTTCTTCAGAGTGTGGCACCATGGGGCGGTGACAGCGTTGACTTGGGCTGTCATGTCGTGTTTGCTGCAGATGATCATCAAGAGGTTCTTAGTGTGGGTTGTGGGGATCGGTTATAGCTCTGTTGGCAACCCAATAGAGTCCCATGGTGAAGTGCTCTTCGCAAAGGTCACAATTTCGGTCTTTCTGGTTTTCAGCATCAGACAATTGGTCTTCATCCAGTGGGTGATTGCAGTTATGCAAGCATTGAACTTGATATGGGTACTGGGCGTCTTGAGGGAGAGAATGAGTGGCATGTTGTCTACAAATGAGAGTAAATTAGTTGTGAGAGCAGATGATTCTGGCTAGAGCAGTGTTTCCCAAACTGTGGATTGTGAACCGATTTTTGCTGTGCGATGAAAGTCCAAGCAATAAAGATGCCTTTAAATTCTTTATTTATCTTATCACATTTACTGCACTGAAAGAGGTAAAATGTCAGGCTATGTCTTCTGACAAATAAAACTTATTTTAATATAGGGATTGGTGTTTACAAACTCTCCTCACTTTGCAGTCAGTGGAAAAAAGTAAAGTGAATTATGTGAAAATCTTGCTGGAGTATTGAGTGTGTGAAAGGGAAGTCTGGAATATATAATTTTTTGTAACACAACAAAATGTTAATCCCAGTAAATGAACTGTACACATTCAGCAGTTAAGAAAGCAACAATTAGGCACATTTCTGTGGAAGTCTGATGGAAGATTTTAAGAGGATCCAAAAAAAACAACAACAAAAACTCTTACCTTGGTGATGCACACATGATAAATGTTGACTAAAATAAGAATCCCACAAATTATCATTTGTGGACAAAATAGATTTATCAGGAAACTACGTCTGTGCCAATTTAGTGGTCAATTCAATTCCCTGTAAATGACGGTGCACTACCACACTATGGTTTACTTACATTAAAAAAAGAAATAAATCGCCAACCTCATGTCAATTAAATCTAGGTGGGTCACAAAAATGTATGTTGTTCTAAAAAGAGGGTAGCAGTTTTAAAATGTTTGGGAAGTACTGGGCTAGAGTGATCATGTATGCATTGAAGAGCTTGCAAAACATCACAGATGAGGTAGTGGGCATCCAAGGTGTACAGTGCCAGGCTGACTGACATGGTACTTCCAGTAAGAAATGAGCAGCTCCATTGGAGTGCATGTCCTTGGATTTAAATGTTGTGTAGGCACTGGATGGGGTGGGGTGGGAGGCCATGTCTAATGATGGTTAGCGGTCTAGGAGATTGAGGGACACTGTGTCTCCTCTATCCAGAGTCATGCATATGTCATCTGTTCAGCGAGGAGGGTATTTTCCCTGCAGTGGATCTGAGGCGTTGGTGGTTGCTGAGGTATTCTGTAGGAGTGTGTTGATGATTTTGTTTAAGACCCTGGTTGGGAATTGTAGCAGTGAATTGGGTTTGTAGTTGGTGAGGCCTGGAGAGTTTCTTCCAAGCATCTAAAAGGTCACAGAAGAGGTGGAGATGTTCAGAATAGGTGTGTGCATGGCACTGTTTGAGTAGGTGTGGTGGGTGGATTCCATGGTGGCAGCTGTTTCATCTGAGCTGGTGATGGGAAATGTGCTTAGCATTGGTTCTTTGGATAAGATCAGGAAGCGTTTGGCAAAGTCTGTCGGGTCTCTTTGAAGTTCCTGTGAATCGCAGTGATTTGGTGCCTGAAGAATTTAGACAAATGGTTGCAGAGGTCCAGAAGGGGGATTGTCAATTTGGAGGCTGCCACTGGTGAGGTAAAATTCTTCACAATGGCCAAGATTTCTTTACTGCTGTTGGTGCTTGCATCAATGTGGTCCGGCAGACAGGAACCTTTGGTGATCTGAATCATTTGGTGGTAGAGTTTCACGGTAGGTTTGAATGTTCTTCTTTCTGCGTTGTCGTGGCTTATTCTCCATTTGCATTCCAGTTGTTTGCAGTGGTGTTTCATCAGTCTGAGTTCCTTTGTGTTCCAACGGCCTAGGATCTAGTTCTTGCTGTATTTCTGTGTTGGGGGCGGGGGGGGTCCAGGAACTGCGATCCAATTGTTCAAATTCGTGATGGCTTGGGTGAAGTTGTTGCTGTATTTGTATTGATGGGTGCTAAGAGCAGTTGTAAGTGATGCTGTTCCAGTTCTGTCAGCCGTGTTTGGTGGTGGTGTGTGTGCGCCACACTGAGACAGAGAAGCTGAACTTGACGAGGGTGTGGTATGTCCAGGAGACTGGTGTTGGCTTAGATGTTGTCAAAGTTGGTGAAAACAGAGTACAGTAGGTATCCGGCCACGTGGATAGATCCCTTTACGTGTTGGGAGAGGCTCAGACTTCTAAGGTCTTTGAAGAGCGCTTTGGAGTTTGGTACAACATCGTCTTCCAGGTGGAAGTTGATGTCTCAATGTAGGATGTAATTGCTAGTGTCGAGGGCGCGTGGTGTAAAGAAATCTGTGACATGTCAGTGAAGTGGGTGCACCATCCCGGTTGCCTCTAGATTAGAGTGCTGCTTGGGGTGCAGTTGGCTGTGAGGTGGATCTCGAACGACATGTGTTTCATGTTGGATGGTGATGTGTCCGTGAAGGTAGTGCAGTGGATGGTAGGGATTCTGCCAAAATTAATCAACAACCTCCCGCATGACCTTAATTACTTTAATGCTTGTTTATAGCATAGGAACGGGTCATTAACTCATGATTTCTCCATACAAAAGTCTAAGTTTTATAAAAAAAAAAAAAAATTCTTCGTTATTCACTTACTTAAAAAAGTGATCAAATAAGAAGCTTAATTTATATGGTCATATTTTCTTTAGACAATGTTTTTCTTGGCTATATGTCGAGAAGGTTTTTTTGTAATGATCACAATCTGTGCAAAGAAAAACACTCATGATCTGTTCACAAGTTCTTCAAGTTTTTTCTTTCAAGAAACAAACACCAATTTTGTTATCCGAAAATACTAACCTCACATTTACACCTCATTCACATAATCAACACTGGTGTCACTGATTCATACTACACAATCTGTTCTTCTTGCTGTAATGTCAATGCACTCCAGCCGGAGTGATAGCGACCCCTGATCCCTAGAAAAGTCACTCGGGGTATCTGCTGTCAAGAACAAGTTCAAATGTCCTAACGCATCCTTTATATTTCAATTCGAGAAGCTCTGATTTTATATTCAAGTGAGGGCTCTGGTCATTCCGATACGAGGGCTAACGTAGTTTGCTCTGTTATTTTTTCCTTTTTTTTCTCCTTTGCTTTACATAGGTGGCTTTGTCGATTGTTTGTTGGGGTATCCTCGACCCCAGAGCTCACGAGCAGCATCTGTTCGTTTAGTTAGATGCGCTAGAACGTAAATCGTGCGGCGTAGCGTTCTCTGCTACTCCCTGCCAGATAAGTGATTCTGCCTCCAGGCTTATGAAGTTGCCTTGCCTGACAATTTTGTAGCTGGGGCTGGCTGTGGCAAGGTGTCAGGTGCCAATGCAGGTTTCACCCAGGTTCCCGTGTGGAAAAGTAGTCCTGGAGCATTGTCATGCATCAGGTCCCAGATCTATGAGGCATGTCTGGTGAGTGAGCAGATGCATGTGAGTGCAGAGTGTTGTGTGGGTGGTTGGAGAACTCGGAGTGTGAGGGAGTTTGGTGCTGTTGATGCCCGTGCTGTGAGAGTTGGGTGTGTGTAAGAGCATAAAAACTTGTAGGAAGTGTAGAAGACTGCTCCCTTGGTGTTGTGTGGTGCAGCAAGGCAGTAGTATGTGGAGTGGCAGCCAGGATTGAGGGTGTGGAGGGTCGCAGCATGGTAGCAGTGGGTGGTTCCTGGCACTGAGCTAAGTTCAGGCACACACACGTTTGTCTTTGGCGCATAATCGGCGTGCCTGCTGCATGCGTCTAATGCATGCCTGCGCCGCAGCCACCAATTAAGTAGGTCCTGGGTGGGAGGAGTGATGTCACTTGTGTGGATGGATGATGGGAAAACAGTTATGTCACTTCCTGTGCAGATGGCTGATGGAAATAGGTTCTCTTGCTTAGCTTCTGCTTTGCACAGCAAAGGTGTAACAATTTTTGTATTTCTTGTGAGAATAATGGTTTACCTATCCAACAAGATCTCTAAATCCTTATCTTTCCATCAAATCAGATGGATTTGTACGTAACTGCAACCTTCCTTGCTATAATCATCATCATAATTTCATGATGTCTCAACTGGTCTTAAAATAACCCACAACATCAATGGGTTTATTACTATAATCCGCAGGCTTGACATCTGGAGCATTTAAATGCACATTTGTGAATTTGGCTAATTTGTTATTTCTGATAAACATATGTCCAACCCCTGATTTTGCCAGGATCACAATATCTTGGACCCCAATTATTTAAATGGTGCATTTTTGTATTACTTCTCCGTCATATTTTCAATATAAATTCTTCAGGTTAATATTTCCTCATCTCGTGTCACATCAATCACTTGCCCTTCTGACTACACAGTTATCTTTGTTCCTTCGATTCCTATTTTTACAAACAGGTATAAGGACCTTTACATTTACAGAAGCTACACATTTGCCATATTACTGGTCAAGATTTTCATTAATTAGTTGCACAATTAAAACAAATGCTAACTTTAATACTCGAACCCTCACATACACTATGCACAGCCTCCTGCCTTTATTGATTCTCTGTACCCTGTTTATAATGAACTTGACCACCTGGACGTTTGCAATTTCTTTATCTGTTAATTATTTCATGCCTTTAATCATTTTCTCAAACTGATGCGCTATGGCAAAGGCTTTGTCTAATGTTAAAGCTATCAATAGTTATTTTTCTTGAAACTTTGTGCCGTTTGTTCTAGGTACAATCAGATCACATATGATTTGGTCTTGAAACCAATCATTACATTTGGCAGATAGTACCCTCCATTAATTTACGTACAAATCTACTGAATCATTGGGCAACTGTCTAAGCACATATATATATCATCAATTGCATTCAATCTGTCTCCAGAGTTCAACTGTAACTGTTTCAGAGCAGTGTATAATGCATCTGAGTCTTCGTCGTCTTCTAATACTTACGGTGGCAAATGTTTTATATTCTTCTTCCTTTTGCTCCAAAACAATATTTAATAACCATTTTGTCGGTATATGCTTCTCCACTTATAGCCTCCACAGAAGCTCCGAAGCCTTGGATCATCTGCAACCAATATAAGCATGGTTGTCCTGGTTATTGTATAAATGGTGGTGTAGCTCCTTCAATGTTCTGATGCTGCCCTTGATTGATGAAGTAGAACAAGCAAACTTCAGCTCACAGTATAGAAGAGACACTCCCATGGTGTTTGTATAGTGCTTTAACATCACACCTTGGTTATCAAAGTGTTCATTCACTGAATTCTGCACACAGGTTATTTTTTATCATTGGTCTTGTACCAAACTGGATGTGCACATTGCCATGAGTTCATTGAACACAAGTAGGTTATTGGTTTATTTATTGCATTAAATTGTGGCTAAAGAAAGGCGTGCGTGTCACTGAACACTTGGTTTAATTGCTAGTGTAGCACTATATATATTAAGTTTGCCCTTTTTAAATAGGGTCAAAAGTGTGCGTGTCGCCACACAGTGGATTCATTGCTCGCATGACTATGTGTCATCAGCCCATTTAAATATGGGCGCTAAGCATTGAATTTTAGGAGCGTGATGCTTTGTGTTGCAATTCAGTTTTAAAATGACCCCCCATGTATCTGACGTTACTGGGGCACATATCACTCTAATGCTCAAGCCACTAACTCCTTGACCTCCTCTTTAGTTAGTAAATTAAATTAACAGTACACTGGTAGCAATTTGCTACAGCCCAATATCTACTAATGAAGAAGATTTTGCATCGGGAATCCCAGATCTTCAGTCCTCCTTGATACTAACCAAGTTACAACTGCTTCACCAGGGAACACGGACATTGCAGGCTCCCCTCTCATCCCGACCGTCACCAGTGTCGTAATAAAGACTTTCTCACACACACCAGGTAAGAAATAGGTTCTTTATTGCAGCAAAAGGAACATACTGCTTCAGCTTCAGCAAGAGGTGATCCACATCACACCATGCTTCTTTGCGTATTCTGAGGAGTTTGTTCCTGTTCCTTTAGCAGAACACAATTTGGGTAAAGGTTCTTGATATCATAGAAAAATCAAGGTATTATGGACTTCCTTTTAGAGGGCTTAATAATGCCTGAAATTAGTAGTTAAAAAGGCATACGTCAAAGAGCCTGACCAATTTCTGGTGTACCTCTTTTCGCCCCTTTTGAGTATTGATCCCTGTGTTTAAAATTGGCACAGCGAGCTGCCAATCCATGCACCCCCATGTTCCTGCATGGAACGAAATGCACAGCTTTGTACATTTCGATTTGTGCAGGAACATGCTTTGACGTTCCCATTGCGGAGCTCATTTCAAAGGCACTGCGGTGGGAACATCAAAGAAGTGCCCGGCAGCGACTTAAAAAGTTGCAATCTGGCAGACAGTCTGTTTTGGCTTTGGTGGTGTTGGAGTGAGCCAGCAGCGTGGCGGCCCCACTCCCACACCACCAAAGTCATAAGGCCCTAAGTGTTACCCATGTAAAATGTAGAAAGCCAATTACTTGTACTCTTTTCAAACACAAATTCCAGCTATAAAGCACTTCTTCGTTTTCACCTTTCTTTTTTTCTGTTTTCTTTTTTGGTTTTTTATTTATTGGGTTAAAACTGCAATTTTGCATTTAATTACGCGTTTAGGCTCGTTACAGAAATGAATACAGATTTCAACAAAGTAACAATGAAGTCATTTAATATCTCTTAATAAAATAATAAGATCATACAGGCTAAGATGTCCATTTAGTTTATCATATTTACATTCAAATCGTTGTCAATGTAAACCTCTAAATAACTAAGCAAAACTTTCTGGCTTGTTTTAAGTGAAATAATAAAGTTGTAATAAGTTTTCCGAAGCTCTAATTGGAGCCCTACACATCCAGTAGAGATCAGAAGGGAGAGCACCGGCGCAGGTCATTGCTGACTGTAAGCATCGGGTCAGTATGTGCAATTGTTACACACTGGGCCGATAGCATATTTTCAAATAGAACCTGATTTTAAAAGTTCCATAAATCAGTCTTCTACTTCTTCATACAGCGGTCTAGCAGGCCCTACATGGCTACTGATAATGTTATCATATGATAGATACATATTTCTAGTATTCACCAGTTAGCAATCTGGGTTAAGAGAGTGCCCCAGGTATTGCCCATCTTTCAAGATAAGCAGGCTGGCATCGCAGCATTTTTCACAAATGGGTGAAGGTTTCTTTTCAGTCTTCCAGTTTGGTATCCTTGAGGGTCGGGGATTTTTAGGGGCTTCCCATCAGGCCACACACATACCACTAAAGAGAACATGGTAATTTGCGGACCATGAAATAAAGATTAAAGATAGGAAACCTTTGAGGGCTGTATTGGTGGTATCAGCAAGCTCAACCCTACTACTTCATTCCGCTTGTATCAAGAGGAATTCTAATAAATATGCTCTCATGTGCTGGAGTTCACATCATTGACAATAGGAGCTGGCCCCGGGCTACCGTGTACGATTCATAGCAGGGGTGTAATATAACTTAACAAATGCGAAGGAGATTGCTCTACAGAGCATTTGGATTCCTAAGAAAATCAGTGTTATTTCTTTATTTGATAAGATTATTCCCACTGCAAGCTACTTCTCTTAAAACTCAGCAAAAGGGACCCTTTTCATATATATATATATGCAAGATGCAAGAAAAATAACAAAGAGTGGATGCCTTCATTGCATAACAAAAATGACTATACTCTCAAGGCCAATTAGTTACCAGCTCTTAACACGATTAGAGGATAAATCAGTTTCAAAAATGTCATGGTAGGCCACATTATGTTATTCTAAGAAGGACTTGAACAGTGGTGCTCCCCTTAGCCCTCCAGGTCTTATTGCACACTGCGGTCTTTAGGAATCATCTGATTACCTTAACGTGGTCATAATTTATGATGGAGATCCTGAGCACCTTCACAATAGGCAAAGAGATATTTAACAGTTACCAATACACAGAATCATTTGTTTTATAGTACTTTGGACGACAAAATGTAAAATACCTTCAAGATAGCATGGCCTCCCATTTCTTAGATTATACATTAATCTCTAAACCGCTGGCTCAATTATGATTATTAAGTGCTTTAGATATTCCAAAGCAGCAGCAGTATTATATTTTACAAAATGAGGTGAAGCCTGTCCTTTATGGAATATTTAAAGACAACTTTCCTAGCTTACTTGACTTCTGTTAGCAGCCCAGATTATCTGAGAGATGGTGCTGCTCAAAACATCAAAATATCTTTTGGCCAGACAGCAAGGTATGGCTTGGAAAAAGCACCGAGGTAAAATTCTCATTTGAACAAGAATGGCCCTCCCTACCAGTGAGAGGGAAGTCCATTTGATTATTATATGAGACTGAGCAATGGGACATAGTTTAAACCGGGGGTCTCCCGCCCTTGCTGGAATAAGAGCTACTTTTATGTTCAACAGAAATCCTTCTGAGCTATTAGTATTATTAGAGATGCAGTAGTAATCACACTAGACAAGACTAGTGGCCATCATACTAGCAGTGATCACCTCTCTGCATCAGGCTTGGTTGCCAGCAGTAATGTAAAAAAATGTGTTGTCCATGTGGCATGCGTCTAAATGGGTAATATGTAAGACCCAAAGATGGAATGCCCCTAATATTAGTAATATTCTCCACAATACTGTTTGATTTTAATTACTCAAATAACCTTAAACATATTTTGGAAATTCAAACGTTTTTCTCTAGACATCAGCTCTTTAATTCTGAAAATACATACATTTAATTCAAAATACCTGCATTTTAATTTTGGTATATGTATATTAATTCCACCAAGCAAAAGTTCCTAATTTAGTTTACTGGGCTGCACACAGGAGAGCTACTTTTGGCTGCAGGAGAGCTACGAGTACTCGTTGGAGAAGCCTGGTTTAAATCATAAAACCTAGCCATGTCCATATTTACTCAAGTATTATATAGGTTCATTCATAACAGAAACACTGAGCTCTGGAGGAAAGGATCTCATTTCAGCCCCAAAAAGAAGTGCTTCCGTTTGTGCACAATAATTTTTTAATCAGATGCAAAGGAGAACTGGTTTATAATACCCCAAGGTTCTTGTGACATTATCTCTGTTGCTAAACTACAAAGCCACACCATCAGTGCACAATTTGATGCTCCTGTCATTGTCATTATAAAGACAATATATATTTTCTGTATACAAGTTTACTCCTGATTTCTGTTCACTGGGATTGTAAAAAGAAAAGTAATAGGGAGGTAGGTACCCTTGCCTATTGCCATATAAGACTAGAATTGTTTCCCCAATAACTTCAATGATGACAGGCTGTGCCTAGATCCCAAGAGTATAGCTGAGCAATCGATCTGGCGAACTTAACAGGAATTCCTGTTCTAATAATGGTTGTCCAAGACTCCAGATCAAACCCTTTCCCTGTGCCTGAAAAGGCAATGAGTCACTCTTTCCTATGATCAGCTAAATAGGACATAGCCTTCACCAAAGAATGTGCCACAAAGTTGTTGCCAAGGTATGAAGCCACTCTGGTCCATTTCCACAACACTGCCAACTTCAGATGCTAGGTTTTTGGGAATAACATATCTATTCAATAATCTCCATGTATGAGCATTCTGAAACACTTTATATATTTTGCTTTCAAAGCCATCCGGCCCCGGAGTTTTTTCAGGAGGCAAATCATTAAAAATGGTCCTTTCAACATCTTCTATGTCTCTAGGTGAGTCAAGAAAAACAGCCTGTTCATCGCTATTAGAAGATCTTGAGAGACCTTGGAAAAAGGACTTTACCAGCTCTGAAGAGAGATTTAGCTTCTTAATATACAGTTCTGTGCAAACCTTAAGAAATGGACACATTCTGACTGTAATGATCTATATGCACAGAATCGCTTTTGTCATTTTTATTATTCTTGCATTATCAGGTTAAAAAGACTTACAAACTTTACTTCTTTATTCATACAGCCATGGCCTATATTGGGAGCCGTGCATAATTTATTCTTTAGCGAGCCATGTTCTCAGTTCTGATCAAGCAGCCCCCTCTCTGAAGTTTTGTTTGCCAAAAGCACTGTGCAAAATACAATACCACCAAGTACAAACCAAAAATAATCAAATACTATCAACAGTGTTCTCAATACAATGCTGGATTTGGTCTAGAAGTTCTCTAACTCTAAAAAGAGCTAGTAAACTCCATCAAGAGATCATTCTCCAAAACTTAGGCTTTCTAAAAACACGTTATCTAGTTGTGCTAAAGCAAGGGTTTCTGCTAGATATGGGTCACAGTAAGGCTAAACATGAAGTACACTTCCTATTACAGCCTATTAACACAATAAGGAATATATTCTAAAGTAAACAATGATTTATTATGTGGCAGCCCACATGAATTCCAGTTGGGCCCATACATGCTGATCTGATATCTCTACCAAATTGAATAAATTAAATTCTGTCAGTCCCTCTACATTAAATTGTTCTCAGGAATGCTTTAGAAACAAAGAAGGATCACAACAGAGAAGGAGACAGGAACACCTCGCAGAGGGAGTGTGATACTAGACTTCAAGTTCTAGAACTGTACCACGGTGGAGGAGCAAGAGGAGGAAGGAAGTCACGCATGCCAGGGCTTTTCTGATGATACTTTATGTATTGTCCGTGCTGCCTGGGTGGGAATCCTCTGGTGCTAATGACTTTGCCAATGCCATTCCTGCCTCATACTTTCCTGTGCCAGAACCAGCAACCCCCTCTGTCACCACTCAGCCCTCATACCTACAGTACAAACGGAGCTCTCCAGCCGTTACACAGAGAGTGGCACCTGCAGCTATGAAGGCTGATGTCAATTTGGTTATGGTTTGCATGAACTCAGTTCCAAAGCCAGCACCCAAAGTAGACGATTGAACAGTGCTACTCCAACTCCGTGGGTTTTTGCCCTATGTCCTTCGCTGTCTCTTCATCCACAGCCCTGAATGTCAACCACCGTGATCCATTCGCCCTCCGCACCCTGGCACCAGAAGTGTGGTCTTTGTCCAAAGTTCCAGTCCCAAGGCGGCTGTCCTCATGGAGCTCGTTGCCCCTTCACACATGCCACTGAAGAGGATGCTTAGCCATGCAAAACCATATGCTGTACCTTTGAGGCTTTGGTGTCTACCCTATGGCTCTCGCTGCCACATCTAACACAAGGCAACTGATGACCACCCAGAGTAGTCATATCCACTACTGTTGCCCGCACCACCACTGATAAGTTGCCAAGCAGGATCATCACTAGCCACTGACGGATCCGTGTCCCCTGCTTCAGATGAGGTTCCCAGCTCATTGGGTAACCAAGAGCTAAGCTATGGTGGGACTTCATCTGTGTTGAATGATTCCCCTGCCAACAACACTTTTTCCTTCTACGGCCTCCTGCTTCCTCTAGCCTCAGGCTGCAGGGCTTGTATGGCTCTCGAGAGCCTGATTCTTCAGTTTGGAGTGAACTTCCCTTTCGGTTGCACTGGGGTGACTGGTCTGTGAAACTCTAGCATGCTTGTCATGCCTCCACTAACACTTGCAGGGGGTTTGGAATAAAATAGCCAACCTCCCCATGCAGCAATTGCGTACCGTTTACGTTAACTGTCATATCAATTTTAAGATTTTAAGGTATTTAACTGCTAAAATTATTGTACAGTGTATTTATGGAGATGGATGTGCTAATCAAAATAAGTTAGTAAATATTTAGTGTTCTACATGATTGTGTTGACCACTGACGGTTTAAAAAAGAAAGGAAAGTAAATAAGGATCGTATCATAGTTAGACATGTGCCATTATTTGTATTAGTTTCAACATGAAACATACTCTGAAAGATACTCTGGCAGCTTGTGTGCAATAAGCTATTACAAAAATTAAACACTTACAGACACAATAGAATACCCCATGGTAGTGCACTTTAGGTCTATTAAAAGCAATGTGAAGTTAAAATAATATTTTGTATAATGAATAAAAAAAGATCATGGCATTAATGCCACCCCTTAGTCCTGTTTGCATACTCTATTAGAGCACAGATGTGTACAAATGGCATGCTAAGCATCAGACACTATACAGTAAGAATGTCTAGCTTGTTTCGTAATAGCTTTACAAGTGAAGTATTGACTTGATTTGCTAGTTTCAAACTTTTATAGATATGTTTATTGCATTACTTTTGCAGCCATAAAAAAGCGGACTCATCCTGCAAAACATGTGTCGGCTGGTTTTGTCCCATTTTAATTAAAGTTTGTTTTACACTATAATCCTTCCAGTTAGTGATAGAAATAGGTGGGAAAGCAAAAATGGATCCCGGACAACTATACATTTCTGAAAAGTAGACAATTCTGAATTCAGCAGGGGTCATTTCTGTAGCTCCTTCAAGGTTATGCTATAGAACATGAGTTGATATAAAAAAAATATTTTAATTGAGTTAAAAAAAACAGCCATTTGTTCTGTTTTCACCTATAACTTCTAGGTTTGGCAGAGTTTTGACAGTAATATACCGCTACATCAGCTGCACCTTTCTGGATGCGAGGATATATAGGACTTGTAGGTTCACCAAGAACCCGAGGTACCCAGAACCAACAACTGAACTGCATCTTGCAAAGGTTTTTCATTGTGTACCGGGTATATAGCCATGCATTTAGTATAATTTTGAGTGAAAAATTGATGTCAAGGAAACCTATATTTTTCCAAAATGGGAACAAAATATAGACTTTAGAAGCAGTGGTTATTTGCACATCTCCGAAATTGCAATGACCCATACTAGCATGTGAATTTGAGGACATTTTGCAAAAGGACTTTACTTTTTAACACGTCTTACATTTGGAAGGCAGAAATGCAAAGAAAGTCCATTGGTAATAAAACGTGTTCTACTATTCTGTGTTCCCCAAAGTCTCCCCGTTTGAGGTTTACAGGATTTTCTGGAAAACAGAACCTGGTGAGAGTCAAACAAGTCACCCCATCCTGGATTCCCCTGGGTGTCTAGTTTTCAAAAATGTACAGGTTAGCTAGGTTTCCCTAGATGACGCTGCGCTAGGGCCCAAAATTCACAGCACACAAGCTCCTGGACGTCCGACCCATGGAACAGATTAATAATGCCATGCAGACAGCTGTGCTGTTAAGCCAGACCTAAAACATGAGACCCATCCATGTGCAATCCTTGAGACACTAAAGTAGCAACTGCAACGACTGAATTGTGTAAAGCCAACAATAGGTTTTAGAGGATGTTCAAAGATTCCAATTACTACTACATACTCAGTTTTGAGAGGATTTCATTTCCAACCGTGATGTGGCCTGGAATAATGAAAGCAGTTTCATTTCAGGCTGAAATGCACGGGAAATGTAGAAAACACATCTCCCTAAAATTAGTTCAGCTTACACCAAGTTCCTGTTAGACCCATTATATTATTTTAATCGCTTAAAAAGTATTACAAATTGGTGCCAAAAGTTGGAAAACTTTAAACCCTATCATTTGGTCAGAACTTTATGCCCATCGCACCTACAAATAGGAGAAGTCATATCCCAGATGCGGATTAAGAAGATGCAACTTTTTCCCCATAATCGTGCGTATGTCATGGAGTACAAAATCAGAATCATGCATGAAACCATAAAGTTAGATACATGCATAAAACTGTGTACTTCCGGATCTTAAAGTGCAAGATGCATGCATAAAGCTGTGTAATGCCAGGTCATATGGGAGAACCACCCAACCCCCCGGAGAATGATTTGGCCATAAAATGCAAGATCACCTATAGATCATGGAGTGCAAAAGCAGAATCTAGCAGGAAACCATAAAATGCACGATGCATACGTAAAACCATGTACTTCAGGTCCAAAAGTGCAGGATGCATGCATAAATCCGTTCAATGCCAAATCATGTGGGAGACCAACCCCCCAGGAGAATATTTTGCCAACAAATTACCATCATAAGGAATTACATGTCCATTCAACATGAGTGCCTGTATGTGAATAAGTCTACAAAATTAAGATCATCAGGTCGCCAGGTCATGACCCTAACAAGGCTTCGCATCCAGTTCCTCTGGTTGTTTCTGCCCTCAGCTCATACGAGGTTCGCAGGAGCCTTCCTACTTCGGCATAGAACTTGCCAATCTGTGCAAGTTCCAGGGGCACGGCAGTCGTACAGATGTATGTTAGCGCCTCTTTGCAAGTTCTCGTGCCATTTTGAAAAAACATTGTTTTGAGGTACAGACGCTCTGGTTTAACTATTTAGCACAGCAGGAGAAAATATGCGCAGCTGATTCTGTGTGATATAGGCTCGAGCTGAATTCTTTTTTTTCTAACAAGATATTTTTCCAGTTGCCCCTTTAGTCCCATTTCGGAAGGGTTAAGAGCCTGTTCCTCAGATTGTTCTGTAGGGCTTGCCTTCCCAGTGCTGCATTCAGGTATTGTTGGCGCATGGCGACGCCATGTGAACGGACAAATCCCTCTGCAATGGGGTGTTTCTAATCTGTTTAACGTCCTGCTCCCTTGAAGTGAGTTTGCCTTGTACATTTAGCAGTCTTTTTAAGCTGTCCATTGTTGGTGATGAATCAGTTATGATTTCTAAAGTCAGGCTAAGTGTTTCACTGGCGCTAATCAGTTGGCTTTCCCAGCTACAATTAGTATCCTGAAATATCATTTGTAGTGCTTCCCTCATTGATCCTGGTTCTGCATTGGTCACACTGTGGTATTTGACCATGTCTTTTTTGCATTTGATGTTAATCATTGCAATATGAAATTCAAGCTGGATCAATGTGCGCCAAGTTGTTCTCGGGAGATTAAATAGCTTTCTAAATGCAGCTATGTGACGATGCTCCAATTTTTCATTCTATTAGGAGAAACAAGGGAACCAACTCGGTAAGCAAGGACCAAGGGTATTAGTAATATCAATCAACAAAGGTCTTTGACAAAAAAGGAATTTACAAACTTTGAATAATTATAGGCCACAATCTGCACTATAATAAGTAAGGCGTCCAGCCGGACTCTGAATTTAATCAATGACAAAGATAGAAAGAAATTTCAAAACAACATGTATATAGTGGGACACAGTCCTGTATCCACAACAAACAACAAGGCTAGACAAACAAATTACAAAGGTAGGAGGTTTATCAGGCAATTTTACAATTTGTGAGAGGCTAGTACAAAATGTAAAGTATCAATCTAGCTTTACTCATGTAATAAAAACGCAAATATGTCACACAGTGGGGAACTAGTGTTTAAACTACATCAACTGTCGACGGTGTTTCGATCTTGTTAAAATGAAGGATCATCATCAGGATAACCAGTGTATTGCCTAATATGCAAGCCTAGGTAATAAGGCAAGCAGTGCGTCCCGTCCGGTGGCGCCGCTGCGGTCAATTGGAAGCATTGGTCGTGGGTGGAAAATCCACGAGTAGAAGGAATTCCAGAAGTCCGGATTGAAGGGGAGGGGGGAGGATGAGAACAAGAAGCGGTGAGCACCCTTAATAAGGCGAAGCCTAGGTCATAAGGCATGCAGTGCGTCCCGTCCGGTGGCGCCGCTGCGGTCAGATGGAAGGAATGGTGGTGGGAGGAATATCCACATGTAGAAAGGATTCCAGAGGTCCAGAAGAGTAAGTTGTGGTGGAGGCCCGAAGATCAGGCGGAACCTCAGTGTTCATAATGGAACAACAGCAAACTTGGAGGGCCGAATCGCACCGGTCAGAGCAAAATTGCCTGATAAACCTCCTACCTTTGTAATTTGTTTGTCTAGCCTTGTTGTTTATGTGGATACAGGACTGTGTCCCACTATATACATGTCGTTTTGAAATTTCTTTCCATCTTTGTCATTGATTAAATTCAGGGTCTGGCTGGACACCTTACTTATTATAGCGCAGATTGTGGCCTATAATTATTCAAAGTTTGTACATTCCTTTTTTGTCAAGGACCTTTGTTGATTGATATTTTTCGTTCAGCAGTCCAGGGAAAGCAAGATGTCCATAGCTTATTGTTGGTATTAATTTTTCCCTAAGGACACGTTGGATTCGCGCTGCGGATTGACTTAAGCTTGTGATGTAGTTTGCATAATGCATATGTGACCTTAGCCGCCTTGACTGCAAGTGCCTTGGCCTGCATAGTCAGTCTTCCTGTGTCTGAGAATTGTATGCCCAGGTAGTTCTATATGTTGGCTGTGGTTATCCTAAGAGGGCCAAGTTGCCATTCCACTAGCTGCTTTTTCGGTTTATGGATAAATACCAGGACCTATGTTTTTGTGGAGTTTGCCTGCAGAAAATTCTTTGTATTATACAGATGTAATGTTTCCAGGGCCAGTAATACCAAATCATCAGCACACTGCATGATGAGGAGTCTAAGGAGGCCTAATTTGGGCGGGAAGATGTTTGCTTTCAATAGTGCCTCGCCTAGATCCGCGGTCTATAAGTCAAACAGAGTGGGAGCAATCACGCAACCCTGTTTTTGACCCGAATGCATGTAGATCTTGGGAGGAGCATGTGTAGGCATAAGCTTAATTCGGACCCATGTGCCAGTATACAGTGCAATGATGGCCACAAGGAGTTTCCTCAGGATACGCCACTTTGTGTGTATTGCCCAGTGTGTGTTGTGGCCAATGCCACCAAAAGCAGCGCTGTAATCGGCAAAGCAAGCGTAAAGTGGGGGTATTGTTCTTATAAGGTTTATCTCTGATGTTAAAAATCAATCCCAACAAATCAAAATGCCTATTGATTTTTTTACCTTATCTCTAGCAACTCCTCTGATACTCTCCAGTATCTCTAACCATCAGTAGCATAATCATGTCCAAACGATTAGTGAGCAACACGCAACTTTACATTGCAATAACAGTGAATAAGTAACAAAAAATAATTACTTGCAATTTAAATGTTAACTTACTGTTCATTCACAACGAAAATACAATTGTCTTGGGATGGTTGCCCTGTGACTGGATGTTTGCAGGTCACTTTCCGTTCATTATGACTGGAAATGGAAAGAAAATATTATTAAAATAAATATTCAAATCAACAGGCAGTTCACTAATTTTGCATTGCTTCTGTGCAACAGGTTTTTAGCGAAAATTGAGGCATCTCGAAGGGAACACAAGTCACAGAGGAGCTCCATAATCCTATCGTAAAACCAAGACCTCAATAAACCTTATGAAAGCGAATGAAATGCACATGAGCTTGCGTAAATAATATAGCTCTAACTTAACCAAATTGCAGACATGTATACTTTAATTTTATAATCATTTAATTTTATAATCACTATCAAGTTCTTGAACATTACAAACAATGTAAAAGTGTTACAATTGGTGATTTTCAAACTGCCTTAAGCAAGACCGGGCTCACCTGAGTCCAGTGAACCGACCCTATACCTTGTAAGGGAGGTGCAATGGAGCATGCTATTTTTACAAACAATCGGGTTGGCAAGAAATCAGCATTAAATGTCTCCCAGGCGGTGTCCCTTCTCTTCACATGCCACCAACAGTTGTACTGTAGTTTTGCAATGAAATGTTTAGTTTTCATGGGACAAAGCCACGCAAAGTCAAATCTGAAAAGCTTCTGTGTTTTTTCTGAAATGATGCTAAAATCTGACTGGCTGGCAATAACTGATTTTAGTGCTATGTACCATTTACCAAAGACCTCATTGTGGAAGCTTATTTCCTGGTGCCATAAGGAGGCATGAGAGGACAAGGCCCACAGTCATGGTGAGTTTTAACAAGCCAGAGAGATGAGGGAAATGTTGCCCTCAAAAATAAAAGTGCAGACTTTAGGCAGGGGGGTTAACCAACGGTTCTTAGACAAAAAATATAAAAAGCAAATAAAAATGTAGGGTAGGATGACATTAGTGTAGATCTACCCTATGCCCTTAAGCTGAACTCTGTCCCAATACCAACATATTACTGTGCCAGGGAACGGTCGAGGGCTCTGCCCTGTACCCATTATCCTTTCAAACTGGCACATTTTGATATTGCATACAGCTGCAGAAAAGCATCTCTTTGCGATGCTTACAGTTCGGATCATGGATGATGAGCCTCTAAGAAACTTTTGAACAAAATATTTACCCGTCTTTACACTTGTTGATTTGTCTACAGATGGTTCAGTGGGAAAGAAGTCAGAGTGCTCCCAAAAGATGCATTTGTAATTGGAATTTCGATAGTAATATTGATTCAAATTCATGGGTTTTAAGCGACCCTTGACCCTTCCAGGTAGGTCTCTCCCCCTCCGCACTGCACCGCCTGTGCCCGTTCTCTCCCTCACTGCCCCCGTGTCTCTCTGCCCGGTTTTGCCTTCTGTTGCCTAGCTGCCCCTGCATTTCTGTGACCTTTCTGCCTCTGTGCCACTCATTTCCCCCCGTTTTTTGTGACCTGTTCTGCCCTTTCTTGGGACCTTTCTGCCTCTGTGCCACTCGTTTCCCCCCGTTTTTTGTGACTTTTATGCCCTTTCTTGTGACCTTTGTGCATCTGTGCCACTGGTTTCCCCCCTTTTTCTGTGACCTTTTTCTGCCCTTTCTTGTGACCTTTGTGCCCTCTGTGCCACTCGTTTCCCCCCGTTGTTTGTGATCTTTTCTGCCCTTTCTTAGGACCTTTCTGCCTCTGTGCCACTCGTTTTCCCCTCAATTGTTGTGCCCTTTTACCTTCTGTTTTCTTCGTCCCCCCTCGCCGCTGCGTCCTCGCCCCCTGACTGCCCATTCGCTGCCCCCGCCTCCCAGCTGCTCCTCCCTCCCACCTCCCCATATAGGCCGGCCGCTGCGCGGTGAGAAGAGTGACCCTTGACGCTTCCAGGTAGGTCTCTACTCCTCCGCACAGCACCGCCTGTGCCCATTCTCTCCCTCGCTGCCCCCGTGTCTCTCTGCCCGGTTTCCCTTCTGCTCCCCTCGCTGCCCCTGTGTCTCTGCCCGGTTTTTCCTTCTGCTCCCCTCGCGGCCCCTGTGTCTCTCTGCCCGTTTTTGCCATCTGCTGCTTAGCTGCCCCTGCATTTCTGTGACTTTTGCCATCTGTGCCACTCGTTTCTCCCCGTTTTCTGTGACTTTTTGCCCTACCTGCGACTTTTTTGCCTTCTGTGCCACTCGTTTCCCTCTGTATTCTTGTGACCTTTTGCCCTTTTTGTGACCTTTGTGACCCTTCTGTCCTCTGTGCCACTTGTTTCCCCCCTCAATTGTTGTGCCCTATTGCCTTCTGTTTCCTTCATCGCCCCTCACCGCCCCCGCAACAGCGTCCCCTGCGGCTCCGCCCCCCTGACTGCCCATTCGCTGCCCCCGCCTCCCAGCTGCTCCTTACTCCCACCTCCCCACACATGCCGGACGCTGTGCGGTCACGCCGCTGGTGCGTGGCAAGCCTGTCTGCGCCCGCCCGCACCAGAACCCATGGCCCCCGCACCCGCCACCACTACGACGCTAGCACCCTGCAACTGTTCAAGGCCACCCTGAAAAGCACAAACGTCCCTTCACCTGCCGTTCTGCAGCTACACCAGCCACAGAGCCGACAAACCACCCGCTGTGAAAGACCTCAACCACCTACGATGCATACTACTGAATCCCGCTCAGCACGCAAACACGCCGTCGAGCTCTGGGACCTGTTCAACACAAGCTCCCCAGACGTCGCCTGACAGAGACCTTGTTGAACAACTCCTCCACACCTGACATCGCCATAGTCATCCCAGATGGCTACAGCAGGGGTCTCCAAACCGGTCCTGGAGGGCCGGATCCATGCCAGATTTTTCAAATTACTACATGTATCTCAATGGGGATATCCAAAAAATCTGGCATGGATCCGGCCCACCAGGACCGGTTTGGAGACCCCTGGGCTACAAGATCACCCGCAGAGACCGCACCGTCTGAGGAGGAATCGCCATCGTCCACAAGAACAGCATCAGTGTCTCGACTAGTACAGATGACGCGCTCAGCCCCGCCAAACACATGCATTTCCAGATCCACACAGACCCAAACTCCACCCTCAGAGGGACCCTAGTCTACCGACCCCCCAAACTTTCCCCTCAGTTCAGCGACTACATCGCCTACTTTATCAGCAAGCACACCCTGAACTCCACCGTCTACATCCTCCTCAGAGACCTGAACTTTCACCTTGAGAACAACAACGACAACAACTCCACAACCCTGATCGATAACCTCGCCAACCTCGGGCTAAGCCAACTCATCACAACGCCCACCCACTCCGCCAGCCACACCCTCGACCCAGTCTTTTCCTCAAGCCTGCATGTCTCCGTCAGCCACACCACCGAACTCCTCTGGACCGACCACCGCTGCATCCACTTCACCTTCCAGAAACCCACCACACACCACAGCACCCAACAGATCCCCCGCCACTGCTGGAGCAAAATCACTGAAGACCAACTACATGCACACCTTGCTCTCAGCCCACCCACCGAACCCTCCAATACAGACGTCGCTGCCCACAACCTCAGACGCTGGATCGAGGACTGCGCCAACACCCTCGCCCCGCTGAAGAAACCCCCCCCACAGACACCAGCAAGAGGGCCAGCTGGTTCACCCCAGAACTTCTAGATTCCAAGCAAGCCTGCCGGAAACTAGAGAAGAAATGGTACAGTGAACAAACTCCGGACAGCCACGCAGCCCACAAGGACGCCGTCCGCAACCACCACCACCACCTCATCAGGACTGCAAAGAAGACCTCCTTCAAAGACCGCCTCGACAACAACGCACACGACAGCAAAGAGCTCTTCAACATCGTGAAGGAACTCTCCAACCCCAGCTTCAACACCAACGACATCCCGCTGTCGCAAGCCCTGTGCGATTCCCTCGCCACCTTCTTCCAGAGCAAGATAGCAGATATCCACAACAGCTTCAACACCCAGACAGCCCCAACAGACCGCAACACAACAGACCCTCCGCACAACATCGACCACGTCCCCTTGCTAGCCTGGACCAGCGTGAGCGTCGATGACACCATCAAGACCAAGAGCACAATCCACTCCGGCTCACCGTCAGACCCATTCCCGCACCACGTTTTCAACAATGCAAGCAGCTCCAGCGCACCCGACCTACGCAACGTCATTAATCTCTCCCTTGAGACCGCAACCTTCCCAGAGAGCTGGAAATACGCCGAGATAAAGCGCCCTCGTCAAAAAACCCAAGACAGACCCAAGAGACCTCAAGAACTTCCGACCCATCTCTCTGCTCCCCTTCCCGGCCAAGGTCATCGAGAAAATCATTAACAGACAGCTAACCCGATACCTCAAAGAGAACAGAATCCTGGACCCTTCCCAGTCAGGGTTACGCAGCAACCACAGCACCGAGACCACCCTCATCGCCGCCACCGACATCAGGACCCTGCTAGACAACGGGGAGACTGCAGCACTCATCCTCCTAGACCTCTCCGCCGCCTTCGACAGTCTGCCACCGCACGCTACGCTCACGCCTCCAGGCCGCAGGGATCCGAGACAAGGCTCTGGAATGGCCCACCTCCTTCCTCTCTGGCAGAACCCAGAGCGTCCACCTCCCCCGTTCCGAAGCCTCCGAGATCATCTGTGGCGTACCTCAAGGATCATCCCTCAGCCCGACACTGTTCAACATTTACATGACCCGCTTGCACACATCGCCCAACAGCACAACCTCAACATAATCTACGTCGACGACACTCAACTGATCCTCTCCCTCACCAAGGACCCCATCACCGCCAAAGCCAACCTCCATGAAGGAATGAAGGCCATTGTCGACTGGATGAAGATCAGCAGTCTGAAGCTGAACTCAGAAAAGACGGAGGTCCTCATCCTCGGCTCCAACCCGTCAGCCTGAGACGACTCCTGGTGGCCAACGGCACTGGGGCAGCCCCGACCCCCACCGACCACGTACGCAACCTGGGAATCATCTTCGCCTCAACGCTCTCAATGCCCAAGCAAGTCAACGCCGTCTCCTCCTCCTGCTGCTTCAACACCCTCCGCATGCTCCGCAAGATCTAAAGATGGATCCCGACAGATACAAGAAAGACAGTCACCCAGGCCATCGTCAGCAGAAGACTAGACTACGGAAACGCCCTCTACGCGGGAGCCCCGACCAAGCTCATCAATCGACTACAACGAATCCAAAACACCTTGGCACGACTGATCCTCTATGTACCACGACACGGCCACATCACCTCCCACCTGAGAAACCTACACTGGCTCCCCGTCAACAAGAAGATATCCTTCAAGCTCCTCATCCACGCACACTCGGCACTCCACAAGACCGGCCCAGCCTACCTCAACAGACGGCTCTCCTACACCCCCAACCGCCAGCTACGCTCCACCGACCTCTCACTCGCCACCATCGCGCACATCCGAAGAATAACCACCAGCAGGAGATCCTTCTCCCACCTCTCCGCCAAGACATGGAACACCCTCCGACTGAGCCTACGACAGACCCAAGACCTGCTGGCCTTCAGCAGGATGCTAAAGACTTGGCTGTTCGATCAGTAGGGCCCCTCCCCCAGCGCCTTGAGACCCTTGTGGGTATGTAGTGCGCTTAACAAATTACTGATTAGTTGCATGATTGATTTGACCAACCCTGTGCCAATCCTCAGCTGCGCCCTGAGATTGCCCTGCATCCGGGCTCTGGAGGCGGGAGGATGAACCAGTCCCTGCATGTGCAGCCCACTGTGCATACTCACCCCTGTGATATTTGAGACATCACCCCTGGTATGTGCTCGCATTACCAGTGCACATAGGGATGGTATGTTACATAGCAACCAGCCTTTACTGTGCCTCTGTGCTTACAGTTATCTACGATAACCCACAGAAAATTCTAACTTTGGCGCATTCGACGAACCTGTCTTTAAAGAAAGAAATCCATCAAATTCGCGGGGAGTGGGGCTGGGAAGTTTCACTAAATTGTTAAACGATTATGAAAGTTAAAAGATGGTTGTCAACACGTTTTCACTCCATATTCAATGCCCACAAGTAACATTTAGATAGGGCTACCGAAATAGTGTTGTACTGAACAACATTGAACTGGCCATTCACATAAAGGTGACTGAGCTGTGAGCTGTAAATCCGTTGACTAACCGCTGTCTCGACAATTATGTTGTGGACAATAACCGCAAACAATATTTAAATGTCACTGCAATTAAGATATTTTATTACCCATTAACACATCCGTATATTATATATATATATATATATATATACATATACACACACACACACACACACACATCACTTAAACACACCATTGCGCTTTTCACCATCGTTTTGCATACAGCCTTGTTCTTCTATACATACATTGCGCGGCGGTACAGCAGCCTTAAAAGTAAAGTTTTTTTTGGATGCATAACCTTTCTTCATTTTATTTCTCAGCAGCCCAGCTAATAAAATGTATTGAATTGTTTTTTTTTTTTAAACCCTTCGTTTGTAACAGTGAATACAGTTCTAGACCGGACAGAATGCATTAACCTATATATATGAAAGAAAGTTACGTCACAACGTTGTTAACGCAACAAATAAGCCAGAAAAACCCATTAACAGCATGCCCCCCTTTCCAACATCACACAAAGACACAAAATCATGACAAATGCCTACAGTGCATCAGGTAGCGCCATTGCCCTAAGTTCTCTGGTGTGGCTCCATCAATAAGGATTCTGGTCCAGAATCAGAGGATGTCCATCCTAGGAGCAGTTTAATAAATACATTCAAAAAGGTATCCTATATCTTTGGGGCGGGACACACTGGACTGGAGCGAAGCATATGTCTCAAGCTGTGTATTACAATTGGTGAGGTCATGTGGCAAGTGTAGGTGACTTTCCCCTGCCCCAGTATCAGTTATTTGGCCTTTGGAGAGCAATGACCAGAGTGTGACAAGTTTCCGAATGGATTTTGGCAATGGATGCACCCAGCCCAACAATGCCAACTTGGGTTCTAATTGAATAGGCTCACCCATCATGTTAGAAATTGTGTGTATTAAGGCTGTCCAAAAGTGATGTATGTTTGGGCAACTCCAGGCCAAGTGGATTAAATCATATTTTAGGGCTCCGCGTAGGAAGCAGTACAAAGTGGCTGCAGTACAAAGTGGCTGCAGTCCTCGTTTGAACAGGGTGGGCGGTGTGCGATATACTCTGAGAGTGTAACAGAAGTGTATAATATGAAGTCCACTACTAGGAGATATGGTTGCAGTCCGCAACTCCTCCTCCCATTTGCGTATTATGTGGTGATGTGCTTCTGCCTGTGTGAGGTTGTGCAATGTTATCAGACGTTTGGGCGATTTTGCGGCTATTAATTGTTTGATAGTCCCCAGTAAGGATGGCTCTTGTGGAAAGGATGGAGTAAATGACCGATACAATTTTCCCCATTATGTGATGTTCCATTTGGCTAGCTGTGCAAGTGTCTTTGTTTCACCAGTTAATGGTATGTCTGGTTGTCCCTCGAGGGACCGGGGGTGAATAAATCTACATGGTCTAACCCTGCTTTCTGCCTCAGTCTGTCCCAAGCTAGTGCTGCGTAGTGCTAAGTATGTCCAGTTTTATGCTTACCGGTCCCCCAGCAAAAGAACTGTGTTAAGTGGAATGAGGATGCATTATCAACTTCTACTGAGGGGCCGGGTCACTCGCATTCTCCATATTGCTGCGCCACAGCATTTCTTTACCTAGGTGCTTAATTTCCCAGAGGGACGTTTTATTATACTCTAACTTTCTCTTGGATTTGGACCAGTGTCAAAGGTTCAGGTAACTGTTACCATTCATTTTCTCTCTCTTCAGGAAAGCACTGAAAACCTGGCTCTTTTGCCTAGAACCAAAGGACCAGGTTAGCGTTAGGAGTTCTTGTTGCACGCACTTCTGTCTCGCTTTAGCGCCGGGACACCTCTGCTTGAGCTAGCTGTTCGCGCTTTTACAAATGCAGTGATTATTATTATTTTCTTATTGTTTAGTTTCCAGCTCAAGTAAATATGAAGGGTCCCTCCCTGTTTAGCTTTGCCCAACCCCTTAGAATACTTCTTTAAAGGCATCACACACTGTACTGACGTCCGGAACAGAGTTAATATTGATTTGAAAATATATCTAGTATCTCCTGACGCAATCCATTCTGGAATAACTCATCCTTCAATGCATTTTGAGAGCCTCGCCACATTTCAGGCACTGAGGGCGACTCAAGATGTGCTGCCATGACAGGGCTGGTGCATGATCTGGACGTGTTTTGGCCAAATTTTGCACCTCCGCCAACCAAGAGCCCACATGACGGGTGGCTACCAAATAATATATTCAGGACCTTAATGAATGATCAATGGATATGGACGTACCTGATGCCGACGTAGCAAGCCTCATCAACCAGGCTGTGATCTGCCATTATAATATGCAGCGCACCTAATGCTTGCGGATTGTGCCAGGCTGCTCCTGATGATCTATCCAGCCCCGAATTATGAGCTACATTAAAACCTCCACCTCACAAGATTGTTCTGGAGGCTAAAGACAGAACTACCGACCGACCATAAGGAGAGAAAAAAATGTGTATCATTATTGGGTCCGTAGACGTTAACTACTGTGATGGATTTACCTATAAGTACATCTGCACTGATCATCACTGAATGAGCAAATGTAGGAAACCTGTCCCTCCTTTTATTACAACAGTGACCTACGGAGACCATGAGGGGTACGAGAATGTGCCTATATGTGCTGGGCCCATTTTGTTGATAGCATTTTATATACACGTTTGGCAAGATGCGTATCCAGCTGAAGTGCTATTATAATCTCATGATGTTTGGCATATGTATAAATAGGACTGGTCTTCTGAGGGTTGTACAGCCTGCTAATGGTACACGTCTGGAAGATGAGTCAAGGCTTCATGTCATGTGTACTGTGGTATGTATTATTGTGTTTTGCATGGTCGGAGTGTACAAGATGGCCTGGTTCAGTATTTTTGTACATAGATATCTATGAAACAGTGTTATAGAGGATGACTTACCTTGACACTGGAAATGTGTAGTGACCCGCCCCAAACTTTACACACCACCGCCCACAACGGCAACTCCAACCCGCCAGCGAATCCATGAACCCTCTATCCCTCCCTGTACCAACTTCAGTAAATCAAACAAAAACTCAAAACAGAAATCCTGATCAAAAAGAAGGTGTACACACTATGAGACTTAAAAACCCACCACTACATTGTCCCGTGGGATCCTGCCCTCCTGCTGAGGAAATAAAATTATTTTTGACAACTTACTATACCACCACCAACCCAATGAGATCCAAAGTCAAATTTGAGTGATGTTCCAGAAGTTTGGCAAAACCTAAAACACTTTCTAGTGACTCAGAGCTTGATGGAATTTGTTCTTCCTCTCACCACTGAAATGAATACTGCAAGCATGATCTAAATTTACAAGTGTGTCACTAACATATGTAAGCACCTTCCCTTTGTATTCCAAATCCTTTGTCAATAACGTATCGTTTTATTAGCCAGTGATCAAGGGCAAGTCCACCATGATTTAATTTAATGTATAGCATATATTAAATAGTCTGGTGTCAGACTATGCACATAGCAGTGTACATACACACGTTGTCTTGTGGAGAGTATGTGCAACACTTCCATTATAGCTTGCAAAGGTATTAAAAAGTCTTCTGATGAAAGTAAAATCTAAATGTAAAAAGATGGATAGTGCAAATAAAAAAATGTGCATGACCTCAAGCGTTCATACATTTGAAAAACATTATGTAAAATAAACTAAAGATGTATAATGCTATTAAGAGTGTGAAACGTTACCTTTCTCAACCCCTCTATTTGCTTGAAATATGACCCCTTGTTGCAGATTTCAATATACAGACTACTTTTCTGTAGCTCTGATGTTCTATAGATGTAGTGTGAACTTAGCCAAAAGACGGTGCTGACTTTTGCTTAAACCCCACACATATATACACACACATATGTACACACACGTATACAAACACATATATACATAGCATTCTGCACCACATACGTCACTTAGGAAAAAGAAGATATGGAGATATTTTTCTGTAAATATGAACAATGCACACAAGCATTGTGCGGTCACTTACAGTGAAAGGAGCCAATGGGTAAAGTGGACTAATACCCTGCTGTGAATGCTGTGGTGGGCGGAAGCAAAACATAAATGATAATTTAGCAGGCCAATAGATGGAGCCCTCTGTATATTATGTATGATTTTTTTTAAAACCGTAATCTGGCAAGATAGCTAAAACGCTCACAAAGGTCAGACCAAATAAATTCTAAAATTCAACTGTACTGCTCAGAAAAGGTGAAACGGATTATCAAGCATTCTCACCTCACAATGCCTTTTTTTTATAAAGTGCATATTGTCTGAAAGAGTATTTCTGAACCAACTTCATGCACTTACTGATTTCAAGGACAACAAAAAGAGGACTGAGCTTGCAGAGATTTAAGACTGATTTGCACACAATTCTATATAGGAAGCCATAAATACAAAGCAATATCTCCCCACAATGCTCATCTATAAAACGTGCAATATTTTTCACACACCCCAACCTGATGACAAATGTTGCAAAGTTATTTGCTTTTAAAATTATTTTAAACAAAAGCCGCACGAAAGTAATTCAACCCACACAATGATATAAACAGCTTTCAGTTAGATAAGCATTCTTAAGTTATGCCTACCATTGGAAACAGTGGTTCTGTCCCACCGCTGGTATGTGTAACTCAATCAGAGTGGAGAAAAGAAGCAGAGCATCTCTGGATACATAACCTAATTATTTATTTTTATGTGCTATTGATTGATGTGTCCTCAAATGTGTCCCAACTACCTGTCAAACAATCTTCATTCCTAATTCGCATACATTCCCATGCACGAGCACTTTACAGTCGTGCTATCTGTGTAAACTGAACTGCCTCGCCCTGGCACCAAGGGTTAGCTAGTGAGTAAACAGCAGAAAATGTATTTAAATATATACCTGTAATAATTAGCATTAAAATGCCTAAACTACATAGTGGAGTATTCCCCAGAATGCACTGTTCACTGTCCCACCTCCAACCAGCACACACCGCCTCCTCGATTCCAGGAATCCTGCACAGGTCGTGCCGAGTGTGCTGTCAGATTGCTTTGTGTTTGCTGTCAAATGAAGAAGATGCTGAATGCATTCCCAGAGTCCCCGACTGCAATTTTTCAAGCAATCATTAACCATTGCTTCAATCTGCGAAGTAATCGGACGGAGTACATCAGCAGTCAATTACAGTTGATACATTCTGAAAGGACAAAGCGAACAGCGACTTTCAAGACAACTCCAGGCTTTCCAAGCAAAAATTGACACTCAGCACAACCTTTGCAACAACCGAAAGAAAACAGCAAAGAAAAAAAATGAAAGCGCACAAATCTTCTTACCCTTTTCCTCTAGTAAACTTGAGCATATTGACAATCCTCAATGCTATCTGTTATGCAAGAAGTAGACACTTAAACAGTCCAATCACTTTGAAGCGTGTCGGAGTCATGTTCTAATCACAAGCTCCTGTCCACGGGAGCAGCTACAGTACAGGAATAAAGGCCTCTTTCATAGTCAACCAAAGCGTCTCAGAAGTACCTCATTTTCAATTATCAGCTATTCTTCTAATGACTGCTAGGTTTAAAGCGGAGGACCAAGCTCTATCAGCTTTTTACTGATTTATTGGGCTCCCAATTCCAGAGAGAACATTTAAAAATACAAAATATCATAATGGAGAGAGGAGTTGGCCTAACTGCTTAGGCGGTCGACCTCGAATCTGGGGAACTGGGTTTGAATCTCCGCAATGACTTTGAACATCCTGTGACTCTGGGCAAATCGCTTAATCTCCCCGTGCCTTAAAAAAAAACAATGAATGTGTCCTCATGTAATGCAACTGGAGCTTTGTAAAGCGCTCTGATACCCGATTCGGGTCCAGTTCGAGCTATGTAAAACGCTGTAAAATAAAAATAATAAGTTAGGAATACAAATGGTTTATGTAAGCTTCAAATGGTGAGATCGTCTGCTGCGGAGTTGCTACAATTGGGAGTCAAGAAAGCCTGCAATCCATATAAAGGTAAATATGAAAAGAATTCAAAAACGAAGATCCATTGACAGCTACAGTTCATTAACAGCTTAAGTGGCTGCATTTAAGGAGAAATAAACTGTGAGTGGAGCAATGTGGAATCAGTTGCTTAAGCCCTACTAACAGAAACATCTTCAGTGCTTTGTGAATTATGTCAAAGAGGTTTAGGGAGTAAGGGGGTTGGGGACAAAAGTCGAAATAGGTAAATATGCTCATTGCCACAACAAACTAAAAATAGCAACACTCAGGTATATATTTGATCTAAGAGGATATTGTAATATATCACTAAACATAGTGGGATGGGAAGGCTTGGGGGATTTTATGGGTAATTTAAAACCGAGAAGGGAATTCCTTTTTTGGCCAAATTGATGGAGGTTCGGAAGGTGCATTGAAATAAAGAACTAATACCCACAGAATAATAGCACGGAAAGTAAGAAAAAAACTCAAAGCAAGGGCAGGTCTTCAACACTGATATTTGATAGGAAGAATTCCTACCACTTTAAGACATTCTGTTGTATGATGATAGGTATATTGTGTCTTCAGTTGAGTTAGGGAAGATTGTGGGTAAATAACTGCTCTTGTGTTTCTACTGACGTTTGTTGCATTACAATCGCATTCTGATTTGCACATGCACTTTCCAACACAAATTTTGTAAACAGCAATTACATAGGTCTAAAATTAATGTTACAAACAAGAAATGGAGGAGTACTTAGATTATGGCCGAATGCAGTGTCTTTTTAAGACCAGTACATGAGTAGGGATTTTTTAGTATAGTATATTTCTACATGAATGGTATATTCATTTAATTTGATAATCCTATCAGTACTGGTTAGCTCAAGAGACACCGTAGTTGCACAGGCACTTTACTAAACCATGCATTGTATTTTCAAATTCAATTGAATTTTAAAACATGATTTTACTATGTTAACTTGATGTACCCAAAATGTTTTACGGCTTTCAAATAATTTTCATCTTAGGTTTCATGGCAAACATTAGTGACTGAAACGGCGTGCCAATTTTAACATGAGTGGGTGCAGGGCTGTATGTTCAACCTACTCACATCTGATGTGTATAAATTGTATGGCTTTGCATCATTTTTTTTAACCCATTAAAGAATATTCAATTAAAAGAAATTAAAGGCACATCCTATTCCACAGTTCCTTAAACAACATAATGGCAAGGGAACATTAATCACTGTCAGCTAAACTGCCAGATGCCTGAAGGCATGCACTGAAGGATAAACACAGCAGAACTCTTTCATTTACATAGGCCTCAGGAGCCTAAACAGGTTCCAAAGCCCCCTCGCTGTCTGACTGTGTCTGCCTACATTATATCTAGGTGTTCAAAATCAATCAGGACCCTCTGAATTCATAGCATGGGGGCATAAAGAGATCAGTCAAAATCGGCAGCAAAAGTCATTTATCACTTTTAGACTAAAGTATTAATTCTGTTTTGATTCTGATTATGAAAGGCCTAATGTTGGTATCACAAGACGCACTGCTAAGGTATGTTCGCAGGATTACAGAGTCGTATAAAGAGAGCACATAAGGCACTCCAATAAAACATTAGGGGGAGACGCATAGCAGCCTCGAAACTGCAATTTCAACACAAATTACATTACCCTAAAATAATCTTTGAAAACTACCATCATAATTACCTTTTTTCAAATTAATGATGCTAAACATTACCACATCCGAGAAACAGAAGAATTGACTTTTGCAGTATTAGTAGACCGTGTGCATGCATATTGTTATGCTAGAGCTTATGTTTTTTTATCTGTGTGCGATACGTTCTTGTTAATACCGTCTAATTAAACTATCTAGGACTTGATTTCAGTGTAAGCTCATAAAGGTCCATCTACTCGCCATCTGTGATGCCACTGGAAAGCCGCTCACAGTGCACTAAAATTCAGACGGGCAAATGCACGAAGTACATTCAATGAATTGAAGAAACACATTTCCTGCATTGAGTCTCGTTGAGCACATACTGCAAAATGGATGACGTGAGAAATGCAAAGCCGCCTTCTGAAAAAATCATACAATATAACAAACAAGCAGTGGTATTAACTGCAGGTGTTGCCCAAATTCCCAGTAGTTGCATAACACAGGATTAATTGGCCTGCTGAAAATAAATCCTTTATTTTTACACACCATTGTTAAACCACATTTTTAAGCAGTGATCCCATAACTGTGTTGAATCAAATGCCCGGCAAGAGTGAGTGGAATTTGTTGCACTATATGAGAGACATCAGATAAGCAAAATTATTAACCAACACTTATCATAGCACACTAACAGGCAGTTCTAATCATAACCACAGAAATCTAGAAGTGGAGTAATCAGTAGCCGTGTATTAGGGCTAAAACATCTATTAGCTCAGATGATGGTCAGAATCTTTGGAAATGATTTCAGAGTGATTTTGGTGGCAAATCTTCTAATGCAGATCTGATCAGTAGAAAGAGTAAGGGTAGGTTTAAAAGACAAAGATTGTTGATAAAGTCCTGGTAGCCAAATGGGGCTTCTATTTATGTAAAAGATATCCATCTTTAAAAGTAAGGTAACAAGTACTGACACTGAGGCGAAAACTATGTTTGTAGTTTGTGCCTCATTGTATACTCTGTTAAAGCAGTAATTTGTACTGGAGGGGCCAGGACTGAACCATACCTTTTCCTGTCCCTCCTCCTTTCTTATGAAGAGATGGAGGCAGAAGCTGCTCACAAGGTTCACTTTATCAGAGGATCAGTATAGGAACTTAGTTACCTGGTACCTTATATGCTGTCGGTACAATTGTGGGACATAACTTACTAGTAACACATGAGAGAAAGAAGACCTTTTTAAGTAACATGGTTTGAGAAGATGCTTGCTGTGTCTGGACTTGGAATGTCAGAAACAAGGCCTCTCTTTGAACTCGACATCTCAGAACAACCCGTCAACAAGAGAATAACGTTCCGTCTCCTCACCCACGCACACAAGGCCCGCTACAAACTAGGACCCGAATGCCTCAACACCCGACTGTCCTTCTACACTCCCTCCCGCCAACTAAGATCCGCCAATCAAGCCCTCGCCGCAGTTCCGCGTATCCAAAGATCCACCATGGGAGGCAGATCCTTCTCCTACTTGGCGGCCAAGACCTGGAACTCACTCCCCACTCACCTCCGCCTTACACAGAACTACATCTCCTTCAGAAAAGAACTTAAAACCTGGCTATTCGATAAATAATGAACCCCCTCCCCAAGCGCCTTGAGACCCTCTGGGTGAGTAGTGCGCTATATAAATTCTTGAACTTGAACCTACGAAGATAATAGTTTTCCCAAATTCCAGCGGAGAGACCATGCAACCTTTGCTTATTGCATGAGATGGTCAGTGGAAGAAAGAACTTATTTCCAGTGCTAGAGGCTCCCGGTTCTTGCACCAAAACCAATGCCCCTGTAGACTTTACAACAAAAGGTGAGCTAACAGGTTTACAAGCATTGCGCTTTTTTTTTTAAAAGAGTTCACCAAAATGCTTAATGAAGATTTGGAGAGGCCAGTCACAAGATTCTCAAGAAAACTGTAGAGGTAGCTAATAAGGTGGTGTGTCAGCAAATGGAGTTCCTGGAAGTGTCAGATATGCCAATCCTACAGGTCCATGTAACATTAACCCGGCAGTTAAGTAGAAGAACATTGCTGAGGGAAACGCAAAAAGTTAACACAGAGGCATGAACAGAGGGTAGCAGAAGGTTGAAGCACAAAGGGCATTCTCTCATTTGCATGAGGCAAACATGCACTTAGAAGGTACAATGGCAGAGTGCCACAAAAAGGTGGCGCACTGTTATTGCCCCCCCCTGAATGCATGATTCAGAAAAGGGGGTGGTGATGAACAGAGTGTCTGAATGCAGCCCTCTCAAGACCTAAAAAGGGGTCCCCTGGAACCCCCCCACCCCCAACATCCCCCTTCAGGCTGGTGCAGTGACTTACTACACCCATCTGCAGGGGTCTCTAACTCCTTGCTAAAGTGCAGGCAGGGTGCCATCTACACACAGAAACGTGAAGTAGCTTTGAAGCAGCTGCTCCATATTTTACTGAATGCGCTGCCCCCAAAACGGTGTGAGTTTACGACTGCCCTGGGGGTAGTCCATTTGTTGTTATAGGGTACACAGTCCCTGTCTGTACCCAGCGTACCTACTTAAAAGTGCCACGTGGCTCACAGTAGAACAGTGCCCCCTATATGCAATAAGGACCCCGATGTACAACTGTCATTCTCTAAATGATTAGATATTTGGCTTCAAAATTCCTGTCTACTTGAGCATTTTAATTTCACTAAAATGACGGTTTCCAAAAGAGAATGTTCTTTGAGACAATGTGCAGCAAGTAAAGAATATAGATCATCAAGCTCATGTGCAATAAAAACCAGATTCTGCTCCGCCAACAAAATGGGAAACAAAAAGACACCAACCACAAACCAAGTGGGCACCAAGATCCACTCTAAAATAGCAGATTATTTCCATCAGCAGATTTTTCCTTCCACTGACTGAAATCATGAAACCCAACACATGTAATTTAAAACTGGAATACATCCATTGGCATACTTTACTCAGAAAGACCATGCTTAAAACCAGCACCGTTTTCATGCTGATGCAGCACACTGGATATAACCAGTGGTAGGACGTAGTCCGGAGCCACTGGCGGCAAATCACTAAACTGTAATAGAATTAGGAGAAGTAAACAGCTCGTGACCTCCGTAGCAAATCCTTAGAGGAAGATACTAAACAAAACGTTCTCACCGCATTCTATTTTAAGAGAGAAAGAGCAATAAGAACCAGAGCCCTAAGAGGAGTGACGGGTAAGCAGCCGATACCTATCCCCGGAAGTGATGGTAATTGGAACACGACGGCAGATCAGTACAGCACATTTCGCAGCCAACACTGCAGGAACGAGCAGACTTCATATGTATGCAGGTCTCCGTTGCAAGCATTCATGCACAGCTACAATGCTATTATGGCGTTCATCTCTTTAAAAAGGCCACTGGAAATAATTTCCTTCAACTTTTAGTGCATATTTTCAAAACAGTATAGTGATCTATATCTGATGACAAACTTTCAGGTGTAGTAGGTACCAGTTGAATATTCCACTGACACATTAGCATCTTTCTGTGCCCGTGTCGAACCCATAGATATTGCACAAAAAGTCACTCAAGATGGCCTATCCCAAAATACAGAGGAGACCGTAAAGCACACAGTCGACAACCCTCACTAAGTATTTGGTCCATGGCCATCAGGTTAGGAAACTACTGTCTTTTCCCTCACACATTTTGCTTGTCCTATAACCACTGGAAAAGCTTTCATTCCTCCTTCAATAAAAAGTTTACCATACATTTCATTGAGACAAGTCAAAGTCAATAAGTGAGGGACTAAAATGTGTAATATTTGGTGAAGGAGTGATGCAGTGACAAGTTAATAACGGGTTAAAATCCTGTCAACTTCCAGGATTATCAGGATGAAGTTTGGTGACTATGGTAAAAATGTAGTGAGGTACAGATATTTTGCTTGTTCATGGTTAGCGTGGCTTGTAGCGTGAGTAGCGTACCATGTGGGTGTAGTGTTAGATCTGCACTCGTTTTATGAGAAGGTCATGGATAATGACACTCTGCACTCACACATCCACACACCCACAGTCGTGCTCAACTAACATTTCATGTGAGTGGCAGAGGTGTGTAAATATCTTAATTGATATGAACATATGCCAGGAACTGGTTAGAACAGAGTAACAGGATTAGTGCACACAAATCGCCCACATTAATAATCTACAAATGAACGGTTATATATTTTCAAACATTGTGGTTTTTTTGGTTTAGATGGCCGGTTTATTTTAAATAAAGTCATTCTTTGCACTACACAAGCAGAAGTCATCAACGGGGAATGGGACAAGTGCAACCAACTCTAGGACTATTGATGTAAGCTGAAATTGCTGTTCAAGTACACTAGAAGAAGTACTACTTTTGCTCTGAACTGGAGTTAATGAAATGTTTCCTTTCACCGTTACAAAGACCAAAGTCAAGATGAAATATTAAGATTACAGCAAATACCTAATTTCCTACTTTGTTGCAGAAACAAAAAAATGAAAAGTACTGAATAACACCAAAAACTTTGAATTTGGAGGTCTGACATCGCTGGACAAATTGGTAGTTATGTTAGAAGTAAATAGCTTATCATTTTTAAGGGTGGCATGTCGCCCTGCACGAGAGGCCATACACGAGATCTATTGCAACATACTGCGATTCAAGTAGCCTTTTTCTACTTCAAACACCAAATCACTTGAAAGACAACGCAATATCAGTAAGGCGGACTGGCTCTTGTTACTATGGGCAGCTCTGAAGGGCAGGGGTATTTAATGTCTAGTGATAACAGTGCACGCACTGGGGTTGCCCAGAATGAAAGACATGGCACTTCACAATCCAGTTGAAGACATACGATAGTCAATGCAATCCGTGTAGAGGAACTACCCTCAAACTGTAGTCTGTATATTTTCAATATATGTAAAATATACTCCAGATCTATCTTTACAATACGTCCCATCTCCAAATATGGCATCTGGCCCGCTTTGTGGCTTCCATGCAGCATGCTGGTATCAGATGGTAGTCTACTTTAACATTCTTTGCCCATTAAATCTAGATTAGTTAAATAAAATTTGCAATTTAACCACAAGACTAGTCTCAATGCTTGCATTTCAGATTGCAGCCATCTCACTCCCTTTGCTGGCACCTCTTTTCCTCTGTGGTTTTTCACCTTTACAGCGCTGTTCCAGGTCTTGCACCTCTTTTTTCCATTTAATTTCTCAATGGAACCACACGCCTGTCTCGTATTTCCATACCCAAGGTAAGAAACTCCTTGGCGTCATCTTGGTGTGCAGGAATTATCCTTAGTACCACGGATGGCTGTTTCCACGGACTGTTCATTGGCTTTTCTGAATAGAACGGATTCAAATGCGTCATTTGGGGGGCGGGAGGGGAGGGTCGTTCGGGCTTTGTCACGCTTATGGAGCCTACCATTTTTCAGATAATTCATATTTCGTTTTGCCTTTTTTATTAGTTAGGTAGAAGTTGGAATTTTAGAGATAGACTTAGTCATTAATTGTGGTAAAGGCAATGTGACGCAGTTTTAGTTCGTTTGTACAGCGACTCGCTGGCGAGATTTACTGCACACGTTTTATGATCTGGGAATTTGATGACCCAGTAAGAAATAGAAGTTACCGTTCATTTAAAATCTTACACAGGAAGATTATATTTTATAGTCACACTTTGTGATGAGAATGGACAGTCATATCGTCTTTATAAATAGTAACACATCTTTAAAGACCACGCTGTGGTTTAGAAGCTTTTTCTTGAAAATTATTCCAGCAGAAACGTTTTACGCACAACAACTTAGACTACACTGAGAATTTCAAAGCATATTTTAAATGTGGTCTGTCGCTATTTTGATGTATAGGTTGATCAGATATTTGCTGAAATTTAAATGGACATACCCAACTGGTAAACGCTTGCCTCATACGTGAGGTAGTGCCACAGTTCATAAGTCCAGGTTGAAATGTCTAGGGAGGTTCTGCCAGTCGATATTTCTGCTTGCTTTGCCCTTCCAGGAGCCAGCTAACTCTCCAGAAGGCTACAGATTCAAAATTGGGAGATGCAATGCAATACTTTTGTTAATCTGATAATACAGAAGTCCACTATTAGAACAAGCATTTACAATGCTATGGTCTCAGCATTGTTAAAGTTAGAGCTATTGGCATTGCTCATGACATTTTTATTTATGTTTTTGTTTTTAAAACATAAATAAATTGCACTGTCATTTACAATGCCAATAGCTTAATCGCTCGCAAATGCAAGACCTATTGCATTTGCACCCACACACACAAAGCCACCCACACACACATCTACAGAGCCACCCACTTAGTCATTCACACAGAGCCACCCACACACACACAGAGCCACTAGCCAATAGCTAATCGCTCGCAAATACGAGACCTATTGTATTTGCACCCACACAGGGAAGGACATGGCTTTTGTAGTTCGGACTGGACTGTTCCCATGGGGCACAGGGTCAGAGCTGATTTGCACATCTCCATTGTCTAACCCAGGGTGGTGTGGAGTGCAAAAAACGATGGATTTGGGCCCAGATCTTTGGACTGGGGTGAGTGTGTGACATTGATCCACATTCGGTCCATCACCTGTTGTATTTGCACACACAGAGCCACCCGCACACACAAACACATACAGAGCCACCCACAGAGTCATTCACACAGAGCCACCCACCCACACAGAGCCACCCACACAGAGCCACCCGCACAGAGAGCCGCACGCACAGAGAGCCGCACGCACAGAGAGCCGCACGCACAGAGAGCCGCACGCACAGAGAGCCGCACGCACAGAGAGCCGCACGCACAGAGAGCCGCACGCACAGAGAGCCGCACGCACAGAGAGCCGCTCGCACAGAGAGCCGCACGCACAGAGAGCCGCACGCACAGAGAGCCGCACGCACAGAGCCGCACGCACAGAGAGCCGCACGCACAGAGAGCCGCACGCACAGAGAGCCGCACGCACAGAGAGCCGCACGCACAGAGAGCCACACGCACAGAGAGCCACACGCACAGAGAGCCACACGCACAGAGAGCCACACGCACAGAGAGCCACGCGCACAGAGAGCCACGCGCACAGAGAGCCACGCGCACAGAGAGCCACGCGCACAGAGAGCCACGCGCACAGAGAGCCACGCGCACAGAGAGCCACGCGCACAGAGAGCCACGCGCACAGAGAGCCACGCGCACAGAGAGCCACGCGCACAGAGAGCCACACGCACAGAGAGCCACACGCACAGAGAGCCACACGCACAGAGAGCCACACGCACAGAGAGCCACACGCACAGAGAGCCACACGCACAGAGAGCCACACACACACCTCTGCCCGGTAACGCCCTAGGGAACAGAGGCACGAAAAACCAGATCACAAGCAGGCCACAGAGGCACGAAAAACCAGATCACAAGCAGGCCACAGAGGCACAAAAGCCTGATCACAAGCAAGCACAACCAACGAGGGGGGGGGGGCAGGACAGCAAGCACAACCAACGAGGGGGGGGGGCAGGACAGCAAGCACAAGCAACGAGGGGGGTGGGCAGGACAGCAAGCACAATCAAAGAGGGGGGCAGGACAGCAAGCGCAAGCATGCAAGAAGGGTCAAATTAGCATGTAAGAAGTTTTGCAAATGCTAAAAACACGAGCACCGCTTAACACAAAGAGACTACAACAATCATGTATACTTAAGACTGTAAAAATACAACACCAGGAGTATTGCTTTAGACTGATGTTTACCTTCGTGATAAAAGTAACAGTTAACCACAGGTAAACAAAATTACCATTGAGCACACTGGTAGGACCATAAATGCTGCAGTGTCAACTTTCATATGCAAGTATTCAGGGAGAGAAGTGAGATGGTACCACTCACTAAGAGAAGTGCTGGCTGGGAATTAATAGACAGAAGGAACATGGTGTATTATGATGAATACGAGATGAAAGGAATAAGATGAATAGGTGCAGAAATTTCTCATATATATAAAGTTTCATATATTTTCGCAGAGTGCAACGGCTCCCAGCACCCGCTGCTGAGGGATGTCAGTTATAGAGTAAGTCCACAAGAAAGGAAGGTGCACTCTGATTGAAGTCAGTCAGGGGACATACGTTATCCAAAAGTCTTCTCTTTATTAACGTAGTTTAATTTGAAACCGACACACAGCCAATGTGTTTCGTACCCTAGTGCCAGAGGAACTTCGTCAGGGCTTACTAAAAGTACAACAGGACATGTTCGACCTAAAAGTAATTACTATTTTTATCAGTGTGCGACCTCATCGATTTGGATCGTCTCATGTGTACAGTCCAATCCAATCTCAAGTATAGTCCACTCCTTCAAACGTCAATATCATTGATGTATAGTATCACAAGATTAAAATGCCACAACTCCCCTGGATTCTTAAAGACAATCAATAAATCGTCAAATAGAAGAAGCCCCAGGGCACACACAGTGGTCCTCTAATACGGACAAACTACTAAAGAAGCATCAGCAGAGAGTATTCCTTTAGAAAGAATCAATGCCAAAAGGGAATCCGAAAAGTGGAGCCCCAGGACGCACACAAATCCTTAATTTCGAAAGGTCAGCTCTTTATAATACAAAGGTCCTAAACGGCATGTTAACCAGAGAACCCCATGACATACAATAATCCGTAATATCGGATAGTCAGCTCTTTATCTTACAAAAGGTACCCCAAGGCTCATCTCTCAGCTCAACGTTGTTCAACGTCTACATGGAACCACTCGCCCATGTCGCCCGACAGCACGACCTAAACATCATCTCCTACGCCGACGACACCCAGCTGATCCTCTCGCTCACCAAAGACCCCCACACTGCGAAAACCAACCTCCACGAAGGAATGAAGGCCGTCGCCGACTGGATGAGGAACAGCGGACTGAAGCTGAACTCTGACAAATAGAGGTACTCATCCTTGGCTCCAACCTCTCAGCCTTGGACGACTTCTGATGGCCAAAGGCACTAGGAGCACCCGCTACAACCACAAACCATGCACGAAACCTAGGGGTCATCCTCGACTCCACACTCTCCATGACAAAGCAGGTCAACGCTGTCTCCTCCTCCTGCTTCAACACCCTCCACATGCTTTGCAGGATCTTCAAGTGGATCCCCACCGAATCTAGAAGGAAGGTCACTCAGGCCCTCGTCAGCAGCAGACTGGACTACGGCAACACACTCTACACAGGAGCCCCGGCCAAACTCCGGAAACGACTCCAACTGATCTAGAACGCCTCTGCTTGCCTGATCCTGGACATCCCCCGCCACAGCCACATCACACCCCACCTGAAAGACCTACACTGGCTCCCCATCAACAGGAGGATAACCTTCAAGCTCACACACGCACACAAGACACTCCACAACACCGGACCAGCATACCTCAACAGACGACTCAGCCTCTACACCCCTGCCCGCCAGCTCCGCTCCAGAGACTACGCCCTCGCCACCATCCCCCTCATCCGAAGAGTGACCGGCGGCGGCAGATCATACTCCTACCTCGCCGCCAAGACGTGGAACACCCTCCCCGTCCGCCTACAGCTGACCGAAGACCTAACCTTCAGGAGACTCCTCAAGACCTGGCTATTCGAACAGTAGCAGCATCCCCCTCACCCCGAGCGCCTTGAGACCCTCACGTGTACGTAGTGAGTTTTACAAATGCTATGATTGATTGATTGAAATGTCCTAAACGGCATGCTAACCAGAGAACCCCATCGCTCCATGTTTTAACAAGCATTGGCATAGCCAATAGGTCTCGCCTTTGGGACATTATAAGTGTTTAATCATGCAACAGTTGATGTTGCACCAAGGATATTGTGCTGAATGATTAAATACTTATTATAAGGTCCCAAAGGCGAGACCTATTGGCTATGCTAATGCTTGTCTATATTGGTTTGGGAGTGAGGCTATTATCTAGCACAACCCAATACACTCCAGCCTTCTGTGTGTGGGTTCCATTCTGTTGCATAGTTTACTTATGACAGTAATTTGATAATGTATAGAGTAGGCACCGTTTGAAATACAAAGTGAACGAACACAATTTGTCAAATGTCCATGTTTTATGTGCAAATGTATATGAATCCGTGCACAAGCAATTTGCAAACGAATATACAACGTTGTAGCGTGCGTCTTGAGGTATCACTCTCTAGACCATAGAGTGTATACTAAACATCGACTTATGGCGTCCTTGAGTCTCAAGGGCGGCCCTCAAGGCACTGCGGAACTGCGCGCAGGCGCTTAAAACATTGAAAGCCAAAAGTTCTTAAGTAATGTTGCAAAGCTTTTATTCAGCTTGATTATTGGAATTTTAAGTTTATAATGTTCATCTCAAATGTTCATTTTTGGTTCATCAAAAAGGGTTAATCCAAAGAAATAAAGCAGTATTTCAACAGTCCCGGCTTTTCACAATGTCGGCGTTTGGAAACGCGTAATCCGTAACAACAAGAACAAGAGATTCCCCTGATGAAGTGCGCTAGACGCACGAAATGCATTGGGAACTTGTTGAAATACTGCTTTATTTCTTTGGATTAACCCTTTTTGATGAACCAAAAATGAACATTTGAGATGAACATTATAAACTTAAAATTCCATTAATCAAGCTGAATAAAAGCTTTGCAACATTACTTAAGAACTTTTGGCTTTCAATGTTTTAAGCGCCTGCGCGCAGTTCCGCAGTGCCTTGAGGGCCGCCCTTGAGACTCAAGGACGCCATAAGTCCATGTTTTATGTGCACCATAGCAGGCAGTGGTAATGCCTGCATTACATAGATCTGTGCATGGGAGAGGGCACACTTCTCCCTGAGCTTGCGGTTGTCTCATACATTTGCCCCAATATCTTATCATCTAAATGTAATGAGAACACATTGTGAGATCCTACACCTCCTTAGCTCATTCAAGTGACTTCCTTGGTGCACTGCCTGCCTTCCAAATGTTATAGTCTCTTCTTTCATTACAACTCCCTCTCCTGTCGCCAGAGAACCAGGAAATGGAGAAAAATGCTGTCGTATCTCCCCTCTGATGCTCATGCACAGATGTGATGGAAACTGGTGAGAGCGTTAGGAGCTTGCACTAGTGAGCGGAGCAAGAAAGAAATGCTCAGGGTTGAGTAGCCAGGAGCTTGCACTAGTGGCACCTTGAGGAGCTTGCACTAGTGCACACTTAAGGAGCTCACACCGGTAACATAGCGAGGACCATTCATGATTGCGACGTCGCAGGAGCTTACATTCATGGTACATTGAGGAACTCACACACACTGTGAAGCTCTTACACTGGTGGCATGAAGGAGCTATTGCTGGTAGGTGGCATGAGGAACTCTAGCTAGTGCCTAGTGAGGAGCTCTACCTGATGAGCTATGTCAGCACCAGATTCTGGTGGGAAGAGTGAGAGGCAGGCACTGGTGGGTAGTGTGTGCAGCTGCCAGTGGTGAGCAGCACTGTGAGGAGGGGCTGGCACCAGTGGTCCACTGAAAAGCCGCCACTGGTGGCAGTGTAGGAGACCTGCACGGGTCAGAAAGCTACAGGCGAACAAAGGCACTGGCAAGCACTTTTAACACTTACACATTTTGATATTTCCCACACGTACCATAATTCACAGTGTGACTGCACATATTTTGTGAAAAAGCGGGAAGCTTAGAAGTTACTTCTATTTGTCAAGGTCCACCCCACTCTTGTGCCCAGCTTGTAACAATAATAATCGTTAAATCTGACAACGCCGAACAGAAAGCTCTGTCAAGCTCTGCCAGTAATAGCACATCAATATTAACAGGACTCGTGAGCGAGGAGAGAGGCATGCACACGCTTGGCAGAGCTGTGTTCAATTTTCAAGCACTGCACTCGTGCTGGTGGTGCGCTCCTGCAAGGTGGATGCAGCCACAAGCACGAGTGCATAGCTTGAAAATCAGCAGAGCGACGGCTAATAGCCTTCCACGCAGCACATGCGCGCTGCGTAGGCGAGACCTATATAGCAAAGGTCCCAGGAGGCATGGTAACCGGTAGAAACAAAGTACGTACTTTGTTACTACCAATTACCGTGGCACTAGGAAACTAAACGCATTGGCTGTGTGCCAGTTTTAAATAAAGCTACATTAATAAAGAGAAGAATTTTTTATAACGTGTCTCCTGACTGACTGCAACCAGATTGTACCTTCCTTTCTTGTGGACATACAGACATTAATATAACAACTGCTCTCTGAATTGGCCTAAAGGTGCATTTAAAACGACTTAACATATATTTTTAGATTCTACAACACCTAATAAAAAATCTAAATTAATAGAGCTTCATAACTTGATCATCAACGCCCTTAAAAAAGCCTTTAAAATAAAGGTGTGAGCTATCGTTCTCATTGTGTTTTCTAATTCTTTATATCATTATCATTGTGTTTATTTACTTTTGTTCATTTTTTTGTAAATTCAATAAAAATGTCTTTAATTAAAAAGATGAAGGTGTGAGCTTTATAAACAAAAAAATGTATAACATAAATTGCTCTTCACAGGCACCATTTATCTATAGAACGAGTTCTACTTTGCTTCACATTTTTGCTTTTTATGGACTTCCCGTTAAAGGTTTTAGCTACTCTGCAAAATCTATATTTAGATAGGAACCTGGACTAGGATTTGGAATGACCACAAATTATTCTCGTGATCGTAAATGATCGGCTTAAGAGCTTCCAGGATATCCAGCATTATTGTTGGCCATATTTGTAAGTCACTGGTTTGATCTGTAGCCTAGCACTTGTTGATGTATTTAAGCACAAAACCCACACACTAGAAAAACATCTGTTTTCCAGAGTAAAGCTTCTGCTACTGCTCTGATTTATAAATGGGTGGATAACATTATAAAGATAATTTTGCTTATAATGGGTCAAGCAATTGTACAACAGAAAGCACAACCTACTGACTGGTTAGTCCTCCATGAAGACAATAAGTTTCACTCAAACGATGCTCTACCTTATCACAGAGTAGAATATCTAATAATAATATCAAATGTAAACAAGCACAGGCAGAGCCAAAATGGCTGGCTGTGGAATTGTTTTCTTTGCTAGATATGAGGATGCCTATGCATCCGGGACAACTAACTCTGAATTAAATGTCTTATGCATGAACTTAATTCATTCAAAGATGTCCACTGCAGATACATGCACGCCCGTGGTAGTAGCGATCTTTGAATGGATTTTTTATAAGCATAAGAAAATGCATTCAAACACTCCATCCACACATGAGGAAACACCGGCGGCTATCTAACAGTGGAAAGAATATAACATCCGGCCAACAGCTGTTTTAGAAAGAGGGAGGGGGTGGAAGTGATGGAGGAAAGAGTCCTTTAAACGCACTGAAATGCAATTTGTGACGTCCACTATGCAAAGATACATGCCAGCCAATAAAACCACAGTGAAATCAAAATACATGGGCGAAGAAACTCAAGAATTAGGAGGAAAGCCATCAATAGAATAGCACCAGCAGATTCTGGACATCAGCGCCTGTGAATTAGGAGTACATGGCAGACCCAACGGACAACAGATCTGAAGCTGCTTGTCGTTGAGACCTTAAAACTTACTCATGCAATATTGCACCCCAATAAAAAGTTACAAAGAACCGATATTTTGCTTTACTGTTTACTCCAGTAAGCACAGTTATCTATTCATTCCCTTAGATAAGGGCTGAGCATCAGCAGCTACCCCCCCCCCCCCACCCCGCCAAATCCGTTCGAGAACACTTGTGCCAATACTCTAATATGTAGGCGGGTGTTTGTGGATACATACATTACAACCCAGCCTTCATGCCAAGCCAAAATACTTCAATACCAATGGCTTTTGAGGGAATCAACCAATATTTATGGCTGAATGCCTGTTTAGTTTTCATGCACAATAAAGATTTAATTCAACGAAGGTGACTGATTAATTTACTTATAAAGCAGAATAAAAGGATTCCTGTTAACTTGACAATTTATAAATGGGAATTTGCCAATTTTCCAAGTTCACTGTAGTCTAAGTGAATTAATGTTTTTGCCACAATAATATAAGGAAGTACAACAATATTAAATGGCAAATACATAAATTGAGTTTATAAAGGTGTAACAGTATTTTAGCTCAAAGATAATTTCTTGCATACTATTCACCAAGACACAGACAGAGGGACAACAGTCAAGGAACGAGAGGCTGAGACAAGAAGAGAGAGCAAGGACACGCAGAGCTTGCAAATGAGCAATCAAATAGTGGTACCAGCTGCTGCAGTTGTTATAGTTGACATCTCCTCAGCTTCAACTTTTACTGAGACCGAAAAATTCACTGTACAGAATTCAAGAGTAGTTGAGAAAAAACTAGACTGTGCATTCTTGGTCAAATCTACAATAAATGTAAATATAAATAAAACTCTGTAGTAATAGGATTTATTTTAGCATTGCACTGTAATTTGAATAATTGTGTTGTGGGTGTAAAACAATGCCCTGGTTTTGGTTCAATCCTATTTTTATCTCTAAAGAAAATCATGGAAATTATTTATTCTGACTAGATGTCACTCAGCATATGCAATAAAACGAGGTAGAATTAGGTTATGTACATTTGAATTTCGTGTGTCTCTGGTTTGAAATCTCAATATTAGATAGATTCAACTTTATGAACTGCATAATTGCTTTTCCATTTCAACTTAGTCAATTAAATTAAACCAATGACAGACATAGCGAAAAGAGAGATTTACTTTTGAAACAATTTCTGCACGTTTCAATCACAATATTTTAATAACGCCACCTTGTGGCTGGTATCCAAAATAATGTGACAATCCCTGTACAGTGAAAGGCTTCAAGTTCGATGTGCACTCTTCCCAACTATCCATAGATGTCAGAAATGTTAGTAGGGTGCAGGCCAACACACTGAAGCTGACCCAACATAGGATGAGAGCCTATATCAAAATTTTAATAAGTGTCCTGAAGGGCTAGAGAAAACAGGGCGACCTACCATCTGGTGCCATTTTGTGGTCATTGACAGGTTATCAGCCTCTTCATTAACAAGCATTTACAATGCAATGGTTTCGCCTTTTGAAAAGTTTGAGCTATTGGCATTGTAAATGACAATTTTTATTTATGTGTTGGTTTTGAAAATAAATAAATAAATGGCGTTGTCATTTACCACGCCAATAGCTTAATCTCTCGCAAATGCGAGACCTATTGCATTTGCAATGCAATAGGTCGCGTATTTCGGTGAGATCTTTATTTTACGTTTACTCAAAGAGTTGCCTGTATACTGTGTAGTGTAGACGGCTCTGTGGCTGTCGGTTTCTGTGTCTTACGTGTAAACGTGGAGGGCTCTGTATTTATTTCTGAGACATTGTGAAGGTTTCTGTACGTGTGTGCACGTGGAGTGTTCTGCATATTACGTTTACATGTGGTCTGGAGGGATTAGTATTCTGCGCCTGCAAGTGTTGTTTTCTGTGCATTTATTTTACTTGTGGTCTGAGAGATCTGTATATTGTGTCTGCAAGTGACGGAATTTGCACATTATGATTACATGTCCTGCGATCACTGTGTGCACATGTGAAAGTTACTGTATATTATGTTTACATGTGGTCTGGGTGCCTCTGCATGTAGGTTACATGTGGTCTGGGTGTCTATGCATGTAGGTTTCTGTCTCACGTACACACATTTAAGGGATCTGTATATTATATTGTGTGCACTTGTTAAGCTTTCTGTGTGTGTACATATCGTGGAGGTTTTTGTATACTAGATTTGCATACGATCTGCAAAATGTGTCTGCATGTGTTGAGTTCTGTATATTGTGTTTACTTGTGGTCTGGAGACATCTCTGTGCATTGTGCCTAAACCTGGAGAAATCTATATATTGAGAATGAATGCAGGGAGACATGTATGTGGGAATGTGAGTGTTTCTGTATATAATATATTGTATGTACATGTGGTATGATGGGTGTGTACATCGTGTGTGCAACTGAAGATCACAGCAGATACATGTGGATTTTTTGTACTCTATAAGCGTATGTGGAGGGATAGGTATATACGTAGAGTGAGATGTAGACTTTGTTTAAATGTAGGGAAGCTGCATATTATTATGTATGTTTACATATGGGGGTTTAAGTGTGCTTCATTTTAAAGTTGACGATCACAGTTTTGAATGCCTGTAGTTGGCTCTGAGAATTGTTTACACGTGGCTGGCTGAATATCAGTTACAAGCAGAGCGGGCCACGCTATCACACGTTGGGTGTTCTCGTTACACCGTGGGATTAGTGCATTTTGCTTGCACGAGGCCGCGGGATATTCTCTGTCTTGTGGACGCGTGGAAGGACAGAGAGAGGTCCTGCAACTCAGCACGGTACTTGCAAACGGTAACAGTGCGGTTACATTGTAGCTACTGGGTTTACGTCAGCAGTCATTCCTCGTGGATCGGATGTCAGTCAGGGCTGTGATTCAAGGGCCTCGGGGACAAAGCCGAGGACTTCGAATATTGGCAGAACAATGAGGTGGGGTAAATGCAAAAACGTACGCGTCGTTATGGAAGTTTTCCAATAGACTACTGAATTTAACTTAAAATATAACAGTTGAAAGCTAACACGAGTCTTAATTGTAATGTAAAGGAGGGTGGGGCTGGGAGGGGCGCAATACGAAACTAACCAATGCGCACGTGGCGCTAGAGTGAACAGGATCCAAGACGTAGGGCCGGCCAGGGCGTCCAGGGCAGGCAGCTAAGCGTTCAGCGGAGGTGCACTGTTGTGTAAGTGCACAGGCTGCTAAAGTGTACAGGCACCTAAGTGCACAGACTGCTCAAGTGTACATACATGAGAAAAGTGCATGCGAGTTAGGGGCACAGACAAAGGTCCTATGCAGCTAAGGTGTACAGCGATCTAAGTGCACAGACTGCTAAAGTGTTCGTGCAGCTAACGGTGTACAGCGATCTAAGTGCACAGACTGCTAAAGTGTTCAGGCAGCTAAAGGTGTACAGCGATCTAAGTGCACAGACTGCTAAAGTGTTCATGCAGCTCAAGGTGTACAGCGATCTAAGTGCACAGACTGCTAAAGTGTTCATGCAGCTCAAGGTGTACAGCGATCGAAGCGCAAAGGCTGCAACAGTGCACACACAGCTAAGGTGCGTGTACGGGCAGTACCCTGTAGAGGCTGCTAAATCACGATAACAGTTTAGCTGTGAACCGGTTTCCCTGATTATGTTCCATTTTCCCGGTCATCGCCCGACAGACCCCCTCGGTTAACCGGCGGGCTGCCCTCGTACAGCGGGACATGTTGTTAAGCGGAAGCCGGTGACAGGACCTGTCTTTAAAGTGCGAATATGTATTAATTTAATGGTATAGCTGGATGTCGTCTCTCATATTGTTTTTATTATACCCTATTTTACATTGTTTTCTCGAGTCCGCTTTCCGTCTGCTTTCCATCTGCCCTCCCTCCCCCATACCAATATTTATTCCTCCTTCTTCCCTCACTTTGTTACGTTTAATTGTGGGGACTTTCGACCGCCCTTGATCTCTTAATCCTCATTATACATTTGTTCTGTCCCGGACATGTACACCCCTCCCTTCGAGTCTAGCGATTCATAGATCCTCATTCTTCACACTGGTCACCAGCCCCCTGCCCGGGAAGACGCCTCGTGTCCAAGTATGGCTGCCCTGGGGGCAGAGCTACAGACTTTAGAGCTGGTGAACCGGGTTCGAGCCTCGCCGTTGGCTCAGCAGCCTGTTATTCTGGGCAACTGGTCCTCAAATAAATTAAACAAGCACCTACGAGGACAGGGGGGGGCGGGAGAGGACACGGACGGCGGGAGTGGGGCGGGAGAGGACACGGAGGGCGGGAGGGGGGCGGAAGAGGACACGGACGGCGGGAGAGAACACGGACGCGGGAGAGGACACGGACGGCGGGAGAGGACACGGACGGCGGGAGGGGGGCGGGAGAGGACACGAACGGCGGGAGAGGACACGGACGGCGGGAGGGGGGCGGGAGAGGACACGAACGGCGGGAGGGGGGCGGGAGAGGACACGAACGGCAGGAGAGGACACGGACGGCGGGAGAGGACACGGACGGCGGGAGGGGTGGGGGAGGATCACGGCTCACGCACATTTCTAAACAAAATGCTCCTTACCTGATCGCCTCGTGGGAACTCGAATCTTGCAGCCAACTCCAACAACAGACACTTAGCAAAAGAAGAAAACAGGCGGACTCCAAAGAAAAAAATAACACACACCCACCACCGTGATGACGAACAGAAGTGGATGGAGAGGGAAAAAATGTCGGGAACGCCCCCGAATCTGGTCCGGCCTTGACGGACAGATCTCTGTTCCAATGGCTAGCCTCCATTTATGGAGCTAGCCAATGGAACAGAGGGGCGTATTCAAGAGTCCCTAACTGAAGACTAGAGATTTCTCTGGGGGCGTAGCTTACGCTCCGTGCCCCAGGCGCAACCTAATGAATTGAACAGTTATGCTTTAAAATACAAAGAAAATATTACAGGATTGGCAGGGCCCTCAGAAAGCATGGGACTTGAGGATTTGTGACCCTTCAACCACTCTTCCCCAAACCCCCTGAACATCAACCCATCTTTTCACCAATGAAGTCATCATGGTTTGGTCAATCTATGTGACGCATACAAGTCTCACTTGGAGGAAAAGTTTAATTCTAAATGATCACAACTATGTAACAAGAATACTGAAGTAAAAAAACATCAACCATGTTTCTTTCCTCCTTACAAAAATCTAATTTCTTAACATATGAAAACATTTGAAGGTATGGAAATTAAGATTCCAGAAGTGTAGATGTTCCAGGTAAAATCCTCAGTAGAACTCATTGAGCAATGTCTTCAAACACAGTTTGGGGTAGCCTAAACAGATGCTTAAGACATTTATCATAAACCTAACTACCTCTATAAAAGTTAATCATCTCCTTATTTTATGCAATTGATGAGGCCTCAGTGCCTCGGGATTCCAATATTTTCTGTTGATTACCAGTATGCCCCAGGCAAGGAAAAGAAAAAAAGGTACATGTTTTGGGGGATAGGAAAACAGAAGGCTTGCGTACCACCCGCACCATAATAAAAAAAAATATTATATATATATATATATATATATATATATATATATATATATATATATATATATATATATATATACGCTCAAAACTCCTCCTAGTTGCACAGGAAGAATGCAGCACTCGCAGTCCAAGAGTCAAGCAAGAAAACTTTAATCAGGGGGAACGAGTAAGCACAGACGCGTTTCGGCGTGAGCCTTCGTCAGTGTGTCACTGGTCAGTATCATGCAACCCATCGAAATAAACAAAGTTTTAAGACATTAACATAAAAATAGGACTACACCCTATTGTGGCCGCTGTGGGCACCATATTGGAAGGGTGTTCTTTCCAAGTAGGGAGTTTATCTAATACATGCGTGATTGTTCTCACGTTTGAAAATAGAGCCGTGGATCGGCTAGTGTCCCATGTTATTAAGTACAATGCCTTATTTACAAGTGAACTTACAAACAAACAGTGCAAATCTCGGCAAAAGTCACTAGACACATTGTAAGACTGTTGGTACCCTTCATGTAAAAATCATTCATAGTTCATTATTCGAATTCAGCATGAACAGTGAGAGCTATTGTTCTTTGGAATGCTAGACAGAAGGGTGCTCTTACAGATTAGTGAGTCAGCAAAGGAAAAAATCTGTACAAGAAGTATATACACACAAAGGAATCAAAAGAATCAAAGAGAATCAAAAACGCAAAGAAGAGGCACCATCCGGTGGGTATGTAAGTAGGTAGTCGTACTAGTCAAAGGGAGCCTCACACAATCTGTCATGATTTACGTTAGCGGCTCCTATACATATATATGCAAAAATTGCTATCTACATATTTACATATTTCACACCTATGGTAACCTATCATCATCTGCAGATGAGAGTCTCAGTTGATATTTTACTTGAAAAAGGAAAGAAATTCATAGTCAGAATTCAGAGTTTCAAGTTTTCAAAATTTCAGACTTTCAAAATTCAAAATCTCGGTCGGGAACAGGATCAGGATTCAAGTAATAAGGCAAAGTGTCATAAAGAACATTGGGAAAACATTCAGGCAATGCGTTCAATGCAATAATGGTACAATTGAAGTGCTGTCAGAGGAATGTACTTGTTGTGATTGGACTGGCAGCTAATGTACCCTACCTCCTACACTTTCACTTCCCCAGATGACATGCTAATTCCTCCCCGCTATTGAGTCCGCCCGGATGTTTCGTGGAAAGATCTATAATGTATCTGGACTCAAGTCTGCGGAGTCTCCTTAGTCTGTCTCCTCCTCTTACATTGGGCGGAACAATGTCCAATCCAAAGAATCGGAGTAGTTTGCGGTCTTTGCTGTGTTTTTCCGCAAAATGCCGGGCAACCGGATAGGAGGTGTCTACTTTCTCGATTGCCCGTTGGTGCTCCAGGATCCTCAGTTTGAGTTCCTTGATAGTACTGCCTATGTAGCGTAAGCCACACGGGCAGACTAAACAGTAGACCACAAACTGGGAGCTACACGTAATAAAGTGCTTGATAGGCACTTTCTTACCGGTGTCAGGTATATCAAAAGATAATACCCGTTTGCTGCCACTACTGGCCGCAAGGGTAGAAGCCCGCCATCCGCCTCAGGGAATTAGTTTTGGGTGTCTGTTTCTCTAGGTGACTGGAGACAAGCATGTCACTGAGTGACCTAGCCCTGCTGAAAGTAATTAACGGATGAGCGGGTAGGTCATCTGCAAGTACATTGTCTGTTTTCAAAATGTGCCAATTTTTGTTCAACATGGCTTTCAGATCCCCGGCTCCCCTGGAGTATGGAGTGATGAGTCTGAATTTACCATCCTTCTTGTTTGATTTCCTGTTCCTCCCCGTTGCAGGGTCGTTAATTGCCAAGAGTTCAGATCTTTTCATCTTCCTCACTTTCTTGAGGGTATTTTTGAGTAAAGTGTTACCATACCCCCTCATGGAAAATCTGCTAACACATTCTGCTGCTGCCGCCTCAAAATCGGAATCCTTAGAGCATTCCCTGCGGATTCATAGCAGCTCTCCGTAGGGAATGCTGTTCTTGAGTTGGGTGGGATGGCTACTGCTGGCAAACAGAGTCGAGTTGCCAGCAGTGTCCTTTCTGTGCAGTGTTGTATGCACCAAGTTGTTCTCAATGTACACCTCCAGGTCTAGGTACTCCGCTCTCACCGGACTGACCGAGCCTGAGAAGTGCAGACTGAGATCATTGTTGTTAAGAATTTTAATAAATTCTTCCGCTGAGTTCATACCTCCATCCCAAACAATAAACAAATCGTCAATATAGCGATACCAACATTCTACATGCCCTGTATCAGTGCCTCGGGATTCCAATATTTTCTGTTGATTACCAGTATGCCCCAGGCAAGGAAAAGAAAAAAAGGTACATGTTTTGGGGGGTAGGAAAACAGAAGGCTTGCGTACCACCTGCAATTTTTTTATTTAATAGTGGCGACTGACGACTTTACAGAGTGTGGGGGGGAGCGGACTTTGTGACATTGCATGTTGTATTTACTAGTCAAACAAATATATGCAGAGTAGTTTTACGGTATAAGCTAACTATGCACTATTTCAGTTCAGCTGCGAGGATGACGAGGGGGAGGAGCAGATTCACCCTATGTTTCAGTGCCTCTACAATATAGAAAAAGAAACATTTAGAGTTTTATAGCGTCTTTCTTTTTAAATCATCCTTCCTACATTGGAGTAACTGTATTCCATGCAGCATGTCTTTTTTTAAATGTATTATGCAGATTTGTTTAGTGCTGCAGTGTCAGAGCTTTTCCCCCCCAGTTTATCCGCCCCATTGCACACACATACAAGTACGCAGCAACCAGACACGCACACACCCAGACACCCACCACACACACATACACCCCTTCCCCGCCCCCCTTTCCCTGCCCCCTCTTTTCAAGTCACGGCTGCTGGCAGCTTCTTTCTCCAAATCACTGAGCCGCGGGTAGCACTGCTCTGAGACCCGTTTGGCCACGAAAGAAACGGCCTAGGTGGTCCAAACATTCTGGTGTTTCATGGCCATACCTTGCTTCAAATTTGATAACGCCTTTAGTCATTAACCTGGAAGAAACAGGCTGTTCAAGCAAAGTAAATGCCATTCATTATTTGAAATGCAATAAATGGTCTGTTCCTCGTTTACATTAGCTAATCGAACATGTCTTTCTTGTTAATGGCTTTCAGGATTAAAGTCCCACCAATATGTAAAATCCACCCCTCGTTTACTTCTGAATTAATTTCGATTTTAAAGTTACGATATGTACTTAGCCTCTCCCTCTTGGCACATTAAGGTATTTTACAAATGTTAGAAACATATTTGGTTAAGTAAAGTTCCAGAAGCCACTATACTAATCCAGCATCGAAAGAAAACGGCTTCTGAATATTAAAAATACAAATTTTATTTAGGCTCCATTTTAAGATGATGCTTACATCCATCTTACCCGGTTTCAAAAGTGCATACATGGTGTCACATGGTGAATGGTACTGACCACTATGTTTGAGATAAGTTATAAATTAAGTAAAGGGTATGTGCCCATTCCAGGGTGACACGAGGAACTTTTCTTTGGACCACAAGGACCAAATACTCAGGCCGACCTGGTGAACAATACTGGCATTCTACTAGAAATCTGCCTTTCCTTGCCTACTCATTCGAGATACGTTGCTTCGACATCCAGATATAACTACCTTTTCCAAAATATTAAGATGCAGGAACCACTGGGCACCATAGTTAATGTTTGGATGAATGCTGCTGGAAGAAAGCACTTTCTTTCAGTCACCATGACAACTCTCTTTTCTGGGTAGCTTGTGACTTCAATTGACAAGTGTTGATAATAGTGATTTAATGAGCACAGTGTAAATGCAGTGCTATCACTGAAAACTGAATGATGGGTTTACTACATTGTGATAGCTAGCATCTTCAGAAGGGCAGTGTCATTAAGACACAGGGTGGACAAAGAGGAAGCAGGTTAGAGACCTTCATGAATTTGCAAATGCATTAATTCTTCAAACAAACTAAAAATGTTTCAAGTTTGAAAAAATAAAAACAATTCACTTATGAAGACTTCTATGCCCTTTTTATGATGCCTTCCTGGCAACCAATCAGCTGAACACACAGAAATTGCTGACCAATAAAAACAAACATTAGTAAAGCCAAAAAGACGCAGCAATGCTCTAGCAATTAACTGGCCTTGTTAACGTGAACGTCTTTTAGCCATGTTGTCTAGAAGCACATCTTCTATTCAGCATGGCTGAAAGTTACTGAAAGCCCAGAATCACAGGATGTTGAGCCGACGTCGAGTCTCTTCACCTCCCATGTTGTTTATTGTTCTGCCCCTCCTAACACAAAAAGTGCCATGAGGTGGCCTGCGATGGTTACATCATAATGCTTTTTTCAGGGACTTTCAGCAATGCTGAACAGAAGATGTGCTGCTAGACACCATGGCTAAAGCACATTCACATTGGCAAGACCAACACCTCGGGCATTGGCAAGGTCTATTGGCTTTGCCAATGGTTGTTCTGGGTTGATGGGGTCTTGCTGAACAAATGTGAAAGTAATAGTGAGAAACATTTGAGGAGCTTTGAAGTGAAGTGACGATGTGGCGATGTGGCGTTATGGCCAGAGCTGTTGACAGGGAAACCGGTTCGAATCTTGGGGTCGGCTGAACAATTTGTGATTCTTGGCAAATCACCAACGCTTTCCCGTGCCTATGACAATGAATGTGTTGTGTAATGTAACTGGTGAGCACTAAAAGAGCTCCAATAACATCAGCAGGTGTTAGCACTATGGAAAAATGGAGGACGGAACAAGTACTCCAATACCATCGGATTGAGCTAAAAAAAGCAGTGATGAGTGCGGTAGTGGGGGGCCGCGTCGAGCACGGAAATAGGTGGGATGGGTAAGCAAACAACGAAAAAAACACCTCAAGTGAAGCAGGATCAGTGACAAAAATGAATGAGTCATAACTGGTGAGCTCTTTAAGTGCTCCAATCCATTATTGGCTTGTGTTCACGATATGGCATGACTGATGACAGAGCAAGCACTTCAATACCATTGGTTCGGGCAAAAAAATGTTTTAAGTGCGGTTTGTGTTATAACAACTTTTTAGGAAATGTATTTGTTTATGTACATGAGCATGCATTTTAGTAGTGTGTGTGTATGTACAAGGGAGACGGTCTGAAAATGCAAGTATTCCTACGGTTTCAGGAGATTTCCCGGATAATAGTTGATCGTTGTGCTGACGTCTCGGGTCTGGTTTCAGGAGATTTCCTGGAAAATAGTTGACCGCTGTGCAGACATCTTGGGTGCTGATTCTAGTGCCTTTCTTGGGGTCTGATCGATACCCCATTTTCCAAAATTTGGAAACCCTTATAATTGGTGATTGGAAGATATGTTGTTTTCATTACCTTATATTGCGGTTCGCATCACGAGCGCATGTTTCATAGGACACGTTCGATGTGATACTGAAGGTTGTAAAGCTGTTTTGAACTGGGGAAGAAAAGATAAGATATATACCACAAATTGCGATACTGTTGGTTTTTGTAATGAAGAAGTTCAGTGTGTTGGATGAAACACATTGGCTGTTTTATTATCACGTATTTAAAAGAACTTTTGAAACAACGCATAGAATAAAACGAAGCTTTACAGAACAATTGGAAACTTTTCTGCTTGGACTGTTATTTGTCTGGAGATAACATTTGGTGCACCCTATTATGTGTTTATATGTCTTAGTCCTTGTCAATTGGACTACACCTTGACAGTGGGTGCTGTTAGTGAGTGCACATTCTGGTTACACTTTATATTTGATTTGCTTTGAATTGATTTGATTTACAGACTTATAAAGCGCAGCGTATGCCCAAGGGCGTCTTGGCGCTAGGACTAACAGAAAAGCAAGAATTCTGTGGTGGGATAATACCTGAAAACATATTAGTTCTTAAACAGCCATGTTTTCAGCAGACTTCTAAATGACAACAGTGACTTGCTATTTTTTTTATCTCCAAGGTGAAAGAGTTCCACACCTTCGCAGTACCTACAATGAAACTCCCCCCTCCCAGCGTAACTGCTTGTACCTATGGACTGACAATAGTGTGCCTGTGCCGACCTTAGATTTTTAGATGGCATGTACTTCTTGAGGTGTGTTCTCAAATACAGTGGCCCTTTCCCCTGTAGTGCCTTATATGCCAGGCATTGTTTCTTGAATATAATACTTTTTCCCACTGGCAACCAGTGGAGGTCCCTCAAACGATGCGTTACTGATTCATGTTTAGGGATATCCAAGATCAGTCTTGCCGCTGCATTTTGCATACGTTGGAGTGCGTAAAAGCTGTGACTGGAGTCCCACATTTAGGGCATTTCCATAATCCAGTCGTGTTATGGCCAATGCTTTGACCACTGTTTTTAAAGTATCCAAAAGGGATGAACGGACGGATCTTCCTTATCATTTTTAAAATGCCCCGGAAGGTAGAGGTGAGCTTATTGATTTGGTCTTCAAAGGTTAATCTTTGGTCAAATATTACCCCTAGGTTCCTGACCTTTGTGACAGGCGATGGGCAGTTGCTTAAATCAGCCGGCCACCATCTTGGGAACCAGAAGGAGGGGTTAGACCCTAGTAATAAAACCTCTGTCATGTCACTATTTATTTCAGGCAGTTATTCTGTATCCAAGTATTAATCTGTTGCATGCAATTGTTAAAGCGGTCGGCGGTCTCCTCGATGTTATCTGATACCGAGACCACCACCTGCGTATCATCGGCATAGGAGATAACTGAAAAACCGCATTGCCTTACAATTGCTGCTAGAGGGACCACATAAATATTATAGAGTGTAGGGCTCAGAGATGAGCCCTGGGGCACCCCACATGGCAGTTTGAACAATTTAGAAGCCATTCCCTCCATTTCTACTACAAACGTTCATTTTTGTTAGAAATGATGTCAATAAGGTAATGGCGATGTCTTGGAATCTCAATTCTTCTAGTCTTCCAATTAAAATTTGATGGTTGACCATGTCGAAGGCCGCCAATAGATCTAACAGAATCAAGGCGGCCTTCTTTCCATCATCTAATGTTCTTCTTAAGTCTTCTGCTGCCATCACCAGGGCGGTCTCAGTTCCGTGGTCTTCTCGGAACCCATAATACGGGTGATCTATAAGATCTCCATCAGAGATAAAGGATGAGATCTGCCTATTAAGTAGTTTCTCCAATACAGAGTAGAAGGGAATCCTGGAGATCGGCCGATAACTACTTGGTTCTGTAGGATCGAGGTTAGTTTTCTTTAGCAAAGGCCGGACAGAGGCTGTTTTCCATAAATCTGGGAATAGGCCTGACTGGATTATTTCCAAGAAAACTGTTCTAAGTTGCCCACTGATCAATTCTGGGAGCAGATGAAAGACTTTAGGCGGGCACGGATCAGATGGGGCTACTGACTTGGTTGTCCTCACTACTTGAGTGATCTGATCTTCAGTAGGTGGGAGAAAGGAAAAACACGTGCCAGAGGTTGAAGGGTGTGACCTTGGCATATTTCTTTCAGATGATGAATTCTTGCTATCTCCGAAAGTTTTGTATACTGGCTCTACTTTATTAGTAAAGAATTCTCCTAAGATGTTATAGAATTCCGGGTTCTCTATCTTCTGAAGATTTCCTGGAAGTTTAGCTAGTTTTTTCACAGTACTAAACATCTCCTTGCTGGAGTTCTTAGCTTCCAGGATTTTTCAAGTGAAATATTTACTTTTTCCTCAATAATAAATTTTTTATAATTTGACAAAGCATGTGCGTATTCAACTTTCTTTGCCTCTGCATATTCGACTCTCCATTTCCTTTCAAATCTTCTGCATACTTTTTTCTGTTCTCTAAGTTTCTCTGTAAACCAAGGTTTGGATGTTTTTTTCCTTTTAGACAGGAAACTCTTTTTGGGGACCACTATATCTACTGCTCCTCTTCCCCAGGAGTTTACTCTTTTAACCATAATGTTGGAGTCTAACTCCAATTTAGGTTTTGCTCTCAGTAGTTGATCCTGAAAATGTGATTGATTTGGGGATTAAAGAGGAGGTGCGCTTTGTGTTAGGGGTCTGCGGTCATGCTTATGTTCCAGCTATTCCTATGGCGTGTTTAAAAACAAAGTAAAAAATTGCTCTGTAAACGTGCTGAATGTAGACATTTACTTGGTCTTTGCGATATGGAAGGGCCAAACGGAAGAAGAGGGCACAACACTTACATGCCATGACGAATGGCGTCAATGAAAATGAGAGCGAGGCTGAAGTTTACCAATAGTAGGAGATGGGTGGCCTGTAAGCCCACAGCTAGAACACAACAAGTCTCTTTGAGACAGTGTATGTGCTGTCTAGCCGAGACCTAAAAAGATATCCACTAACCCCTTGGCCGCAGCGGTAATTTCGCCGCAGAGCTGGGGTGGGAGGGGGAGCCGTTCGGCGCCGCCATGCTCGTGACTGAACCACTCCGTCACGAGTCAAGGGCGCGCTGTGCTTGTGACGGAGTGGTTCCGTCACGGCCCCGCTCCCTCATTAGAACGGCCGTGCAGGCGCAGAATTCCTGCAGCGTGGCCGGGGCGGCCGCACCGTGACGGAAACACTGTCACCAGCACGGAACGTCTATGGCTCGTGGCAGAGTGGTTCCGTCACGAGCACGGAAGGGGTTAAATAAAACAAAGGTTTCGAACTGGCAAATAATTCAGCAAAATAAGTGAACTAAAATAAAGGTTTGGGTTCTTCTTGGGCAAAAGCAATTTAATAGACTACTCCACTAAGCTGCCCTTCATCTGTAAATACTGCTTAAGCAACTGTCAACATGGAGAGTGGGCGTCTACCTTTCTTCTGTTCATTTCTATTCACTTCATACGAGTCCAATGCACAGATTAAAGGCTTCACGAGCCATGCGCCCTAGTGCACAGTGACGTCAAAGCAGTTCTATAAAAATGTCTTGATAAACTTGCTCTGATAAAAATACTTGCAGTTTTATTTTAAGGGTGTTGTTGCTCGTTTGCCTGCGCACAGCGTGGTTAGCCCATTAGAGGTCTTGCGCCAGCTCTAACTACAGAAAGCTGGCCTTCCTCAGCAATGAAGTTGACAGTAGGAGCAACCCCAGAACACCCACACCCGAACCCCCCCCCTACCAACGACCCCGACTGAGAATTTGCAGCACTGTGCTGCATAACTGGCGCTACAACAATAACATTAAAAAAAAACTCCCGTTATGAACGTGCATTGCTTTAAACGCTGAGCCATTTCCGTGCCAGCACACTACTCTAAACACTTGTGTTCTTGAAAAAAAATTACATCGTGATCTTTTGTAATCCACTAGAGAAAAAGACAAATTGGCAGATATTTTAAAATATCACAGTGAACGTGCAAGATAAACAAAAGTAAGTTTAATACTTTGATGAAATCGAGTTACAGACTGGGCTACTGAAGACTCACTTCTTCAAACGTGATCAAGTTACCCACCTCCAGAAATGAATTAGTAAGACATCTGTGCTCACCACTGAAGCATCTGCGCTGAAACCCGATACACCATTAGCAGCGATGCACACAAAGACTATACTTACTGCACAGTGGGATGGTACATCTTAAAAGCAGCTTTGACTTGACTAGCCTTTGTTTTCCCAAAAAACAAATATTCAAAAATAACCTCTATTCACATAGGCATCCTATGAATTATGTTACAAATAGGTCATCACTAGAGACCACATCTCAAAGTAGTGTTTGTGGTTTTCAGAATTCCAGGATGCGGATGTCAAGCAAGCAGCCACCAGCAGAGTTCTCAAAAGACCGTTTGTACATTCTCAGTTACATGGTCTACAAAAAATGTGCAATATTGTATTGCCATTACAAGTGATGGAGAAAGCAGATTTGGAGCATGTTGGCTTCGGCAGCAGAACTGTTGGTCATTCCGATTTCATAAACATCTCCTAAAATTCCACTCAAACTATATTGTTTAAAACATCAATCTCAATGTATTACATTTAAAAGCAAACGAGCACACTTGGCCATTGCACTCTGCACTACTGAGCAAAAATGGCAGTGTATGCATTAAAATGCAGCAGTTTACCAATGGATAAAATGACCTTTGAAGTACCTAGTTCTTTGAGCTGCACCAATTGGTTCTAAAACACACTTCAAGTGCTAACATACACCAGAAAATATTAACAGTTTAACAACAAAGTACAAGGGGAAGAGTAATACACAGTGTGATGAAGTAAACACCACAGGACGAGCTACAGCTCCTTACCGGGACACTCCCTCCCTGCACAATATCAATGCATGGGAATGCATAGCTGTGCACTGAAAGAGAAAACTCCCACCCAGAACAGTGGGATAGTGTGTTCTGTAACGCTCAGTCACTTTACATGCGGCCCATAATTGTAGATGAGCTAGTGATAATAGCAGAGGCATTGTGACAACAGATTGTGACATTGTGACAACAGACAACCGCCTCAAATATGACAGGTTCTCAAACTCGCACAACATGTGTTATAAAACAGGGTGTTTTCTTCAGCTGCAGGAAAAGGTTTGAACAAATATAGTGTTTTGAGCGGAGTGGCTATTGCCTGATTGACGAAATGAGATTATCATTACTTGTCACGCCCTGTAAAGGTGGTAAAGAATATTGGGGTTAACCTCGAGGCAGACCAGACTATGTCCTTTTTAAGTTAATGGAATAGCATTTCCCCATGTTCCTGTGCACTGCACACTCGGAAACCTATTCTTCCTTGTTACACCCACCACGTCACATCTCTGATTTTTCCGCTTTGGTGACTCACAAATGGACTACTGAAAAGGTTTATACCAGGCCCTTCCTTTGATCACGGTGCAAAGTTTGTAAGCTTGTCAGGGACACTGCCGTTCTCCTGATCTCTTGGGCCAGCTGCTTAAAAAAGATTCCCCTGCTTCGTACACCCTCCTGGCTACCACTTAAGTGCTTTACTAATGCACCACACAACTGTTGGTACATCACCTGCACCACCCCGCACAAAGACAGGATTTATCAACACACCCTCAATTGTTCTTCGCACTAAACAAATTCTGGCCTACTAGTGCAGCCCCCCACCCCCTCTCCCCACTCCACTCCTTCCCGGCTCCCATCATTTACTCAGGCAATATAAGAGTAATAGTTCTTTCGCTGTCCACACTCCTGTCTTGTGGGGTACCCTTTCACCTTAAGCTGAAGTGCACTTATGACAAAAAAAATACAAATTTGCTCCTGTAACAATTCCAATGGATCAGACTAGTAGAAATGTCTATCTGTAGAAAGGCTAAGCACTAAGAAACATGTTGAATTCACCATAAATTAAGAACTTGAGGAGCGGGCACATCTTTTGCTTTTACCCCTGGAGACTATTTCTTTTCAGTGATTCGGGAGTGATTGCGCTTTTCAGGGGATGTGTCTTGGGAACCAAACAAATACCCAGTTTACAATCGCCTGCCATGATGTGGAGAGCTGGCAATGTGGATTTCAGCTTAGTGCTGCTTGTTGTGCCCAGCCACTTCCCGATAGATCACCGAGGGGAAATGCATCGGTTTCTCAAGTTGGCAGAACACGTGGATAGCATTTTAAACCTGTATATACCCTCAGACCTTGCATACCAGGGCTTCCCTTCATTAGCAGGGAGTGTGTCAGCTCTTTTCGGTTGGGTGTGTGACTTTCATTAAGAGGGCACTGTTTCGCTTCACGCTTTCACATTACTAATCTATGGTCTATTCAAACAGCATCAACATATAGTGTACATTACAGGAGGCTATAAAACCACAACAGGGGGCGCGTTGGCTGCTTTGTTTTTCCGAGACCGCCTACTTTCCTATGAAGCAAGATTGTTTTAGATGATTCTCCTTGCGTCCACCAGGCATCCGGACAACTCTGCGTCCATCACGAAGTAAACTCACTCTCACTACGTACAGAATGTAACCACAGTGCACAAGGCTGAACTGGGCATGCGTGCCAGGCCATAATCACGCTAGACAGTGCTGATGGTGCCAACAGAAACACGTCTGAAGATGAAGAGGACGCATGGACACTTAGATAAATCACACTCAGGATGAGGAGGAGGCCTGGGAGCTACAATATTGCAAAGTATTAGTGTTATGGCAACACAGCTTGGTTTAACATTTGTAACTCTAAAGATAAAGAGTGTCGCTATTCCCGCTACACCTCACAGACGTGGATAACTTTGAATGAAGAAAAAAACAAAACATGTACCTACACCTCCAATATCCCTCGAAAGACGGCTACACAGCTGCGGCACTCAGATGTAAATGACTGCGCGCCACGCAAACGAACGCCCTTGCAAACATGTTATGGAGTGCAGCAGTGCCCCTCATATCAAAGCATCTCGGATGAGTGGTGCTAAGCCTGCCCCTTTCATCAAAGCAGAGCGGCGTGGCTGGAAAACAGTGCACTGGGCTGGGGGCGGCAACGAAAATCCACACACAACTATCTTCCCGCTTCCATCACCCCACTCGAAAACTAATATAAATGCCCCGCTCTAAACACCCCGGCGCACAGACAAACACCACTGGTACGAGGGAAGCCATACTCACAGCCCTGCCGCTGTCCAGACGAGGCGCTCTGCGCTGAGGAGACGCGTCGCGCGCACACGGCGGGGCCGGTGCAGGCTCACAGGCGGTCCGGCAACACAGAGGCGGGGCGCGCGCTCAGGCCCTTTGAAGCTGCCCCTCTGAGTCCCGGAAACCCGACACCGCCTGATGTCACGGCACCGAGCACATCATTCTACATGCACCATCCAGCGCATGGCACTCGAACAACCACCTCCACTCCTGCTGCACGCGTTAGGCAAAGGGAGGAACTTCAAAGCCAGGGAAGACCAGAAGGAACATCGCGACAGAGGCGTCAAATTCGCAAACTGAGCCTGGCGATTACACGAAGGCCAAAGTGCGAATCATTCCTGATTTTACTGCAATTCTTCCAGTAACCAAATTAAAACAGCCATCATCGGGTGTTAAGCACTGCAGTGCAAAGGCACAAACAAAGCAGGGTTGAGCGCACCCCCGCTTTGCTCGCCTGGTCCTTTCAATAAACCAGCAGGTGTTTAGGTGATAAAGGAATAGAAGGACTGCCTGCGTTGACCGAATATCATAAAAAAAAAAATAGTTTTACAGTGTAAAAAATAGAACCACAACAGATACGGAAATGGACTAGGAAGCACACACAACTCAACCAAAGAATCGAGAGCATACAAAGCAGCACAGATCGCAACACAATCTGCAAACACAACAATGCAAACTCAGACAAGTAAACCCGAGAAGTTAATGCTACAGATCCGCGCACCTACCGCCATCAGAAAATCACACACGCACCTAGAAGGAAGCTTTAACGTATTTAGCCTTTGTGAAATAAATCCCAAAGCTCTTGGGAGTATGACTATCACAACAAAAGAGAGGCTAGTGTGCTCTTTCTTCCGAAATGAAACCACTTACAAATGCAGCAGTTTTCAGCTTGTAGCCTTTCCCCCAAACCCGGCCAATAGCAACATTTGTCATGGGTTTTGGAGAAATTTAGCTAAGCATGTACTTTCACATACACATAATATATGTTCGCATAGCCCTTATTTCTTTTCCAAGTCTGCCTGAACTTTAATGTGTTCAGAATGATTTACGCTAATGTCTTCACCCATCATACCCCGGGTGCCTACAACATGCCATAGATTACCAGCACGATGTCATGGGGAGAAAATAGCCAGGAATTAGGATTGTACCAGGGCCAGCATGCTGCCAGGGACTACCAGCAGTTTTCAGGGAATACCACCATTGTTTCCGGGCTAGTATATTGTAAGGCATTACCACCATTGTGCTAGGGCCAGCATTATATAAATAATTACCTGCACTTCACAGATTTGTCTAGTACATGTTAAAAAACGTTTTTATGACATAACTTGCACCAACCTGGCAAGTGTATATTTCCAGTATACAGCTTACATGTTGCTTAGGTTTAATGACTTATACCTACACTATATAGAATAGGGTACTACAGGACAATGGGATCTAGCCAATAGTCCGTTTTTTTCCCCAAAACACAATGCAGAAACTCTTTTTATTCTTCCCTTTCTTCCAGACTCCTACTGCTGTTCTGGCAGGCTAGCTGCTTCTCTCCCTCTTCTCCATCTTGCAGCTCCCAATCAGCGCTCCCATCAGTGGAAGCGCCTCATAACATAACAATGTGTATTTGTAAAGTGCACATTCACCTGTAGACATCTTGGCGCTCAATAGCAGATGCTTATTGTTACCCAACTCAATGGTGCTCATTTTATCGACTTCAGATGGATGAAAGGCTGAGTGATCCTGCCGGGGTTTGAACCTGTACAAAAGGGGGTGGTGATGGACGGGATTTGAAGCTGTGCATTAGTCCACTGAGCCACCGGACCCGGCCTGGGAGAGCAGGCTTACATTTCTTCTAGACCCCTGCTGATACTATAGCTTGCCAGTCTCTTAGTTTCCCTCACAACTTCAGGAAGCTCTAAATTGGCGTTCCAATCAAGAGTAGAGGAATTGCTAGAGATTATCCCCATTTTGCCAGGACCAGCATTTTACCACTATTGGCCATGCAGAGTAGATTACCAGGGATTAACACCATTGTGATATGCCAGCAGTTTCCATACAAACGAGTCAAAGCACCAGCGACAATTTTGCCATTTTTAATGTTCTATTTCAACATGTTGGATGGCCATTTTATAACCCTGCATTAAAATGTTTTTCAACAATGCGCATTAATGCCAAAGAAGAGAAGTAAGTGGTCTGGTGGGGCTTTATAGTTTCTGGGATATATATATATATATATATATATATAAACTGAAAAAACCATAGGTTATAGACCATATATAGTTAGGAATTAGCATTACAAAACCTTATTTTACTCACACAAAACCATTGAAATTCGCATATATAGTTAGTTGCACTAACTATATATCGCGCACCCGCAATCCACTGCTGATCATGTCACATATTACATCATTCATGACATGGTCAGTGACACCACTGATGACATCACTGATGACATCACTGATGACATCATTCATGTGATAATACGATGAACCTCTTCAGACTCTAATATAACCTTAGATACACTCAGTGTAAACAGACACTCACAGACTGTCACTCATCCATGAACTGTGCCTAATCCACCTGGGTAGACTTTTGAAAGCCCGTTACTATAATCTCGCCAACAAGCAGTGCGAAAGCGAGACCTAAAAAAAAATTGCTAATTGACAGATGCAAGTGAGTGCATGCTGCAAATGCTGTGTACGAATTAGGAAGCAACTCTAACGGTCTCAATAGACTCACAGTGGAAACCAAGCATTCACTAGAAGCCGTAGTCACAGCAGACCAATGAACTAAACTTCTCAACAAAGGTCTTCAAACTAGATCACAGATAAGCACATTGTAAATGGTTGCAACCAATGTAGAGTTTCGTAGACAGAACAGAACGAATCTACCTTCGACTTCATAGAAATGATTACCTTGCTCTTCCAGCGTTAAGAGAACACTTCAAATCTATTTCGAGCCTAATCTGTTTTCCCCCCAAGCTCATCCAAGCCAGAACCAGGGGCCGCCCAATTCAAACACTGGTGAACGGAATAATCATGCACATTACTACTGAGACTGAGCACCTGGGAGCGGAGGAGTCTGCAGCCTGGTGGTCGTGGAAAAGAGGCAGTCAGCGAAAGAGAAGGCAATAGCGAGCAGTTAATAGAGACAGGAAGTCAAGGCGTTCTGTTTCATTGCCTCAGTCTAACCATTATTATATTGCACCTATTTTTTAAATGCAACCTGACAATTTCAGATCATAATTACATTTAATTGAAATTCAAAGTGCAACTGGTCAGCCTTTTCTAATCAGTAGCTGCGAAGAGAGAAGGCACGGGCTAAATAGACACAGCATATCCAGCCCAGGGCTATTCTGAAACGGCAAACTTGGGTTTTAGCTTCAAACAAGCCCATCACAACAGCGTAACAAATCGCACCAAGCCATCTATTGCAGTCCCAGGTGACATGCTCGATTCGGTTTTTTTCTGGCACTGATACAGGGTTCATCATTAACTTGATCAGCAAATGCAGTTTCTGTAAGCATTGTTTCTTGAACCGGTCCCAATTAAGAGCCCTCAAATGCTGACTATGTAGCTTGTGCAACCACATGGTGCAAAGCACCCCTAAAGGAAATAACCCAAGTCTTCAACAGAAAGTGTGCACGTTATAATAATAGGTTTGATGGTGCAAAGCACTATGGATGCACAGCAGTTACTTTTGGAGTCAGCCAGTAGTTACTAAAAACTGCCATCCGTTAAGTGCACCCGCACCACGATGTGAACAAACTGAAATGCCCTTGAGTATTCCCCTGCTGGGTTCCTAAGTGGTCAAAAGATTACTCTGCGAGATAAAATTGTGCCATGGTCCTGAAAAAACACACAAAGGCACACAATCTACCTTTCCACGGTCAATTTAGCCCCAATTGCTATAACTAACAAATAAAAGTAAGTGCTATGGAATTGGTCCAGGTGTATTCTCCAAGTTTTGGACACACTTTATATTTTGGCTGCGAAATATCTCCCCTTATGCCTAACTCTCCCCCGTTTGATGTCAAAATGCACTCTTTGAGCCAGGCTCCTTAATGGCCACTTAAGTATGTCGGTAAATCAAGCAGTAACTACCATAAAAGTTGACAAGCGTGGAAACCTCCACCCGCGAGGGACATAAAGAGGCCAGAACAGCCTCTTCTACAAGTCAACATGATCCATGATCTCGGCTGTTAATTTAGTTCCAAACTGAGGCGGGGTCAATGTTCGTTTTTCTCAAACTGCGCACAAACCCATACCTATCAAGTGCAAATGCTAAACGCAGACCTAGAAAACAATACATGTTTTCAAACCCTTTTCTTTTCCTAGTAGTCGAGCTTTGAAATGTATACAGTGTCACTGCACTGACCAAAGAGAACAGACTGCCTTGCACACGTTTTGCACTGCCGGGGAAAGGGGGAGCCTTTAAAAGTGTTTATTATGACTACGAGGTATGTGTATAAGGAATACCTTTGTAGCAATATCATTTAAATGTTATTACACCGTGGGGCAGTCAAAAACAGTTAAAAGTTTAGCCCACCTTACAGTTGACTTGAGGACCCCTAGTCTTAAGTTTCTGCCCCATTTCCAAACGTCTAGGCCTTCCGCCACCAAGATGTGAGTGGAAATCAATTTATCACATATACATTCACAGGCTTCCATACCCATATCTTTCAATGAAAGAGGGCATATATTGCAGCTAAGGAATTATGGGGAGACACTTCAGGGAGATGTCCACAAATCTACGTAAAGCACATCAGTGCTGGAAAAAATGCATGCAACAGGGTAATGTGCAAATAGATTATGTCCCAAAATGATCTTTGTGGTACATATTCACTTTAGTAGGCCTTTTCTCCTCTGTCACCCTCTCATCTAATCAGTCATAGCATTCAGAAGGCAGTACGCACGGTTGCAGACAAGGTCACTTAAGAGGTTTTTCTCGAGTGACTTTCTAAAAGGCTGGAGTCGGTCAGTAGGTCTAAAGCTTCCTAGCAAACAGATCCAAAAGCAGTAGGGAGTTTTGGGAATGGTTCTTTCATCCACCTTTTTTCTTCTGCCTGCAGGGGGCGTGAGCATATTTTAATTAGAGGATTAGAGTGCCTTAACAGAATAAGAAGTTGCTAATGTATGATGGGGCTTTTACCTGACCCAATGAAGTAGGGGCAGGCTTTTATATTGGACCCAAGTGGCTAATGGAAGCCAATGAAGCTTCTGAAACGTTCCATAAATATGACAAGTGATTGACCTATTATATTTCAATCTGGCAGCAGAATGCCGAAGCACATCTAATTTCTCAATGTTCAACTTGTAGATGCCACCCAGTAGGAAAAAAAGATTAGTCTGTCTTCTCTGCTATTGCGGCTCGGGCAGTAGTAGACCTGTATCTTAAGTTAGCAAATAGGGGTTCTTCCACAACAGTTTAGACTGAGAAGTGGAAGTTACTATGAAACTATTATTTTGGCGATCCACAGTTAGAAAAGTGTGTTGAAAAAGATTATAAGTGCTTTCACTTGTTCTGTAAAAGAAATGTCATTGTCACTTACCTTCAGGCAGTGATCTGTGCTGACCAATAATATTTAGACTTTTTCACACTGAAGCTCATCTTGCTTCTGTTCGTCTATCCTTGAACTCTAGCAAAGCCTTTCACAAGTTAACTGTGGTCAACGGTAGAATCAATAGGCAGAGAAATTAACGTGTGTGCTAACTATATAGTTTTAAAAGCCTACCCATAAGTAAAACAAGAGCTAGTGAGGTATCCTACCTGTATTTGTTGGAGAAGAAAACGAACAGGCAACAAGCATGTGCACCATGCATTCAATTGTTCAAGTTTCAAAGCGTGCCTGAACAACGGGTATTCTTGCACTCCCGTAAGAAAAGAAGCACTACAGGCAGTTAAGTGTGGCGTCCGGCCTGCTCCCCTCAACTCAGGAGCATTGGGTGCTCAAGAGTGTTGATTGTGGCAGCTAGGCCAAGCAGCATTACCTGTGTTGGCACTACTGACTTCATTATTTTAAAATGGATTGTGACAGTTTAAAACAGTAATTTCAGTGCAGTGACTACCTATCTCCCAGAAGAGTATTTAGCTCATTGTAACTTTGAAGCAGAATGGTGACAGGTTTCACAAGCACTAGCACTTGGAACGTCTGAAATTGGGTTATAATTTTGGGGGTCAAATGCATTAAGAAGTAACTTGACGGGGTCACCCAGGCTTCACTTACAGATGATGGGACCAAACTTGCTCCACGGCAAAAAATAATCTTCCTAATAAAAGGTCGAAATTCCAAATGACTCTTTTCAGTCAGCCAAGATGAAGGGTTGAGAGATATAATTACAGTGATGGTCTACTTTGAGGTAATTTATTTAAAGCAAAAATATACAGAAACTGCCTAGCATGGACAAATTCCCCGATGCACTTTGGCTAGGTTCTTGTTTAGCAATCGCATATCTAACCTGCTGCAGTTTGTTCTGGAAATATTGTTTCTAGTTAATGGATGTGCAGTTCACTTTAAAGTGCAAAAACGGGTGGGCTGAGTTGACTACATTGCTGACAGTGTTTGAGAAACATTTCTACTTCTCCTTCATAAGTGTTTTTTAATAGGATTTTAGGACTAATCTCGAGTTTGCCAATTAGCCATGGAAGGACCCCTTTTCCAGGTTCCCTCAGATTGTTTAATTTCACCTGACAGTGTATTTCGTTCTTCCATGAATCACCTTTGAGATTTATTAGGCCCATTTTTGCAGTGTAGTTCACATGGAATGCTTACTAAGTGTGGAAGCGGACCACTTAACCATTCCTAGTTTTGTTGTCAGTTATATTGTTTTCTGAGCATGTAAACAGCATGCATTTTCAGAATTACACATATTCTTTTACTCTGTTCGAGTCCTCTCTGCTTCTTCCTATGTGGGCTTCTAGTCCCCGTTCTCTTCTTTCTTGGTCTTCTTTAGCTCCTGTTCTTGCCATTTCATTTCTGCAACTGTTCTTGGAGGTTCATGTCACATCTGTTTAATATTTTCAGTAACTCATTAGCATGTTTGATCTTTCGCTCTATACCTCTGCAATTCCTGTTGTCCCTCACTTTACCCATATTCCACTTTTATTCAACAACCCATAATTTGCTTCATTTCCAAAGTCTACATCCCTACCCCAAGTAATACGCTTCCAGTCTTTTTCCTGGATTCCATAATTGCCCTCAAATTCCAGACTGGGAGATACTAGGGTATCTTTCCTATGCAAACATGCTCTTTAAGCACTTACACTGCATCTAGACCAATAAGCCGTGATGAATAAGCCTCTCTTTGGTAAAAGACATCTGCCTTATGTGGGGGATCCTACACAACAAAATGCATTTCCCTCTGTGATTCAATTAATTAAACTGGTTTCAATCGAATAGTATTGTCAAAATAATAATCACTGAACCAAAAACCATTGTATTATATAGATAATGTTAGATGGATTTGCCCTCATCGATAATTTTTCACAAAAGTTTCAAAATCTCATCACCATTTATATTTCACTTCATGTTGTTTAAAAGCATATGAACGAATGTGCATACAATTAAAAAAAATCACATTGCAATTTAACAAAATATTTAAACAATGATTCACTACTAAATAAAACAAATGTCGACGCAGCGTTTCGGCGATTCTATCTCTGCCTTCTTAAGGACTATGTAAATCATATATTTCTTTGTTGTTTTTTAAGATAATTGATCAGTCAATGTTTTTGTTGGTCAGATATACTGTAACTTGCCTATCATCCAGATTTCTGGTGTAAGTCTGTACTGTTTAATTGTTTTCATCCATCAAGAGAACAGTTCTTCATTACATGGACCACTTGATACTGTAGTGGCCAGTTACATTCATGCGTTCCTATCATCCAGATTAGGATATACGTCCTCACATGTAGGTCTGTTATATTACAATGAGTTCTTCAAATAAGAAGAGGTTTCTTCAAACCAGCGACTTAGGAGTTGTCTCGTGACGTTCACAGTTTCACAAGGGCCCACCACTTGTCTTAGTTATGTTGGTTGTCACCCCAGATAAAATATTGAAACGTCCTTCAAAGAAAACCTTCTATATATTCTGTTCAGTTATCCTTCCTCCCGAGATTCCTGTGACCATGTTCTTTCTATTATTATGATACCCGGAGTCTCCAATTGCAAAAATGTTTGTCTCGGGCGTCGGATTCTAGTAGGCCTTGGTGGGCCTATATCAGTTTGTTGGCTTATAAAAGGTGACCTAGCACCTCGCGGAGTGTAACTTCTTAAAACTCTCATTCCTCCGAGATCCCAGCTATTTCTCTAGGAAGGCTAACTATTCACCAGGGAGATGATTATCTTCCAAACAGCACAAGGAATAAACCAATATCAGCATGTACCAATCTCCAGAGCCTTTTCTCTAACACATTTTTACATACTTGCACTGCAATGGCATAAACACAACCCATCTAACATAAATAAAGGAACCTCCACAACAGTAGCCTTGACTCACTGCTACTTATCAATAATTTACAAGACTAACCAATTCATTGAAAGCCATATCAAGTTTATAAATGCATTTATTTTGTTAAAATTAAAAAAATCTAGATTGTGACCTGTTGCAGAAACTGGGTTTTAAATCAGTTCAACGAGTGTATTGTTGCATAATAGTTGATATCTGCAAACAAATCAGGCCTGAGATATACATCGCACTGCTGACAAGGAATTTAGGAATTCCATTCTGTTTAGAACTCGTCCAGACCCCTTTTGATTCATGAACTGTGGCACAAGTACTGAATGAGCTCATGTATAAACGCCATTGGTTCGGATAAGATCACATCTTGGCTGTGTAAAGCATTCCATTTATTCAAAACGCAGAGAGATAACCCATACCGGAAATCTGAGCGGGAATACAAAAGATTCGGAACCTTACTATTTTCTTTCTACAAACACTACTGTTTGGAACACACTAAACAACTCACTTCCTAGATATGAACAGACCGCGATGCCATACACAGTATATGCCGAAAAACTGAACAATGGACTAAGCAGCCATAAAAACAACAAAGCAAGACAGTCGTTCACAAAAGTCAAAAAGCTAATTTGCACTTCCATAACTCTATTTAAGACATTAGACCTATTTATTACTTGAAATAATATAAAATGGTCATGCCGGCTAGCCTAATTCTTAGCTATTATTTTCAAGTGCATTTTAAAAGAAATGCTGTTCAAGTATCTGAACTTGTCCAAAAGAATTGGCTTAATTTCCATTTGTGTGCATAAAATACTACATATACTTGAGAGTATTAATCCTAGTTGATCCTAGTTAATCCTAGTTATTTGGATTAGCAACAAGGCACTGATTCTTTCAAGAAAACTGTAAATCAATTTACATTTGGTTTGCAAAGCACCACAATATCGCCACATGACCTGTTTTCTGGGTGCGGCTTCAGGCACATGGGGCCTCCATAGCTGGGGTTGGAGGGGGGGAGGTGGGGGGGGGGGAACAAAGGGGGGGTAAAGGTACTTTCACCTCTAACTTGTTTGGTAGTCCTCGCAAGTGTAGTATTGCATGCAGTACTGGAAGTAGGTAGTGGGGGGACAGAGCGGAGGATCATTGCAGTAATAGTCGTGGTCGTAGACCTCAATAAGATCTGTTAACTGAAACCTCTTCAAGATGAACATCTTGGCAAGGCTTACTGCAACTTAATCTAGCGCTTGGACTTTTAGGGGTTCATGTGGCACATAGCATGGACTCGTTTTGGCAGGTAATCGAACGGGGTCCTTGTACATGTAACTTCACAATAGAGAGATAGACAACATTACAACATTACCTCAAAGACCACACACAAATGACCGCTTTGCTTTTTATTTTTGCTTTTCCACGAAAAGACCATTCTATTACGGTTTTTCTTAATATTAACTTATTTGGTACTGTTTTGTGAAGGTCTTTTGATATTACTGAGAGCTACAACTCCGATTTCAAAATGAAAAATTGTCAGTTGTAATGTTGTTCTTCAATAATCAGAAGAATTGTCTAGAAAATGTATGCAATTCTGGTACCAAACAGATTTGTTTCAATACACTCCTAAAACTTGCACTGGATAACCCTTTCATAATGTCGGTACTTTTATCATATTCAACCATGTACATTGTAATTGCATAAATACATTCATCAAAATAGTTTAAATCTTGGTGTGAGTTGGTATCCAGAAAACCAAGAAGCCCTCGTGCACATGACATAGTACAAGGTGTAATTCTTTCCCATTGACTTGGAAACATATACACATTCCTTACCAAAAACAATCGTCTCAATCAATGGACTAGACCAATGACAAAAACCTTCAGTGTAGAAGCCAGCGTTAGCAAACAGACCTCTAGGATGGGGGACGATGGTCATCTATGCTGGACTTAAAACCAACTCGGGCAATGTTAAACATTACCACTTAATATGTCTTCCCGTATCACAGGGTAGATCAATAAAAAAAAACTGCAACCAGGATAGCACAGCCAGAAACAGTTTGCAGTCTCTATCAAAAAACTGAATAAGAGCCCTCATCGGGAGAATCTTGGTTAACTGCTAATATTGATTCAATTACATCATTATGAATCTCTCAAAATCAGAAATCCTAGGGCTTGGGCTTGGCAATTACCCTTTCCAAGAAAAGGTGGCACCCAGTCACAGGTAACACCCATCTTGTAAGCCTGTTGACAAACCTATAGTACTCAATGGAGAATCCTTACTGCGGAAGCAAATGATTTCCTTCCGTAAATAAGTTTCAGGAGACCAAAAATTAGTGTGTCGCAAAACCCTAATTTTGCTCAACATATTGATGCCCCACCTGACAGATCACCAGAGTTAGAGAGAAGGACTGCTACCCAGTGCACACATTTTTTTTTCTTTACTTTTCGTACTTTATTTTCATTTTTTCTCATCAACTTAATCAACTGGCAGTTTAAATGCAATTTACACATGTCGAAACTCACAGTGGTACTTAGAAGTGTAATAATATTAAGTACATGTCCATATACAGTGTTTTAGTATCCGTATGTCCAGTGCTTTCCTTTTCACTGACCCTTTGTGTATTATTGCCCCAGATGTAGTCTTTTTCGTCTATTTTCAATCTAGGCTATTAGAATGTTCACCCCTTGTGCTTACTCGGCGCTATTCTGGGTGGTTTCTTCTTCCGCCCTCCCGCCTGAATCCATATTGGACTCTGCTTCTGACGTGGGGGCTAGGAGATCATCTGTTGGAGCTCTCCAGGTGCTTGCCATCCCGTCTGCTCAACCGCATATGTCACTCATCTGCCAGTGCCCACTCTGCTACATCGCCCTGACACGTGTCGAGCGTCAGGGAGCTTGTGGAATGCCACGTGATGTCTACTCTGCATCTTGCTAGCACCATCGCTAGTTGTCCGAATGTATAAGTCGTCTTGTGCTTAAGAGATCATTTGAACAGGCCCAATAAACAACACTAGGGAATCAATTTGTTGTGTGAGCGAGCCACCCGCTTCAGAATCTCAACTATTGAGGACCAGAAGGAGTATATTGCGCTGCAGCCCCAGGCCATGTGTAAGAAGTCTGCTCTGCTGGTGTTGCACCGTGGACATTTGTCCAGTCGGGCTAGGTCGATCTTATGAAGGTGTATGGGGTTAAGTATGCTCTCTGCAAGAAATTATAATGTATTAGTCTGAAACGGGCATTTCTGGATACAGTATGCGTTAAATCACAGGCTCACTTCCATTCAGTCTCCTCTATCGGGGCATCTAGTTTTCGATTCCAGGCTATCAAGGCTCTCCGAGGAGCATCTTTTGCATCTAAGCGCATGGCCTTATATAATATTGTGATCAGGTGTCTACTCGTGCTGCATATGAGGAGGATCCAGAGTGTGTGGGAGGGTGGAGGGGCCTCCGGGTGAGTAGGCCATGTGTGCCTGGCCACCTCAACCAGACCCGCGTGCTTAGTAACTGGTCCTAGATTAGTTAAAAGTCCATACACAAAGATTCAACTGAAATTAAGTGTTCATCCGAATAAAGATGGTCCCATTGGTCAGAGCCGCCCTCCCGCCACTCTCCAAAGGACATGTAATGTATAATTTGTCTCATTGGCTTTAAAATCCACACCGGAAGTTCTCTATGGAACGGAGCACAGCCATACACCATTACTATGAATCGGGGCCAGGCTGAGGCCGTATGCCTCACCACGTAGGGGGCATCTTCCAGCACATGACCACCCTCCATTAGCAACTGAGGGAGGCGACCCAGCCCCATCCCATCGTCCAGCAATCGAGTTTCCCAATTGGGGGTCGAATCCAGCCAGCGTGTTGGAGGTGAGCCGCATAGTAATCAAGATCAACACGTGGGACCTCTAGATCTCCCCTCTCGTAGGGCCCACTCAGTGTGGTTAAAGCAACTCTGCTGCAATTTCCGGCCCAAAAGAGTAGGACAAGAAGCAAGTTTAACTGGCGGAACAGAGTGGTAGGTATGGGGCATATTAACCAGTGTACAATTTTAACTATAGTTTGAGACACAGCAGGCCGCCTGACAGACCGAACTACTATCAGAAATTAATATTGCTACTATACACTAATTAATACTCTCTCACTGTATTAGAGTCACTCCCTCAATCATCTTATTTTTTTTTAACTATTGCTGTAATCAGTGTGATGTCTATGGAGAATTTTCTCTGGTGTAATCACACCAATCTCTCAATAGAAGAACAGTTTATTTCACTCTACTTTAGTGGCAATGTGGGAAAAAAACTGCAGAAGCACGGCATTTATAATATATTAAAACAAAAATAATTCTTCCTTCAGAGCACTTAATTACTTGGCAGGGGCCAGAGGGATTCAACAGTGCGTCGTTGCAGTTATGTATATTCCATGAAGGTGAAATACTGTGTTGTATGATACTGGTGGAAAACTATTACCAGGTCTTTGCTACTGCGGTGAGAAGGATGAATATAGTGTCTTCTCATATTTTAAAGCCATTACACAGACGTAATGAAGCAATTAATGCATGCATGGTTTAGATCAAGTACAAATAATATTAAATCTGGAGTAGACCAGGTACACCACTACACTAAAAGCTGTCTGAAAAGCATACTGGACTGTGAGTTAGGAGCAGCTGCAAGTTCCCCCAAAATGACCATGTCACTTCAATGCCATACTTACAACGCACATGTTCTAGTTTACATTACTCACCAATAATATCGTCTAACTGCAATGCAATTAAAATTAAAAGTAGACTGTTTGTCCACATTTGCATAGGACATCTCAGTAAACCATATGTAAATTGAGTTGCAAGTGCAAATGTTTTGCCATTCAGAAAGTATCTGTTCCTTCAGTACTGTGAATGTTTGGGTTGGCAAGCAAAGCAAACTACTAGCATTAGTTAGTCTTTTTCCCGTTTTTAAAGAACATGCACTCAGATTTAATACATGGGAGTTCTACACACTGCTAGTACCAACTGGAAAACAAATTGCTGATCAAGGAGTTGAGCGAGTACAAATTATCTTTATCTACCTCTCTTACCAGCACTATTAAGGGGCTCATACAGCAATTGCACAACCAATGTCCTTGATGTGGGACAAAACTTTCTAAATACACTATCTCAACCACAGGTCCACCACAAATACACTTAAGATCTATGATACAACTACTTTTCCAGGATAGGCTGAGTCTCTGAATATTGCCCTCTGCCTAGAAGGATGACGTGTCATCCAACCAGAAATTAAAATGCATGGTCTGTTTCATCTGTATTTTGAAGATGGTGCTGATCTCAACTATATATAAACTCACAATTTCTTTGAGAGCAGTAAACATAATCATTCAATCCAACCATGTATGTAATTGTACTTTGAGGGGTTCTGTACTTTATCCAATACATTATAGAGATAGGAAGCGGATTTAGTCCTAAAACCTCCAGTAAACAAGTCTTCTGATTTGGTGGCCTCTACTCCCATCTGTTTTAACAACATCTTGCATAATACTGGAGTTGTAATCATTTCTACCTCCAACATGGAAATCTTCTGTTCCCGGCTCTTTTAGAAGCATTACTATACACCCTTCCGAAAGTCGGAGGAGCACCCAAGCCCACCTTTCTATGCAACTATCCTCTACACCATGTTGCTCTTAATTGGAGTCGAATTTAAAGATACCCACGTAATTCAGTGGAACAGGATTTGTTTGCGCCCCCCCCCCCCCCCCCCCCCCAATGCCAAGAGTTTTTCAATGGTTAGGTGACACCCATAAGGTCTTACAAAGGCAAACATCTATGCATCTGTTCATGACTGTACCATGGTTTATCTATTGGCAGACGAGTCCAGTGTAGTACTGGTTTCAGTTGCACATCCAGAATATATTTAGTCACACCGGGGACCCCTCATCCCAAGGTTTCCTTTGGTATGTAACTTAAATAGGACCTTCTCTGCAACACGTAGTGTTTTGTCTATCCATATTTACGTCATCTGTTAAGATTGCATTAATCCTAATACATCTGCTGGTAAGAGAACAGGGTTGGCCCTAGCCACAGTATATGATACCTATACAAGACATTACTATTTTATCCAAGCACTGTAAATTTGTATACAGTAACTCAAGCAAACGCTGGGAGTAGTGTTCAAATAAACCCACAGGCTTGGGTTGAAGAATTAGAATCAAATAACTGATGCCTTTGTCCTTTTCGGCATGACAAGGAGTTTTTAAGCCATGTACAAAGGTATGCATTGATGCACAGCTTTATAAACAAGAAAGTCAACTTTGAACTAAAGACTGTCAGGCAGAGGCAGCCAGTATGGTCAGTAAAGCTTGGCGTGATATGTTGAACATTTCTTGCCACTTATACTGACCCTGCAACAGTATGTGTCAAATTTAACACAGGAGCAAGGGAGGACTGTCGCAATTCCGATAGGACAAATGCCAGAATGGAATCTGGCGAGTCCAGACCCAATGCAACTGATCAAAAGTTGGGTAAAGGAATTAGAAAGCTGTGGTAAAAGGTGAGCATTTGTGCTCTCGCGGTCTTTTCAATATGGAGGCCCATGTTCAAATGATGTTTAATTTAAAAAAAAAAAAGACATCATTTTGCAGATGTTGATGGCAAAGTAACAGTACCGTTATACTACTAGTTCTGACCTTCTAGATTTCAGACACTTTTCAGAGAGAGTTGACAGTTCAGAGAGATTTGATAGTTTACAAGTTGTAAGAAATAGGAACCGATATTCAGACTTCACCATGTTCAGTTTATGAATCCTGTCAGTCATCAATTCCACAATTCCCTGAAGTCAGTGCTGAAGTTAATGAATATCGGAGAATGCCAACATTTGTAGATAACTACTGTATGTTATCCATTACAACTGACACTCACTCTAACAAACTAAATTCCCAGAGGCAAAGCACAAACCAAAAAGATATGGTAAAAACCCTGACGGTGGGGGACAACCAAATGGCAGAAAAAAGCAATGCGGAAGGCATCCACAACACTGGCGTTCCGCTAAAGAGAACCGGGAAGGGAACCAGCTAGTAATGCACTATTACTCGCATAACCATCCCATCTTTAACGTTGATAGCAAAACACCATGGTCAAACATGTAACTTGCAGCACCAAAATAAAAAATACCAACATGCATGCATCCCATTAAAAAAATAGACATGCAGAGGAATACATAGAGGGTTCACTCACATTGGTCTCATTACTTAAATAGGTAAAAACACTCATACTGCAAATTTCGATTGACAAACATCTTCAAGAACCCACAGAGGAAGGATTTAATTTTTGTGCTCTCTTGGTGAAAAAAAAGCGCAAGCTTGACTTCCTCCACTGTAACTTCCCATGCCATTTTTGTAGGTCCTGGGGCTCTTGGTGGCACTGCATCCCTTCAGAAGTGGAGCGGAAGTATTTGATCCCCAGGGAAGTTGATCCGAATGTCATGCAGGTAACCTGGTCCTTGGTGAAGAAGATTCAAATATTCTCAGCTTCACAGGGAGTGAAGCACAAAGGGAGAAACACAGGCAAGAGACTGCAATGTTAAGCAACATGGAGGCGGGGGTGACATCAAAGAGGGCTGGGTGGGGAGAAGCGACAGGAGGGAGGGAAACACATACGGCGAGGCGGAAGCAACACAGGTGCGTGGGGGGGGAATGCAACACAGAGTGCATGGGCAAAGAAGTAAACTAAGAGCATTATGGGGGGAGTGAATGAAAGAGCAGCGGGAGGGAGAAAAGGACACAGGCAAGAGAGAGAGCAACAAAGAGTACAGCAGGGGGCAAGAGAAGCAGACTAGGGAGATACTGAAAAGCTCATCCACTCTCTTACTCCAAGAGAGTGGATGTGCTGTTCAGCCTAAATAAAAAGAAACAAGTTGCGCCTGAAAAATGAGCTGTAAAAGGACATAAGGTATATGCTCTGAAGCCAACCAATGGTAAGCAATGGGCAGACTAAACCTGTAATCTAACATTAAGTAAGCTAGCAATAGGTCTTGCAACAGACTGTGCTCGCTGTCTTGTAGGCAAGACCTAAAAATATGAGATGCATAGATTTGCTTTTGCAGAAAGTGTGAAACAAGTATCCTTATTTAAGGAGACAATTGAGCACTTTTACAGAATCAGTGCCTCCTGTGCACATCAGTGTGCAGTGTGATGAGCTACAGCGGTGTACATTTCTGAAAAGTAGATATTCTGGGAATTTAACAGAGTTAACTTTCTTCATGAATTTCAATATCCAGCACTATAAATCCATACAATACTTAACTATATAACAAAATGCTATTGCTTCAACGAATGTATACAAGATGTTGCAAACAATGAATATTATAAACTATGAATATATATATGTAATTCCTTAGGGCTCAAAACATCCCATACCATTAATTAATCCAGACCTTTCTCTCACATTTACTCCAGCAAGCCTGGTTTACTAAAACTACAGTCCTACTCAACCTGAGGCAAGAGCCATGTCGTAGCAACACTGAGGGTAAATGTAAAATGTCCTAGCTATCGTAACGGAAAGTTTCAATTCTATTAACCCCTTCGATGCGGATGACAAAGCCAGCTCGTCATGGGCGTTACCTGCGCTGCGCGCATGACGAGCTGGCTTTGTCACGTTACCCGCGATTTTCAAATTTCAGTGCGCAGCGGGAAAACCCGCTAGCGCGCATGCGGTTAAGGACTCAGACGAGAAGTATGCTTGTCCTTTCTTCATTCTTATTACAGCAGCCATGTTAACCAGTAAACATCAAACAAACACTTCATTTCCCATGAACAGTAGGGAAGAAAGTGAAGTCCATCAACATAGTCCAGTAACAATCAGGGATCACTGCCTAGTGTGATCGATCCTGTCCCCTGTCAGTTGCCCTCTTTCTTCGCTGCTCGCAGCTACGTTAGTTAAGTGTGGGACTCTAGTACCTTTTGACTTTTTCTTATGTGTAATTGGCCTCGCGGGGCTCGGACCTGTCATTCTTACCTTGACTATTTCTTGCAGGGATGTTTTTCACCTAAAGACTAGAAGCCACTGAATGTCACACCGCTCCGCCCCATCGTGGCTGTTCCGTTTGTTAAAGGTCCCGTCAGGGGATCGTGGGGCCTTAGTGCACAGCTGCCTTCAAGCCGCTGAAAGACATGCACCACAGTGCAACAGTCTTGGTCTTGTTGACCTACTGCTAAGACCGTGTCAATTTCAGCATTACTGAGCCCCTACGCCTGCCGGGGCAAGCGGTGTCAATTTCCCTGTCTCTCCTGCCTGAAGCCTGAACACCCTGCGGAGTAGGACCTGTTGGGAGCGTTGACTCCTACAAATCGGCAGACGGCCCAGGCGGCAAAATAGTGCTTGTGTTACTTTCAGGACGTGAGTCTGCCAAAGCCTAGTCATGGGTCCTAGGGTGAATCCCTGGCCTGTTTGGTAAATCAAACTCATGCTAAATTGTTTGGTAAATCAAGTTCATGCTACAGTAAGGGCAAGGAGAAAAGCTATCAAAATAAAGGTTGGATGCATTAGTTTGACAGCTCAATTTCACCATTTGCCAGACTTACAATAGATTATGAGATGACTATGTGAGCACAGGAAGGTCTGATATAGTGGCACCGCAAAGTTGCGTTGCAGTGAGCAACTTACCAGGCAATCTGGTCTGAGACACTCTGAAAACAGCACAAATAAGTATCAACAAAGGATGCCATGGCACCATACATTTAGTGGTTTGCTAGAGTAAGTTTTACATAAGAAATGTTAACATTTTCAAACCTTACAGTAAGCAGAAACAAAACCAAATGGCCCTGCGTTTGCTTACTGGAAACATTTTTGGTGGTATATTGACAACTCCTTAACTAGGCTTACTACACACTTTCGAGAAATCCCCAGATCTTTTGGGTCGAAGGGGGAGGTTTAGTTCCATGAACATGAAATCGTCCTAGAATCCTACAACACATACGTGTAGTCCTGAATGATGATCAATCATACGCCATTGCGAAACATATGGCTAATCATAAGTCAAAAACCTGGATGGACATAAAATACTTTGGACTGGCAAAGATACAACTGCACGAAAAAGGGGGGAATCGAACTAAAAAACTGAGACGATTAGAATCTAAGCTAATCATAAGATTCCGTACCAAACAGCCGGCAGGCCTGAATGGTGACGAAGAACTTTATGTCCACTTATGACACCGGACAATGTAGCAAACGTACATGCCGTTTATGCTACAAAGATATGCTATCAATCTGAGTAAGAATAGGTTGAGTGATGGATGACTGCATCAAATGTGAGACCTAACTTGTTAAAATTGTGTAATCAGAGCTGCGAAATTGGATCGCGCAATGTGGGTTGTGACACACAGTGGGGACGTAGGGCACTCAGCCCGTAATTGTCCAAGGACATTAAGTCCATAGTTACACACTCTGATCCAGGATCAGTTACACTGATTCACGATCATTTCGCTCGTGCTTCGCACGATGGCGAGCAGAAAGCGATGCTTTCCCACAACCCCAGGGAACTCTTTCAGTGTAGTAACATAACGCACACCCCGCCTGTGATCGCGGCCCCCAAAAACGCGATTCAATTCGAGCTAAACACTAGGGACGACTACAAGTCCCAGCATGCACCAGACAATAAGAATGATATGCATCAGTATAAATACAGAAATCAAAAAGGGACTACTCACAATTACTACCGTGACCAGGAACTACGGTTCGAAATGCGTAGGAGTGTGGCACGGTTTGAATAAATAACTGCGTGAAGATCCAAGAAGTGTGCAGCGAGTTCATTTTTTTGTATTGAATATTCTTGAGACACTGTCCTGGTCTAAACGCTGGCACCAACTGAAGTTATATATATATATATATACACACACATATGGGCACCATTATTACATTCTTAATGTGTGATATACAAGTAGTCCCAACTGTGCACATAAAATGAATAAACCTCAGAGGTCAATCTACGAATGTGAACCAATCTTTTTTCATGTTGGTGCCTATTGGTGTGACAAAACTTGCAATGTTTTGTACACGAATCCATGGTGTTAGATAATGTCTAACGTGGTGAGTACATCAACATTCATCAATTTAACTTTATTTCGGTTTGTTTATGAACCATAAAAGTACATCAAAAATAAAAAATACATTTACAGCAATAGACTAATACACAGTTACATCTCATTTTAGATATTTGCAGTAAAATCAGTTAGCATGTGGTTTATAGAGTGACGATAAAAACACTAAGACAAGAAAATACATAGATTAAATGTTCAAAACGCGGTGGAAGCCTAGTTTTTACTAAGACAAGCTGTCTACCTACATTAAAGTAGCTTGCTACTACCGAATCAATCTACGTCTAATTAACCACATTGAAAACAAAAATTTAGCAATAGCAGTAACTATTAGTGCATTAGTATCAGTTTTTAAAATTCTAAAAAACTCTATATGGTTCCTGACTCCTAGGTTCACACATAGCTGTATGATCCATTTTTTTCTGCTAACAGAATAAGCAGGACAAAACAAGATCACATGAATTAGGGATTCGTTTGGATCATTACAACCTGGGCAGGGACGAACTAAACCCATTTTCCATTTATCAGTGTAAGAGTGGAGGGGTAGTGTACCATATCTGAACTGTAGATACAGTTTTTTTGCTAAGACAGGTTCTATAATGTCTAATTCCTTCTCAAAGCTGTAGACATTCTTGAAATCTAGAAAGCTGTCAGTGAGACTAGAAGACCTGGCTGATCGAAGGACCTCTTCTAAGTTGTAATATTTTATAGACTCAGCCAGGGTTCTCTTTGAGATGGATTTGCATGTGTCCTCCGGATTAGACCAGAGATTCTCCATGCCGATCCTAGACGCCTGCCCCCTCATAAAGGATAACCACTTTATCCTCCCTGCACCCGGGCGTGCCATCACAATCTTCAGTTCTTCTCTATAGCACTCAAGCTCCGGGGCACTCCACAATCTGCGCCAGTAAAGGAGCGGGCGTGAGGCAATTGCTTCTGCAATGGGCCTCAGATTTATATCCAACCTTAAAGGAACTAGAGGAGTGTTTTTTGGTAAAGAGAGCAGCTGTCTAATAAAGTTATTCTCTGTTATGCTAATCTCACTCGCTGGATGGTGGCCCCAGAGTTCCGCCCCGTAAAGGGTGGATGATCTGGTTTGAACCTTATATATTTCCAGTGGTACACTGACTACTTTATGGACACAAGATTTCTGCACTTTAAGAATCCCTCCCGTAGACTGAGAAAGGGTTAAATTAGCCTTAGTCATTTGAGTTTCCCAACTCATTTTATCATTTAAAGTCAGACCTAAGTAAGTGAAATTATTTACCCTTTCCAGGGCTCGTCCATCCATTGACGGGCGTGGACAATTAGTTGCACTGGCATTGAACACCATGTACTTTGTTTTATCTATATTAATCACCAAATTCCTGTTCCTACAGAATTTGGTGAATTGGTCTAACACCCGCTGCATCCCCATAGATGTTTTTGAGAGCAGCAGGGTGTCATCCGCAAACATAAGTGCAGGAAATTTACCGCCAGCTAAGTTAGGGGCGTCAATGTTGTGTACACTAATTAGGTCATCGACAAGACCATTTAAAAAAAGGGAAAATAAAGTAGGGGCAAGTACGCATCCCTGCCTAACTCCCTTCTCAATAGGAAAAGCTCTTGTCAGCTGGCCATATTTGCCATAACGTACCTTTGCATAGGTTCCTTCGTGGAGTCTTTTAAGTTGGTGACATAAGTAGGGTGGAATCCCCATTGTTGTTAATATACTCCACAATTGGTTCCTGTCCACCATATCAAATGCGGATTTGAGGTCCACAAATGTCAGGTAGAGACTACCCTCTTCCAAGACCACATGCTTCCAGTAAAGTACCTGGAGCCGTAGTAGTTGGTCGATGGTAGATGTTTTAGCACGGAACCCTGCTTGCAGGTGGGAGAGGATGTTATTCTCACTAATCCAATCTTGCAAGCGTTGCAAAAGCAGTTTGGCGTAGATTTTTTGAGTAACGTCAATAAGACTGATTGGCCTATAATTTGACGGGTCCAACGGAGATCCCTTTTTATAAATCGGAATGATTTCGGCCCCCAGCCAGGTACTTGGAACCTCTTGACCGTCAAGAATAGCATTAAATATGACGGTCAGGTAGGGGACCCAGATCTTCGGCTCTTCTCTGAAAAGATCACCAGGGATCTTGTCCAACCCTGGGGCCTTGTTACATTTTAATGCTTGAACTGCAAGTGTAACTTCCGACATGGTAAAGGGTGGAGGAGGGCATCCAGGGGCCAATCTCAAAGACATGGGTAGTAACACTTTATGCTGGGAAGCAGGGCTAGAGTAAAGTTCACCAAAGAATGCACACCAGGCTTCCTCGGCGATGTTGGGATCGATCTTTGCCTTACCTTCTGGTTTCCCAGTATGGACCAGGTTAACATCAACATTCATTCCAGAGGGGAACATTTAGACGGGTTGTGGGGCATACAAATATATACATAAATTATATGTACAGGTGTGGAGGGGGGAAATTGACGATTATTTGTAGACACAACGGAAAGGTGCGCTTAGCTTTTATGTTAACAGTGTGCTGTAGAACGTAATCGCTGGGGGGAGGCCCAGGACTACCTTTATGTATGATAGAAGTTATTAACTTTAAACACTGTACATATTTGTGCCAGGGCTTGATATGTACTATTTATCTATTTATTCAAAACGTAAGCATTGCTGTTACTAATTTATCTTATACTGCTAACAAGCATTGACAAAACCAAAAGGTGTGGCTTATTTTAGGCCTATGTTCATTGTTGTATGCTATCTACGAGTGCAATTACAGAAAACTCAGAAGCATCCAAACACTGGTCAGGTAGCACTCTGTGTGAAGCACAGGATTTTTGTTTGCATGCCTCTTGAAAAGGGTTCCAAGTTATGCTTCTTGACACCCATTTTAGAGACTGTCCACCCTTTTCATTCTACTTAGAGCACCGTGGTAGAGGTGCAATGAAGTATGCCGTACAACAAAAACTCCTACAGATTCACCGGTCTCTTAGCATTCTAAAGTGAAAATAGGGTGTTTAGGTCCATGTTTCTTTTATGGCTGAAATGAGGCACAGTGCTTCTGCTGAGTTTATTTGTATATCAGTCTTTCTTGAAGGGAATGTTCCGACTAGGAACGGACCATCGTGCCCGATCAGATCAACCAAAAGCTGTGGGTATTGTCGTTTGTGGCTGTGTGTTATTAGTAAATAAACACTCATAGAAAGGAATAAGTCCCGACACTAGAGCTGACCTAAATGATGTTGTGATCTATAGTCAATTGGGGCCCCTTCATTATTTCCTACATATTGTTCCAGCACCAAAGGTACATAAAGGCAACAATATGAGTTTGTATCGATGTGGATAGTGTTAAGAGCTGACACTAGAGGAACATTCATTGCCATGATCTGGCAAAGCCACTTTCTTACTCCCCTCCAAGACCTCACTACAAACGAATCCCTGGTTAAACCCCTGTCTGCACCTGTGTACTTCTTCTCCCAAATATACACAACAGATAAGCCTTGCTCTGTGTCACTAAACCTTCCATATAGTCAAATATGGGAACCACACAGTATGGCACACAACAACTTATTAAATGGTTATCGTTGCCACGTGACCAAGGGTCATATGGAACACCTAAAGCCAGCCATACCTTTTTAGTCAGCAGCCTCTTACATGCACAGACTTCCTACATCTAATGTCAACATTGGAAAAGCATAACTTAAATTCGCAGAAAACTTTTGGCTGGAAAGCCAAGCTTTCTTAAGGCGGCACAAAGACAAAGAGCGTGTGGCAGCACTCTATACTGCCCCTGCCCTGTTCAACTTGTATCACACTCAAAAATTACATTATACTCATCCCTCCCCACAGTACGACACAGCCTTCCTTCCTGTTTTCCCTTACACTTGCCCCCCTTTCACTAACTCGCTACAGCAGTCCTTATCTAGCTTTTGTCACAGGAGACATCCCGTCGGTGATGACCTCTAAACTACGGACACTGCGTGGCGAGTCTTCCTTTATGCGCTGTAGCCATGGCCTACCCCGCCCACCCCCCACCCTCCCGCACACACTACCAATCCTATGGTCAATTACACTGTAGTCTTCATGATCCATTTCCAGGCAATGACTTATGACGAGGTCCACTGCCATGGGTAACAAACGAGCCCACAGCCAGAACTATATGATTCAAAATTAGTTCAAAACTCTTTAGCAGACCAGAAACCAAAAGTGGAGAGCTACATTCAAAATGTCCCACCCATGGATGGAAATCGCCCAGAAAGGAGCTGCATAGCAACTTTCCTCAATCCAATGAATTATTTTGGCATGCTACAAACAACCCACCCTCTAATGAGAGAACTATGAGAAACAATATTTCACTACAACTGCCCCACATAATTAAGATACCAGAGAGCTACCTGAAATCGGTCCCATGTACCCAAAATGTAATATGTGGGGCAACACTAAAATGCTGTCCTGGTGATTCTCCTCAGGTAATACGAGTGCAACAACCTTGTGCTTTGCTGAATGATGAAAGACAATTGAGAAGATCATTTTGTCATAGGCGGGAAGTGATAAAAGAAAAATAAGTTGAGTTAATTGCTTTCTTACCAACGGCCCACTATTTGAAATTCCACTATATCACTTTGCTTCAGTGACATTCAATGGCGGCCGGTAATTTTACTGGGGGAGCTGTACAACACACATACATACACCGCACTCACACCCATTCATTCACACACACCATTCGCTATATTCACTAACAAATACACATACATTTCTACATAGATGCACGTTCCCGAGAGGATGGCGACTGCTGCCTTCCTTCATTAGCTGGAAGGTAGCAGTTGTAAGCCTCGGAAGTCCCAAAACGGTTGGGACTGCTGCCTTCCCTCAGGCTGACCTAAGGTCAGATAATGAGGGAAGGCAGCAGTCCCAATCTCGTCAAACGGGGGGGGGGGGGGGGGGGGGGGGGGGGATGGGGTCAGTGAGATTTCTGACCCTACCCCACTCTGTGATGAGGTGTCACTGATTGACCCTCAATCCAGGGCACTTGAGGTTAAAACTGAAGCGCCCAGGCCCGAGGCAATCGTGATGCTCCCCTTCATCACAAGGGGAAAGGGCTTGAGGCACTTGCCAGGCTGAGGGAGTCATGCCCACAGGGCTGGGAAATCCTCAGCCTGGCAAAGTTCAGCTCAGGCAGCCAGAACCATGCACATTTAGCACAGGTCTATCACCGGGCTACCTGACCTGACCCGGAGGAGTGTCCGTCACGCTTCTTGCCTGGAAACAGTTGGGGTGTGGCCCCTCAGCCCGACTGACGAGCCGCTGCTGGTGACACTAATACATCACAACATCAAGCATAAAAAGTGTGCTAAAACACGCAGAAGCAAATTGGCACCATACCAAAAGTACTGTCATCTTTTAACATTGGGACAGTAAGGTAAGTTGTGTAAAATTCAAGGATGAGTCCTTTGGTTATCTGCACCATTTATTTCTTGCACTACAGGCTCCGAAAAGCGCAATGGTACCCTATTACATTCTGCTGACAGTAACCGTAAGTCACGATACTCAAGATAAAATTGTGAAATTCTTAGGGGAAACTGAAATGAGCTATTAATTTTGTAACGTGGCAACATTTTTACAAAAGCTACTTTTAAAAATGTAGGATTTTTTGCATAAAATGACAGTCAAATAACTTTAGTTTACATGACATTTGTATGAATCAGACATGCAGTGTATTTTAAGATCTGTGTAAGTAAACTAATACTATTCATGAAATGAATGCTCAATTCGAAAGAGAGTTAGAATAAGGTGTGGCATCAGAGAAAAATAGGCATGCTTCATGCAGCCAAAATGGTATTGACCAAGCGGGCAGTATGGTTAGGACATTTGCGAGGATTGCCCTTGAAAGATGTCTAATTAGAATACATGAACCAAATGTGCATTGTTTTCTAGGCCGAACATAATTCAAACATGTAACCGTGATGTTTGTCAAAGTTAGCATACTTACATATGGAAATAGTCGCTGTTTACGATAAAACCAGCCTTTCAATCCCATTTATTTACTACATGTAGTATTAGAACATGGCGATGGAAGAAGAAAAAAAAAAAAGACTTTCACTTCTGAAATAAAAATCTACGAGGACATCCATAAAAGATGACACCTTGCTCAATGCTTAAATGTGGCACTGTACACTACCATGCTGGATTGAGATGCATCATACTGTGAAACCGAAAAGGATTGGTGAAACAAGCTAAACACCAGAGAGAAGAGTTACTGTGTGTGTAAGAACAACAAAAATGATGGTAATCTTGCTTTCCTTTTCCACACTCTTTCAATATATGCGATCACAGTCAACATAAGCAACTGTATGGAACAATCTCAACCTTTGCAGTTGGCAAGCTCTCTTATGGTGCTGAAGATGTAATGCAACTGTTTAAATCGCCTAGTTAGAAACCATTAAAAAAAACATTCGGACAAGCGGTGTTGCCTCTTTCTTCACTTCAGCTCATGGTACCACAGTGGACTGGCTGAATACCAGATGCTACTCAGCGGAGTCAGGAGCATTCTCTCTAAACTGTGTTTCCGTTGCTACTAATGTAATCCAATTACAATATAATACAATGCTCGAATTTCCATATTTCAGACGCCTTTCATCCCAGTAAGGCAATTTACCAGTATTCAATTCTTTGTGCATCAATAAACGTATCCACACGACATTTAGATTGAGGAAGCAAGGGTTCCCAAGTCCAAAAAAGACTTTAGTAGTAATTTCTAATACGAAGATGCAATCTTCGTATTGAGAATACATGGCAGAATTAATCAAATATGATTGGGTGCTGCAAACTCGTGCATCATCAATGCTAGGTTTAATGGGGTCTAAATATACACGCGTTACCTGTCGTTCAAGAGCTCCTTCCACAGTTGCAGTGCAACAACATACCCGAGCCCACAAATAGAAAGCTAAAAAGGCAAGGCGCTCAAGGCCCTTTATAAAATTCGAAGCGATGAAGAAACAGCAGCAGCCACGGGTAAACATAGTTAATAATGCGAGGAGTGGAAATCACCCCAGATGAGGCTTAGAATATATGCATGGACACCGATGAAAAAATGGTGACGAGTGAATGTGAAAACAGCAAAAACCACAAATGCAAACGACCGTGCTTCAGGCAAATACTAGCCAACTGTTTCATGTCAGTAAGGAACATTTCTCAGATACTGTGGTGAGAAAATGTCACACGTTCTTCAAGCAAGAAAAACACGGCTGGGAGGATTTCTCTCCAACGCTCCGTGTAAAATTATAGAAGCCAGTATGGCATGCTGAGCTGCAAACGCTGCTACCGTATTACTCATGCTTTGTGGGATTTCTAAAGCTTAAACGGAGTGCTACAGAATTCTATGCACGCTAACAACAACTGTATCCTCTTAATATGTTTAAATGCCATTTCTTTTTGCAGAGCAGGGGACGTGCCGGAGTTCACAGCATCCATGCCTCCACAAACACAGGCTGCCGCTACTCCTACACCCTATATAATTGTGTGATTCATAGCATTTCTCCCCCCACTGAGTGAAAAGCTGCCACAAACAGAGGTTTCTAGATGGAGCATTCTTAAGGAAAAAAAGTGTACAAGTGAACGGCATGCAAGGGTCTGGGGAGCGCGAGGCATAGACCAATCTCGACGAACCATCAAAGAAAGGATGCAGGTTAACTCACCTGACGTTCGGTTTTTTTTGCCGACCAACGAGGACCGAGCAGTGAGGACCAGGCAGACCCTCCAAGCTCTGAACCTCCGCTCTTAAAATAAATTCCAAGTCTTGCGATATAATGATGACAAAAAGGGCGCGCTGCGAGCTCGTCCTCCTTGGCTCAATGACAGCCTCACTAGCGAGGAACTCGGCAAACAGCAGTGGCGGAGTATAACTTGATTTGAGCATGCGCAGTATCCCAGTTCCAGGCGCTTGTTTCTTCATCGCGGCGTGCGATGGCCTACTTCCAAAGCCAGCCGACAGGGCTGCAAATGGAACCTCATCATCAACTACAATAAACACAATCGGAGCTACCCAAAGTCAATCGATCCGGCCCGTGGTGGTCCGAGCGGCTCATCTCACTGGGAGACGCTCTTGCCACGGATAATTGCTGGCAGTATTTCACTGAAACGTGCCCCAGGCAGATAAACCTCATCGGATTTGTCGAGGCAAGCCCATAGCTGGTGCAATAAAGTGGAAACTTTAGGCAGGCTGGCAAATGACCTTGATGACAGGTTAATGACATCGAAATTAATCACCTCTTGTTAAAAATAAATCCAAAAAAGTACATTTAAACTGGCAGGCTTACCAGAGAACAGAGCAGCAAAGTAACTTCAATAAAACTGAACATATGGCAAAGTGTCAAATTTACAGTGACTGCCTTAAATGAGTCTCTTTCAAAAAAGGAAACTGAATTAAAACTTATCAAAGTCGAAATGATAACAGAAGTTGATCTGCATTAATCAAAATCTTTGCATCAATCAACATCTTTGCTAATCAGGAGTTTTGCATTTATTTGTTTGATTTGAAAGTATTTTTGAAGGTCCAACTGTATTAACCCGATTCCAAAAATTTAAATTCGAGAAAAGGATTATTCCGCCTCAAAAATCATAATAATTGTAGTCAAATGCCAAATCACTACCAGAATGTTTCAGACAATCTCAACAGCCACAATAACGATAAGCAACGTGCTCAAACATTTCACTTTCACGCTGGAATGAGGAGGCTGGGTTTCAGTTGGGAGCATGGT